>NC_133933.1:21094732-21400300 GCF_031877795.1 Strix aluco
TGAGGGGCTCAAGGCAGGAAGCCTGAGCTTGGTCAAGAGGCTGACGAGTGGGACAATTTTTCTGAGAGATTTAGAAGAAGAAACAGAAGGAGAAGCATTGGCCAAGCCCAAAGGATCCCTGAGAGCATTTGTGTCCTAATTTGGGGTAGAATTTTGCCACCAAACACTAAACTCTTCAGAAGAGCTATGACTGAGATGGAGAGGTAGAAATGCTAGCAATTATAAAAACTGATTGTCACGTTATTTACAGGACATTGGCTGGCATTTGCCAGCTAATAAGAGCAATAGTAAAGAAAGCTGCTGTGATTTAAAAGCTCTGCCAGGAAAAAAAAAAAAAAAACAAAAAAACAAACAACCAAAAAAACCCCCACACTACTAAGCAGCCCCCAGACCCCAAATCAGGCTGTCTGGATGCTTGTGTCCCACACTGCACAGGCAGCCCAGCCAAGCTTCTAGCACCGAGCAACCGCTCCAGAAAGCAGAAATGCCAATTGCTGGGCAATTGCTGTGAACATGCATTTTTCCTCTCTTCACCTACCCTAGCTCTTTACACATTTTACCTCTGCCTGGTAAGCTCTGCAGGCAGAGAGGAAGGGTGCAGCATCTGCAGATGGGGACCTCGCAGTGGGCTGTCCCCTCTGCTCGCCAGCTCTTCCCAGCTGGGTTTAGTGTGGCCAGAGGACAGGGCAAGCTTGTGCGATGCACCCGCTCTCTCCCAGAACCAGGGTTTTGTGACCTCCTGCTATTTTTGTACTTGTGATGCTTCGTCACGGTTTCCTAGCCATTCCCTTTAACTCGAAGTTGCATAGAATATCCAGTCTCAACCCATCCATATTAATAATTCAGAAGCTTCCCATTCCTCTTAAAGTAGAAAGCAGCTGTCCTGGATTTCTACAGCATCCAGTGCTTAGCATATGAATGGGATGGCATTAACTACTACTGCTGCTCAATAGCTGTTTCTGTCATATCATTCAGCATTATTTATAACCTGATTGCTCTGCTTTCTAGACTCAACCCATGCATCTGCCAGGAATGGACTTCAGGCTTTCTTCTCAGAGCAGTGAGTATTGTTTTCTCCTTTCTCACACCTGCAGCCTCACCAAGTTTTTCTGGACAGCTCAGTTAACCCTTTCTCTTGCCATGACTGAGGGTGAAGGAACTGTTATCCTCTTACTCCCGACTTCTTCCCTTAGACCAAAATTATTCCTCCCATAACTTCTTCTCGTTTATCTAGTAGAGGAATGTGAGATTTTAGCGTAGCATAATGAAAATGTGCACAGTATAAATTTCTCTGCAGAGGCTTGAAGTCCTGAGACGTTAGAGATTGTTGTGAAGTAAAATCTACGCAGCTGCTCAGACCAGAGATACTTTTTGACTTCTGATTTATTTTTCCTTCTTGGAAAGTAAAGTGCCATGGACCTACAGGGAGGTTTTTGTTCATTTTGAAAAAATACCTTGGATTAGCAAATCCCATGATTTCACACCTCAGGAAAATGTGCTCATTATGTCAGAGAACTTTTGACCTTGCAAGGCTTTTAGGTACTGCATTTGAAAAAAGAAAAACCAACACAATCCCTTTTCCATAGTAACACCCATGCCTGACTGCTGTGAGGACACTGCGGGGAGTCTCTTGTTCTTCTCCACATCGGTCCTCGTGGACGTTGGCACTCCTGGCACATGTGCACCCACTGCAAGCGCTTGC
This sequence comes from Strix aluco, assembly GCF_031877795.1. Lineage (NCBI taxonomy): Eukaryota > Metazoa > Chordata > Aves > Strigiformes > Strigidae > Strix > Strix aluco. Next base: position 21,096,435 of record NC_133933.1, read on the forward strand.
TCACCACTCTGCCTCCCTAAATCTTTCATGAGGTTCAGGCCATTGCGTCCCAGGGGAGTTTATCATGCTTTCACAGCAGTCACTTTGTGCTAGTGAAATAATAAAAATACTAATAAATTCTGGTCTTGCTTTGTGACAATACAATAGGCTTTTATGCTGGAGGCTCAGGCTTGGACAATGACATGAAAACCAGGGCTGAGCAGCAGGAGCTGACAGAAGTTTCTGAGCAACTGAAAACTTCTGAAGGGTCTCAAGATCAGACGTTTTGCCTATGGGAATACAGCAGATCTTGTGGACAGGAAAGCTGGCATAGAAATGACAGGCATGCCCTGCAGCAACATTAGGCTCTTGGGGCAATCTGTGCATAAACAGCAGAGGTGCACAGTCCCAAAGAGGTGGGTGAGCATCACCCCGAAAGACATGTCCAATGTGTTTGGAAACATCAGGGTGCATGGGCAGCTCACCCATGCCCTGGTCTACAGAAACTGTGCCACTGCATGCTAATAAGAGTCAAGGGAAATTTTGCCTTATTAGTGATCCCCATTGCCCAGAGAGATGCTTCCAGACCATGTCTTGTGCACCTCAGGCTTGCAAGGTGGCAGAAAGGGGCACACCCTCACCATGATGCAACCCCCTTCATCATTGGGAAATGTCTGAAATGCCCCCCCCCAGAGGGCACAAGCTGCAGGGGACAGCAGCTCCCTCCTCCTGCAGCTTCTGGCTCAGGAGACAGCCATGGAACCAAAGGTGAGAGGAAGGAGCCACTGAAGACAGGGCCATCGCAGGGAGCCAGAGCCACAATTCTCAGCTCTGCCTCAGTTCACAGTACACTTTGGGGGAAGGTTTTGCCTGGATCAGCCATCTGTCCCAGATGGCAAACAGCGGGCAAAGCAGCCTCTGGCATGAGACTGTCTCTTGGCTGCTTCCCCCACCCGAGGTCAGGCCTGTGCCAGGGAGTCTCCTCAGTGCTGCTGTGCCTGAAAAATGAGTTACTCCGAGACTGACATTGCAACATGCTCCCACACACAGCTGCAGAGTGGGTTATTTAACTGCATAGATATTATTGAAGTACAGACTGTAATGCCTGTTTTCTTTCCAAAGTGAAAAAAGGAGCATTACATCATGCCTATATTGAGAAATACTCCTTCCTTAAGGACAACAGCAGAAAGCTTATCTGCAAGGGTCCGGGCAGGTAAGGGCAGGAGAGGCCGGGTCCTTCCACCCCAGCACCTATGACCTTGACCATGTTGGTCCTCTGCTCTCTGCCCATGGGACATAACTCGTTAGAGAGCAGATGGGGTGTGAGAGGGAATTTTTGTGGTGGCTCCATCTCCTCTGCTGCCAGTGCAGCAATCACACCTTATACCTCAGAATTGCCAGAAGGAGTTCAACATGATGGAGAGGTGATGTCCCACCTGCATAAAAAGACCAGAGTGCCCAGCATCTCCTGGGTGTCTAAGGAGAGCAAAGGACTATGAGGCTTTTCACAGTGCACATTCAATTTTGACATGGAAGGGTGAGAGGAGACCTCAGTGGATGCTTACATGGCTGGGTCTGACCCACAGCCAGCCCTGCTTGCCCACTGGATGGACCTCAGCACAGGCAGGTGATACTGAATTTATCCTATCTACAAGCACAGTGATCAACATTTACTGTTTTTAGCATGTCAAAAGCATCTGAAAGGTGCATAGGGACAAAAGAAGCTATAACTGGGCTGCATCAGATTACTGACCGTGACTGGACTTGTAGTTTCTCCTGTGCTATGTAAAAGATCCCCAGATTTCATTTCTACTGTCCACGCTGTTCAAGCTGACAGGAGTTAGCATGCCTTTAATACCAGGTGAGAAGTTGGAGACAGCGCTGCATACATGAGTGAACCCTTATAGGAGTCTGACAGAAGATACTCGCTCACAGCAAAAAGGTAGACATTTGTCTTGATATACCTTCTGTCACCTACTGCTGCAAATATGTCATTTTGTTGCTCTTTCTCCTCCCTCTCAAATAAGCATTTCACCTAGAAGGAAGTTCAGAAAAATAGATTAGTTTATTTCCAGCCTATAATAGATGCACATTCACTTCTCTCTATGTGCATTAGTAAAGATTTACAGCATGCTTTCAAGGGTTTTTTTAATGTTTTTCCAGATTTTTCAATTTATGAGACAAAGGACTAATTATATCAATAAAAAGACAATGATGTGCATTGGGGAGTCAAGTCTGATATACTGGGGCAACGACTCCTGTATAGGGGCCGACTCTCTGAGGTTCTCAGGGTCTCTTACAAAATGCTCCACAGCTTAACTTTCTCCTCAGGAGGAAGAAGATCTCAGAGTTGCCTTGGGAGGACCAGGGAAATAAGTATTTTCCATATGTCCTTGGACAAAAGTTGATGCCCAGGTTACAAGTTTTGCACACAGACAGTTTAAAAGACCTGCAGTGGTAGTGTTCACTGAAGATTTACCCTTGACTGATTTCATGATATCAGATACCGTACAGCGATTACACTGGAAAAAAAGGTATTAAATCTTCTTTAATAAGAAAACAAGTTTATATTTTGAAAAAGTAATAATCAAAAGATTAACATTTCTGAATTGCTAGCTGTACCGCTTTTATCTAGTAAAATACCAAGAATTTAAGTGTCATATATTGGCCTAGCATGTTCACACTTTATTTATGAATGATAATGATATAAAGATATGCTTTCTTTGAAAAATCTGAGAACAGTCTGAAAATTGAAACAGCAGCAGCAAAACCCCCCACAAAATGAAACTTTAAACACCACCATGTTCCCAGAGCTATTCTTGGAAAGGTTGTCATACTTGTGTGAAATCTCAGGCAGAGAGTGTATGCAAGCATTCTGCTCAGCATGAACCCCAAACACCCACCACACTGCTAGATTAAATGTAATAATATGTTCCAAAAGGGAGATACACTGCAAAGCAAATTACACAACCCTTCAGTGCGTTTTGACACCCAGAAAGGAAAGGTGCCAGGGGAATGGTTTTTTTCCACCAAACACATCAGATCCACAACAATGAACCACGGGGCTCCAAGAAAAATGTTCAGCCAGGTTGCCACCAGCAGCAAAATATGACCACAGAAGGGGAAGTCAGTCTCTGAGGAAGAAGGGGCTCTCCATAGGCTGGTTGCTCCCATCAGAGCTGTTGCTGTCGTCTCCGGGACTGTGAGCAGAGGCTCCGCCCTGTGAAATATTTATTTCTTCTTAAAAGCAGTGTTATTGAGCATACATGTTTGCTGAGGAATGAACCTATTTTTCTGTGTAATAGGGAAATCCAGATGCAAAATGAAATTACTGCAGTTTGCTGCCTTTCCTACAGTAGACTGGAGGCTCATTCCAATGGGAGTGCCTGAATTTTGTTAACTAATGAGAAAAGGAATATCTGCAACATAAAGTATGCTTTGTTCCTGTGTTCTTAGCATATATGGTTTGATTCCTTAATATTTCGTTCCTGTCATTAATCTTGCAAAAGTAATAAAGTCTTGAAAATAAAGGATCTCACATCCTCTGTCATTGAAGCTTTCATGATATATATGGTTTATCATATGAACATACAGAGTAATCTTAACCTGCAAAGGAACAAAACTCATTGTCTAAATCACAGTGTAACTCAGGACAAAACAATCCAGTTCTCCATTAGGTATGCACATAGTGCTTCCCAGGTTGCTAGAAGACTATATTCTTCTCAGGGATAGCTCAAGGCTCCTCAGTTGTTTTGTTGCCTCAAGGATGAGGACAAAAATAACCAATGCAGGCACAAAGCAGGATGGCAGTGAGAGCCATCCAGCCCCACCCAGCACTGTTCCCCCTGGGTAAACTGAGCCCAACCAATTTTGAAAAAAACTCTTCTTTATCATGTGCTTGATTGGAGGGTCACAGGAAAAATTAGTCTTTTTAAAAAATATTGCTATACATTACATATTGCATTTCTTCTAGAATCTGAAGTGACTGGCCTGTCTTTATTGGAATAGATGCTCTTGTATTAATTGTCTCCCTACAACTAACCAGTGTATCCATTCCTGTAGGTAGTTTGGGGAACTGTGGTTTACAGACCTGGGCAGCCTTCTACATTCAGCTCACCGGGAGTCTAAAAACCACAAGGAAATAAAGAATCTGGTACATAACAAATATCTAACAGGGACTGGCATCGAGACTATTTCTACTAACTCCCGCATGTGAGCTCAGACAAATGAATGCCCAGAGTACTTGCCATGTGGCTTTTATTAATGATCTTGAAACAAATCAATGAGATTCTGACACCAGAAATTTGTGCTCCTCTGGAGGCAGCTAAATTATTCCATTTGCAATTTCTGCTGAAGATTTGCAGTCTCTAGTAGATCTCAAAGAAAATCCTGTCGGAGCTGGTCAGGAACCAGAAACCAGTTGAGTTTCACATGACTTTTGAGTTTGATGGAAAGTCTTTCTCACTGCTGGGTAGAAGGGAGTTACTGAATTTAATTATTTCAAGCCGCAATCATAAAAAGGAAAAAAAAAAAAATCAGATATATTTGTCTTTGCTTCACAACACAAGGAGAAAGAAAGAAAAAAAAAAAAAGAAAGAAAACTGCTTAATTTGGAACTATTGTCAAACTGTGCTAAAAGGGTTCATTAATGTTGTTAACTGAGTCTAAGTCAGTGTAAAGACGAATGTTTTAAATGTGTGAATATATTCAGCACATCTGCATATGAGACCCGGTTGTTTATGGTGACTGCCCTCTAAGGACAGATACTTGCCAGAGCCAGGGCTGCATTAAGCTGCAAACCCTTCTTTCCCAGAGAGAGCACACCTCCTAGGCTCAATCAGCGATGCTCTGCAGAGGTGCTCTGCCAGCTCAGAGGTAAAGGCAGACACATTAATGATGTATTAGTGCACCAAACACTGTTGTTCTAGGATTCAAAGCTGCACTCCAGTGATGTAGTGTAACCACAGGAGGCTTGCGCTGAATACTGAGGTTATGCGAGGATTTTTCTTTTAAAAGTAATCTCACTCTCCATTTCTTTTGCTTGTTTGCAGTGTTTTGTTGGATAGCTTGGGAAGGAACAGGTTCCTTTTTTTCTTCTCAATTTTGTGATTGATCTGAAAACTTGTAAGAAATTTGTTTCAGGTCAGATGAGAATATTTACAGTTTTACCTGAAAAATGACAAAGAAAAACTCTAGAAAGTATATATTCTGGATGAAGTAAAAAAATTTCATATTTGGCCTAAAAATCAAATGCTTTGGATATAGTTTTCTGTTATATGGTCAGGTCTTATATTTTAAAACAAAATTTGTATTGATTTTAAATGAAAAATAACACATCTTGTGGAAATTTAATCATAAATGTAAAATATCAAAACAAACCCTTTAATCTCAAAAATGGTTAATAAATTCAAACCAAACATTTAATTGGTTTTAGTTCTTCAAAACCATGGTCTTTTTCGGAAAATTCATTGTCAGCTATTTTTTTTTCTTCCTTTGCTCAGTTCGTTACTAATTAACAGCATTGGGCAATTTCTGGTGCCACAAAGAGGAAGAGGTTATAAAAACTGCTGTGATCACTCTTGTAAGCACACAGCACAAGTCACCGATAATTCTAGCGATCTGAAGAAAAACCACAAGTTAGCCCTGTCTTACAGAGGGCACACATGGGGCACAGATCCTTGAAATCACTTGGTTTTGTTATACAGGATATCTAAAACTTATCAGGTAGCACAGCCCAGGAGGGGTGGAACTGTAGGGAAGAATATCTGAAGACATATTTGTGTGCAGTTCACACCACCCACATGGATAGTCCTCACTCTTTATTTATTTCTAGTCTGGTCCCATAGAGCTGAACCCACATTCACAGACAGAGTGCATTAGGTGCATGTCTCTAGTTTGCTCTGGAAAGGCCATGTGGTGCAAGACTACTCCACAGTGGGAACCAAAAGTAAAGTGAGGAGGGACGGTCAGGAAATCAATTTCAAAACACACTCTGCTTCTGCTCGAAAATGTTAATGCAGATACTACATTGCTTGTACTAAGAGAACCCAGGTCTCTGAAATGCTAATCTTGGCCCCATTTATATCATCTTCTCACTTCCAACTTGAAAGAGGTCTATTGTGAGATGGTTTGAGTGTTTCAGCAGTACTAGCCAAAAAATGTAAGTTCCAGAAGTAGTCGCAGTCACAGTCAGTCAACAGTTACTACCCATTGCCAGGAGATGTGGGCTGTCCTGATTCCATTTTTCAAACGTACAGTTTTCTTGGTGACATCACCATTATCATGACTATTTATAAATGGATTTGAAACTGCATACCAAGGAAAGAAGAATTGCTTATGTTAAGAATAATACTGATACCAAATCAAATAGATATGAGTGAATCAAGAATGAATTCAGACTGGAAACTGGAAAACTGGTTCTGATTAACAAAAAAAAGAAACTGTGAAGCGGTCTACATACAGGTTAGTGGGAGCTTGGACCTCCCATTGTTTTAAAACGAGGATGATAAATTTATAGAAGGTGTTGTATAAAGAAGGGATTAAAACATAGGATTGCTTATGTCCTGAGACCTCTAATTTCTCAATATCTGCAGTGCAGTGAGCTGATCAGAGCTTGCTTGTTAATAGTGCTTGTTCACTATTTATTCTGCACTCTACGCAGGCCTCAAATCTCTGAGAGCACTAGGACAGGGGATGTGTGCAGTTCTTTTGCATTTTTCTTCCTCCTTATACATACATAACATGGCTTCTGAAGGGCTGGGATTTTTCCACCTTCTTCTGAAGCACAAGAGCTTATCCACAGTGTGTGTCAGTGATATTAATCCTGCCAGGTGTCCAGCTGGCATGTTTCCCTCATTTGTTCAGGGTTAAACTCATCATCTGCTTTGGAGTCAAAAGCATTTTTCTCCAGATCAGTTTGTGATGATCACTGTTTCCCGGCTGACTGCTTTTAGTTTTCTTTGCTTTCCATCTTTTTCTGTTGTTTGGTGTGGCCTACTTCATAACAGTCTGGGAGTTACTTTTGCAAATCTTGGGACACTGGAAATGTCCTCAGCTGTCCCGTGGCACACTGTATTTGGAGGTTTTGGTCTTTTACCACATTTCTTCAGTTTGTTTTGTAGCTGGTGAGGAAAGGAATGGTACATGCAAGAGATGTTCAGTGGTTCTTTATAATAAAGTGCCTAAAACATTGTTGTCTGTGATGGGGACGGACCGGTTGTGAAGACACAGCTGGTTCCCTGCAGTCCCACCTTCCTGTACAGCAGCACTGACTCACTGAACGATATTTCAGGCTAAGTAAGCAACAAATGTAAGAGCCAAAGGAGACGTAAGAGCCGAAGGAGATGCTGGGACAACCACACATAGTTTCGACCTTGACTCTATGTGTGTGGTGAGTGGAAATGAAACCCAAGATCCAAACAGTGCTGAACTCTGGCCAAAACCAGAGTCTGACAGGAAATCTGTGATAAAATGCAAGGTTTTTTTGATTTCTAGTTACACCTATAGTTTATTCTCCATGCACCACTGCATAACACCTTTCTCCTGAAAGATACTTGTACAATTTGAAGGCAAAGCCAATGAGGAGTACTGAATATGACAAACATTTCAGGGTCATGCTACCCAAGTGAAAGGGACCTTCTCTTCTTTACATTTCTCACGAATTCTGCCAGGGGTGGATAATGTCAAAGTATCCCTGAGCACTTTGTGCACATGCATTATTCAAGACATGCTTTTTTTGTGCTAACTTTTACATGGAGAAAGCAGGGAGTGGTAAGATGTACTATATAAACAATATGCGGAGAAATTATCAGTAAGTACACAGTGATGTTAGGCAATAAAGGTGCTACCAAAATTGATAGATATGCCTTAATAATGTCTTTCCACTTTTCCTGAGGGAGGAAGAATAAAATGGAACTGAGACTTTCCTGTGTTGGAGATGATATTTTGTAAGTTCATATTTCTTTTCAATCCCTTTCTAGGAAAGGATTTTGCACCAAGAGTGTAATCTTCTCTTAAAGAACTCTCCTAGTGTGCTTCCCTTTATGAACTGACATTAACTGTTATTAAAATACATATTTATTTACATGGAATTGAAAACATTCTTGTTTCATTTGGCTTCTACAAGTATATGGTAATAGTAAATGTATCGGGTCACTGCGTTCTTTGCATGATATTATCTCCTTTTAGATTCTGCTTGCAAATATAGGAATAGATTAGAGCAAAATATATTTTAATACACAGCAAAACTCAAAGTACTTCAAAATAAAATCATTCTTTTCCAACTGCTTTTTTTCATTTATGAGTTTTGCCTAAGGGTTTGATTTCATAAAAGCTAGCTGGGTGTTCTGCAGTTTTTGCCATCCAGAGACTTTTATTGCGGGGATGGAGACTGTAAAGGTGGTTTGAGATTTCCAAGCTGAGCACTTGTGTTTATAAGAAAGAACCACTCTCCCATAATGGCAAAGTTGAGTCTGTACAGGATCATCAAAATTCTGGAGGAGGAAATCACATTAATTGTGATTTCTGTCAGCGTAAGCAGCAGTACAAATGAACTGCTTTGTCAGAAGAGCCCAACCCTTCCCTCTGCGGACACTCTCAACTGCACTTAAACCCAAGCCTTCAGCAGATTCCCACTATTTTGCCCATTTAAACCAGTGAGACATTCCTCAGTTCTAAGCTTTTAAGGCCAGGAAGGAAATTCTGACAGCGGTGTCTGCATGGCACCACCTCAACCAGCATCATCTGCAGCAAATTTACAGCTTTGTTGTGCTTGTGCTGAGTCCCCTGGAAAGGTAACTGAGCGTAGTTAGATGTCTAAGCAACATAGTGACCCCAACATAAGATGCCTACATGTATGATTATTTCTCTGTTAAAAAAAAAAAAAAAAAAAAAAAACCAAAAAGAGAATAGAAAAGCATGCATTTATATATTTATGTCCATCCTGAATATCTCTCCCATCTCTGTTCTTACTCTTTTTTCCTTCTGCATTACAGAGCTGGCTTATACCAGCATCTTCTTCTCCTCTATTTAGGCATTACAATGAACAGCTGGTCTCTTTACCTTGGATATACTAAACACACCCTAATAAAAAAAACCAACTTTAATCCCTTTTTTAAAAAAATAGCTTAATGGCAGTTGAAGCTGTCTGCACAGTGAGTGATTGGGCCCTTCTGATTAGAAGCTCACTTGCACTGCAGGTTTACTATCTTCAGGGCATGTTTTCAGACTTGCACATAATCTAGTTGCTCTTTTCTGAACCCTCTCCAATTTCTCAGTACTTTGCAGCCAGGATATCAAGACGGGGTGCAGTGTAGTGTTAACCACCTCATTGCTGCTCCACAGAGAGCTACTGCCACAGCCCCATCCGCTCTTGACAGCCTCTCCCCTGTACATCTAAGCACTACATCCACGTCCTCTGCCTCAACAGCCTGGCTGGCACACATGTTCAACGCACCTTCCACTACAAGCACAGAGCAGATCTCAATGTCATTGCATTGGAAGATACAATGCTATTAATGAGACACTCGTCATGCTTCCTCCCTAGACACAGCACCTTGCACTGTCTGCTGGCCTTCCCTTTAACATTATTGACCACTCCACCAGTTTCACCACTACTACAAGCTCTGCAGATGATGATTATTCCAAATAATACATAAAATTGCTAAATAATAAATAACAATTGCTGAATAGTACTAGATTGGTAGTTGCTAAAGTGTTAAACCAGTACTGGAACGAGTTCTTGTGGAGAGCCGACAGACATACCCTCCTTTGGGTAACAGTTTTCCATTCACAGTTACATTCTGCAATTTAGCAGATTAATTGGCATACGATCCACCTAGAGAGGGCCCACCATGATATTGGCAGACTGCCAATATTTTCATCAAGATGGCAGATTTCAATTGTTTTGCAGAAACCAAGATACACTGCGTTGGCATCATTAAGCTGAACAAACTGATGTTTCATAAACCTACAGCAATACTTCTGCTATTATTTTTAATTCATTACTTATGGATCCTCTTCTATGTTTACACGATGTCTCCTCCAGAGACTTGCTAGATTAATTGGTCTATAATTTGCTGGGTCATTCAATTTACCCTTTTAAATTGTGGCATAATATTAGCTCTTGCAACCCTCAGCCTTCATGCTCCGACACTTGCTAGATATCAGTGTAAGCAGTTCATAAATCTCCTCAGGCAATCCTTTCAATGCTTCTGGATACAAGCACTATAGTCCTGAGATTTTAAAATGTTTAACTTCAATAGTTGCTGTTTAACATCCTCCCTAATTAAGAACAGAAGAGAAAGTGTTACCACACTGAGACAGGAAACCATCATCTGCTTCTTTCTGACCACAGAACAATTACTGAACAATTCTGAAGCAAAGCTTTCTGGGAGAGGTAATATCTTTATTAGACTAACGGGTAGTTTTGATCACACTGATAGCAAGTCTAATAAAAGATTTTATCACTTCCTGCAAAATTTGCTTCACGTAAATCTTTAAACTATCATGGCTCGCACAGCACCATTATGAGAAGAATTCTAGTTTTTTAGTATCAAGACTGATAATTTTGTCATCCTTGTCTATGACCCTCCATGTATCAATGCTAACGTTTCATCTGTTCCTCATACACTTAAGGAATCCCTTTAAAACAAAGAGGTTTAGACTGTTCAGCACTGTCTTTAGCCTCTTATCAATTTTCTGAATTTTCTGTTAAGTTTAAGTAACTCATATTCCAATTTGCTATATGGGAATGTGCATGAACAGGTATGCATGTATTTGGTTTCACATCTAATCACTCTCACTTCTAAACTGCAGAAGGTCTTAGCCTGTTTTTCACCAATTGCTGAATTGCAAGGGCTTGAAATTTAATAAACCTTTCTTGAAAAGTTTGCTATTATCATTTGTACTCTGGTGTTTCAATTTTTCTCATTATGATCTTTTGAGAATCATCCCTTTTTAGAGCAGAGAGGAAGAGAGGGAGCGAGATTGCTGGATATAACTGTCTCCTAGTTGGGCTCAGCAAATGCAACTGGGTTTGATCACTCACATTTCAACAATGCTTTTTCTTTATTCTGAAGTAAGCAAGTCACCTTATGCAACAGAATAATATCTAATACAGGGCTTTCTTAATGACATGTAAAACAAGTTTTTCATTGTTCTTAGAAAACTACCTACCATTTTTAAAAACTCTAAGGTTATGGTGTGAGTGGAAGAACGCACATGTGCTCCAAAATTTGACCTCCTCTGCTTATTCCCTCTGCTTACCTCAGATTATAAGGGGATGCTCTTGGTGACCTACAAAGGTCACCTTCACTCTTTCTCCTCCATTCAACCACCACCTCCCAGCCCTTCTGCGTGTAGCTCTGTGACCATCAGCATATAAGAGCTCTTAGGCTTTTAGAAATAAATCCCTCTGGGGTACAAATGGCATCAGCAGAGAGCTCCTCCCAGCCTACCACAAGCACCCAAAATACACACACATCCCTGCTGCCCCATTTACTGTTCCTGCAGAGGCTATGGCCAGTACTTGGGCACTCCAGCTATCTTGGTCTTCCAATCAACTCTCACTACCCCTGATGATATCCAATTTCTTTTCACAAATGGGAATGTGCAGTTCCTCTTGTTTATTGCCCAAGCTTCTTGTGTTGGTAGAAAGGCTGTTAAAGAATTGCTTTTCTTTAAATGCCTCAGTGCTTTGGTTCTTTACATTGCTGTAACCTTAGGTTTAAGTAATATGACTAGAGCAAATGTGCGGTGTTAATGTCTCTTAATTCACTCTTGTTTGTATGCTCATTTAAAATCTTTGGGGTCAATTTAGGCAGGTAACTCCCCAGAAGATGGGCACCTGTCTTAGATCCAAGGCAACTCACACGCCTTCCAGCCCTCCCACTGCATGCAACTCCCTGTCAACCCCTCCAGTGTGCTGTCACCCACAGCTCTGCAGTGCCAACACATGCAGATATAAAATGCTCCCTCTCTCACTTAAGAGACATTTAAGAGTGAGGAGAATCATGCCCCAAACCCTTCTTAAATGTACTTCCTCCTGTATCTTCATGTATCCAGTCTACGTTCTATGATGCTTAAGCCCAGAGGTCCCCTCCTCTGAAGTACATTCACTGCAGAAAGCTGTTCTGTATGTCCATATAACATGGTGACATATACCTATTCTACCAAAATTATTAACCATGCTGGTTTTGCTGACTACTATTTGTGCAATTCACTGCTGTAGCACATAAGAAGTGCCTCCAGCCCCATTAATCACATCATTTCCCTAGGATGATAGGCATTATGACCACCAGGATATGACCTGCTGCTCCTCTAATATCTGCAGGTTATGGGCAAGCCACTTCATCACGACACAAACTTGCAGCATCAACAGAGGCCTGAAAGACTAAATATGCATTTTCTAATATACAAACCCACATGGAGAACTCTACCCTCCCCCAAGCACTGTTCCTCCAGGTCTCACTGCTGTTATAAATAAACTGCATGCTGACTATTTTGCTTTCACAAACTGGTGCTCCTTGGACAGTTCTGCACAGCCTTGGGGTGAGCTGTAGACACTAGTTCTGGGCATGCAGCCCTCAGGAATGTATTGCTGTCAACTTTTTTCATTTTCTTCTGCAAGGGAGAGGAAATTTGACAAGTGCATCTAGTCCTGATAACAAAGCCATTGTGGGAAATCACATGAGAGTGGTGCCAGTTGCTGTGTTGTGTCTCCCTCTGTTCCCTTGGCACTTATGAGACTATTTAAATTCTTTCTTGTGTCCATAGACCAAGTGGGGAACACGTCATACTTGCAAAAAACAGCCTCCTTGTCTTCACATGGTAAAACATGAGCAAGCCACTGCTGATTACTAGCTGGGCTAGAGAGCCTGGCGCTCTGACTGAGGGGAATGGTATCTTGCATGTTTCAGCAGAGCCACCTAGAAAAATTGTTTGAATTTTAAAGCAGCAGCAGGATAAATCTTCCCTTGGCTCTCTACAGTAAACAAACATTATCTTCGGCAGGACAGATTTGCAGATAATCAGTTCAGTGTGAGTTCTTAGTACAGCACTGTAGCTCTGGACAAACGTAGTCATTAGGTGCATAATTAAAGAGTTGATAGACGTAGGGAGCTTAGATTTTTCTCTGCATATGAGATTTACCCATCTGTGATGGAAATACTGCATCTGTCACTCAAAAAACTCTGAAACCTTGGAAAAAAGTCCAAGAAATTTCCTGAGAATGATTGGGGTATTTGAAGGCACCAATTGAGGGGCTCAAGTTATCTAACCCTTCAGGTCTGAGGGGTTACTTGGATAGGTCCTAAAAATTCCTATCTGGGGAAGAAGAATTTCAGCAGATCTCAGCCTGTTACCTAGCAATCAAATGCATCAAACATCAAATGGCTAGAACCTGAAGACAGAAAAAAATTAGACTCGAAACCCAGTCCAGTTTTTAAACAAGGTTTGTACTTAATCACTGGACCAATTTACCAAGGGTAAATTGGATTCTCCATCACAGGAAAGGGTTGCATTAAAAGGGGAGGGTTTGGTTTGGTTTCACTAATAATTCAAATAAGAATTAACTCAGGGCAGTCTGTGGCCTTGATAGTTGTTTTCAGCTTTTCAGTCTGTTGTTTTTCTGTTCCTGACCTGCAGAAGAGGCAGAGATCTGTCCTGCCTTCTGCCACTCAGCTGTCCTGCCACAGCCAGCACAGGTCCCTCTATGGGAAACCCCAGCAGGCAGAGAAAGGGACCGCAGCCACAGCATCCCCTTCTCCTGCCACTGCAGGCAGGGGAGCCACTCGATCATCACATACAAGTCTATTCATGCCCTCATTCCTTTTTTTTTCCTTTCCGTGAATAGACAGTGCTCAGCCACTTCTGAGCTTACATCCCTATGGAGTTCAGCTCCTTCTACACCTACTTCATGCTGGCATATTTTTTCTTGAAGTGGGTAATACAGACATTTTGTCACTCAGCATCCCTGCCTACAACAACAGTCTCAAGCTTATGACTTCAGTAAGAAAACCAGGAACAGGCAGATAACAAGGCAAAGAGCAAAAGTGCCTTTTAATTCCCACATGACTATTCCTGGCATAACCCCAGGCGGCAGGAACACTCAGCCATCATCCTCCCTCTCCTGTTCACCTCGGTAGGGCAGAAGCCCCTTTTTAGGGGTTTGTTTGCACACAGACATACTCAGGAAGGTCAAGGGAAACCTGCTGCAGGCAGGAGGCGATGCACATAATGCAAAATACATTTGGTCTGCAAGAAGATGCTAAGATGGCTTCAGGGTCCTAACACACAGGCTCTGCGAGATTTAGGTGGCATGACAGAGGACGCTGCCTTTTCCACCTGGAAATGGGGAAGGTCTAATTCCTGGTGCTACAGTTCATCGACTTGAGAGTTAATCCAAACTGTAATTGATTGTGCAAGCAATTAATAAGACAGAGTGATAACTGCAGCACTGTGGAGAAGCTGAAGGCAGGCCAAGTTATGACCCTGCTGGAAGAAGTCTCCAGCTAGAGGAGGGAACAGATTGCTAATCGGTTAAATCTTCCCAACATGAATCACCTGAGTTTGTGCAGCAGAGTCTTTAATTCACTGTAATTTAATTCTCTGAGGCATAAACTACAGAGATCTACAGCCACTTAAAACTCCTGAGTGAGAGCACCCAGCCATGCTATGAATTTTCCTGTGTCTTCACACCTTCAGTTCAATTTCTACCTCGCATGCAGACATGCACCAAGAGCCATATAACTGCTTTTCAGGCTCAGCATAATGCAAACTCCCAAGAAGAGGTCTGACCGTACAGTGTCTCAATGCTTTGATCAGAAATGGGTTTTTTTAAAAGCTGTATATGTGACTCCTGCCCTGCTTCGCTGATTACATCTTTTACTGGGCCTGCTGGGAGAGGGGCATTTTCCACTAAACACCGTTTTTGTGATTAGGTGTGAAGTGCTTACTGGTCTTGTTTGAACTTGATATCATCTTCTGTAGAGATTTTTTTACTTGGTGTCAGTATATAGCAGAGTTCCAGCTGACACAAAAGCTCCTTGCATCTGAGAAGTGTGTAAATTTTGAATGCATAAGGTCTTAAAAATTGAGTGTCCTTAATGAGATACAGGTCATAAGCACATCTGCTATTTCCCCATATCACTAAAAACTACTGTGAAGATTAAGGCAGTGAGGTTCAGAAAAGTATTTTAATCATTATGGGTAGTTTATGTAAGAATTGTTATTTTAGATGCATGCTGCTGAATACATACCTAAAACCTAGCTGCACTTTAAGAATAGCATGTCTTTTGATTTGTCTTTTATTCAAAGCCAAATAATATTTATATTTTTATAGAAAGCTAAAAGTAGGCTATAAGATCAATGAAATCTTTTATATTTAAAACTATAACTGCTAAAATTATCCTTATCTTGTCCCAGAACGTTGCTTCTTTTAAACTGTAAGGATGGTGCTTCCTTCTACACTCATTTATAGAGACACGGTAAGGAAAAGTTTAACTCCAGTAGAATTTCATCAAGCTTATGAACGTGACTATGCTTTTATATTTACTTCAGAGATTTGGGTTGGTTATTGGCTGTTTATTTTTAAGAAAATAATTTTTTTTCGTACATCACCAGTATATCACTCTGAGTTTGTAGAAATTACCAGAGCTCAAAAGTGGCTGATCTGTACCAGTCAGGAATTTACACTCATCTATGTAAATCAGATCCTGCATTAATGCAATGAGCAATTCTGTCTGTTCTTATCTGATCCTTTATAGAAGAGGAAATGTTGAAAGTGAACCAGCAATGTCACCTTAGAAATGTCAGATACAATTGGAAGGCAATCAGCAAGCCAGGTTAATCAACTATTTCCAAATTCCCTCAGCTGACACCTTTTCTGCAAAAATTTAGTGGTGGCCTCCAAGAAGAGGAAATATAGAGGCCCGTAATCCCCACAACAGCTGATGAGCCTAGATGCTCCAACACTTCGTAGTAGCTCTGTTGACCCATCAGCTTCCACCTCTTCCATAGCAATCGTGCAACACAGCTGTCCAAGGCACTGTTAGAGAGCTAGAGAGAGGATCTGTACCACATAAGCACTTCTGCAGCATCCACCCCTGTTCATGCTTTTGCCACTTGCCTCTCTATAGCTGAGAACCCACGACCTTGCATTTTCTATAGGGTGGGAGCATGGGTACAGCAGTTACTAAGTACAAGCTACGGCAGCATAGTCTCAGCCTTCCTCCTTGCATTCATCTAGTCCTGCTGTTAATTAGCCTTTGTAGGTCGAGAAATAAACATCTTTGGAAACAAAGACTTAGACTTTGCCCTGATTTCACTCCAGCTCCCTGCTGACAGATACTGTGAACAAGCTCTTACAACTTGTCTCACTTTTCTGATTAAAAGCATTATCTTTATGTGAGGCTAGAATTTAAGGCATCAGATTGGACTCCAGCCGTAGCTAAGTGACAATGTTTGCTAGATAAGTATCCTGAAAGCTTTGCAGAGGGTTTGCTCTTCTGAAACAAACTGTAATGATACTATAAATAAAGAGTGGCACACAGGAGGGCTCAAATTGGATTTCAGCCTTAGTCGAGTGATAAAAGGGCAGCACCTTTTAACTAGGATACAAAAAAACCTTTCTGTAAGGGGTCCTCCAGAAATGAAATCCAATAAACACACACAATTAAAAGAGAGCGAGAAAAGCAAAGGGCCATGCAAGGACCGTCAGTTTTCCCAGGTAAAACAGAGGCAATAGAGAATATGCAAATTACCCAGTCATAAGAAAACACATTGATCACTTTAAACTATAATCCTCAAGCAAATACTAGTCTTTTTCTTACCTCTAAAAATAGAACTGGATCTTTAACCATGTCAGAGTAGATAATAACCATCAGGAACCCACAGAGACTTCACTCCCAGCATGAAGATTTTCCTCTGTATGAGAAACAGCACAATTTTAGCTTTCCAAACATAAATGGGAAATGGCATAGGGGAAATCATAGTCTGCTGAGGGGAAGATTTTTTCTGTGCGGGATAATAATAGTTTTTTCAGCCTATGTCACACACATAATTGGTTCTCTTTTTTCATTAATGAATTTCTATCTCTGGCTTTACACTGAACTAGACCTCATGAACAAAAGTGATCTAACAAAAAATAATATACTTTACATTAATAAAATCATCCATTTGAGCGGATGTGTGGGAGAGGAGAAGCAGACCTGTGGAAGAAAGATCTCCTCTCCCATACATCCATATAAATGAATGATTTTACTAATGTAAAGAGAGGTCTACCGCTGTTAAGCCTTGTCAATGAGATCAGAGACAGGGCCCTGCTGTCTGCTCCTTAAAGTATATTATTTTTTGTTAGATCACCTTTGTTCATAACACGGCCATTGAAAATTTAATGTCCTTACATATATCACTGTCAGACTTTATTGCACATTCACGAAGGAAAGTAATTTCATCAAGTGATAGACTATGAAGGATACTAAATATAGATTTATTGGAAATTCCTGTTGAAGGTAAGTGAATCCTTTCTGCCAGCTGGAATAGAGAGCTACAGTCAAGCTATTTTCTTACCTGTCTATCATTCTCAGTGTAGAGAAGATAATGACTGCTGAGTTCTAAAATCAGATTTTCACTGCAGTGCCTATACGTTTATCTTTCAGTACCCAGCGTTTGTCTTACTTCTGGAAGGAAAGTAGTTTTAGTCTCTAGACAAAACATTTGGCCAGAATCTACTGATTAAAACAAATCATTAGAAAAAAAATCCCCTTTGCAATGAAGTCCAGTTCCTACATCTTCCATTCAGCACATAGTTCCCAAGCCCAAATTCAAGTGCAGGTAATCAACATGGATGGAGGGCATGTGAAGATGACTACAGCTCTGCACAATCAGAGAACAGGCAAAACTTCCCCGCTGGTGGAGGCACCTCAAAATACAGTCTGGGCATCTGTGGGAGAAACTGAATGGTCCATGGACCCATGGTGCCATTCCTTGAAAGGAAGACATGCACTGACTGACCAGACTAAGACTGTCAATGAGCCAGCTGGGGCATCACAGGTTGCTTTTGCCTCTGTTTGTCACTGCAAACCAGAAAAAGTGGAGGGGGGGCACACGGAGGCTGCAGTAGGCAGTGGCCAGCCAAAGGAAACCTGCCAGTGAGAGCCAGTGGTCAGAGGAAGGATTGCTGTCGCGGCCTGCTCACCGCATTACTCCTGGTGCCTGATTTTTTGCCAAAAAGAGATGGGTCTATAGTCATATCCTTCCTGGGGATCAAGATGCCTGCTGCTGGCTGTGTGGTTGTCTCTTTTGCAGATAGTTCAGCACTCACTGAAGGTTGCTTTGGGCAACATTTAAAATGCAGCCAGGATGAACTTTAGTAGGCTAGAACTAAAATTTGATAAATTTAGTATTTTCCTTTTAATATACCACAGCTTTCCTTTAAAATAATTGCCAGCATATTTTATTTCTTAATTTTTCTGCTGCTGCTTGCTTGTTATGTGCACTTGTTCTTCAGGTGATGCCATAAAGCCTCACATGTCTGCATCCATGACCTGCAGGTTTACTGTCCGTGGGCAACTCCCGTAACAAGACACAGTTACGTATGCTACACTCTAACCAGTGACACCTCTGTGACTCCCGGGGCCAGGAGAAGAAGATGTGAATAAAGAAGCCAAGTGTTCCATAGTGCTCCGACAAAGAGTTAACTAATCCAAAAGCATAGCACCACATGCATCTTCCTCTCTATCTGATCACAGTGCTCAGCTCTGAGCTCACAACAACACAGCATTGTGGTCGCCTGCCCGTTGCTGCTAGGGCTAGGGCTGATCAGCCCTGAGCAGAGCGACTTAGCACATCTGAGCCCAGGACTGTGACTGCTGGTGGGGAAAGTCTGTCTTGCAAGTGGTCAGCGAGCGCAAGCAGAGGGAAATTGAGTTTAAATGTTTGGAATCAGATTAGAGGATTATGTTATTCATTTTGCTTTTTCCTTTTCTATTATTTCTTTGTGGGCAGGTAGAATTGTCCCTCTAGTCTAAAAAGAGCTTCAGGACTCAGCCATCCATGTGAAAGTTTGCCTGTGTGTTTGTGTCTGAAAATGCTTGTGCAAATCCATAGGAGGTGAGAATTTGACACTTTCTGCCGCTGAGGAAGTGACATGATTCACCAAAAGCTCAAGACCCCTCCAGTGGATAGGGTGCCCTTGTCTGAGCACAGCTCTATCATCCACTTGCAGGCAGCCCCGAGGCTGGCCTTGCTAGGGCCAACCAAGGGGCCATCCGGCTCATTACCTCTGACAGAGGCCAAGAGCAGATGCTTACAGGAGAATACAGAAACAGAGAGAAGCAGACAGCACTGCTTCCCAGTCTCCAGGGATGTCCTGAGGAGAGCTTTCTGTGCTTGCTTCCTCCCGGTCACTCTGCCTGCCCATCTCCATCCCACCAGAGTAGCTGAGTGACAGACCAGCAAGCAAAGGAGGATCCTGCGCTCCTTTGTATGTCCCTATTTCTTCTAACATGTTTCCTGGAGACCCTCATGCAGAGGGAGGTGATGGCTCTTCTGTGGACTCAAAGGAGAAGGTGGAGAATCACAAGGGAACAGATGTTCAGTGGAAAGGAGTAGGTGACCTGGAAGTGAGCTACAGGGCACAAAGGCAGTGAAATGGTATGTATGGCAACCAAAGAAGAACTGCAAATCAAGAAAAAGGAGAAGATCAAAGAAAGTATTGAAGAATGAGAAATGATTAATAAGGGGAGAAAGGGATAAAGAGAAGAAAAATGGTATGGATGCAAAAGAACAGGATAAAATAATAAAAACTTGAGCTACAAGTGGAGAGAGAAAGCAGTGAAGGAGGAAGAACTGGGAACAGCTTTATTTTAACTGACAAAATTGCTGTCCTTAAACCATCTGATAAAGTGATACTCCCAAGCAATTCCACTCAGTGCACACTTATTGGCTGCTGGCTTTAATTTCAGTGTTTTCTCATATGTGTAACAAGTACAAAAAATAATGAGGAGCAGCAGGCACACAGCCTTTTCCCATGCTCACGCACATCCAGCCCTGAAAATTGGGCTCTGCCCTGAAAAAAGCCCCACAAGTACCAATTTCCTCCCACTGAGTTCCGAGGGAGCCGAAAGTGTTTCTCTTCCTCAAAACTAGCCAACGTGATAACATGGTGATATTGCTTAATCCAGAGCTGAATGCTCCAGCCAGCTGTAGAAGAGTACCTCACTGTCAGCAATATCACACTCACAGATTTTTGTCTCAAAGTTATGTTCAATCATCCACTCTTTTATTGACAATTACTCAGATTGAGATCATGAAACTGATATGTATAAATAGGGAATTCATTTTAGGGCACCTTAAGTTTGCTCAGGAATATGACTCTTTGTCTCCCCTATCTTGCACCTCAGTTATGCACAGCCCTTGCACACTACTAGGTTTGATAAATGTCCTGGTTTCAGCTGGGATAGAGTTAATTTTCTTCCTAGTAGCTGGCATAGTGTTGTGTTTTGGATTTAGGATGAGAAGAATGTTGATAGCCCACTGATGGTTTAGTTGTTGCTGAGCAGTGCTTACACTAAGTCAAGGACTTTTCATCTTCTCCTGCTGCCCTGACAGCCATCAGGCTGGAGGGGGCACAAGGAGTTGGGAGGGGGCACAGCCGGGACAGCTGACCCCCACTGACCGAAGGGACACCCCACACCATATGGCATCATGCTCAGCATATAAACTAGGAGGAAAGCTGGTCGGGGGGCCGCTGCCTGAGAACAGGCTGGGCATTGGTCAGTTGGTAGTGAGCAATTGTTTTTCATTTGCATTACTTGTTTTTCTTGGGTTTTATTTCTCTCTCCTTTTGTTATTTTCCTTTTCATTATGATGTATTATTATTACTATTTTATTTTGTTTATTTCAATTATTAAACTGTTCTTATCTCAACCCACAAGTTTTCTTACTTTTACCCTTCCAATTCTCTCCTTTATCCCACCAGGGGGAAGTGAGGGAGCAGCTGTGTGGTGCTTAGTTGCCAGCTGGGGTTAAACCACAATAAAGAAACTTGCTACTTTTGACATGCAGAGAAAGAGGCTTTGGCCTACTATTTCAGGTTTTATTGGTGACATTCATAATCAGGTCCACTGTCCCATAGCTCTTATTATCTGCTATTATCTAGTTTGGAAAAACTATAAATTAGGATTTATTTTGTTAACTTCTAAGAGCTAAAAAAATTCTTTTTTTTTATTTCATTCCTTTCTCATCAACAGTCAGGAATATTGTTTGAGTGCATCTACCCCAGATTTTATCGCTTGAGTTAATTGGCTAAATTTGAACTAACTTAACACATTGGTAAAGTCCTGGGTGTAGTCTCCCAATATTCTTTACGGACCAGTAAAGCTAGTGGTTTATCCTAAGGCTCCGCCTTGGGCAACAGATGTCCCCACCCAACCACTCCATTTAAAGAACAAACTCTGTCACCACCACCATTGCTCCAAATACCCTTTGATGGGTCAGTGTTACCTGCCCATTTCACTCCACTCCACCAATTTTAGCTTTACCACAAGCTAAAGACAACTTTATCACAAGTTGTTGTCTTTCCATGGGGATGGTAAATCCACCCCAAAGTCAGCACCTTTATTTGAACCACAGCCACTACAGCAAAAGGATCTCCAGAGGCTCACGGGTTCTAACACATCTCACCAACTAAGCCTAACTGCTACCACTACAGCAAAACAGCAGTTTACAAGAGGTAGGCAAGATGCATTAACCAAGTTACGGGGGACAACCTCTTCTGTTTAAAAGTCAGTATTCGCAGTGCTCAGGTGTTAATTTAGTTCAAGGGTTTGAGCTCCATCTGGAGACATTAGAGCACAGCTGAAAGGAGTGACAGGTTGACAGACCACCACATTGTCCTGCTAATACCAAGCCGAGTCTCACACAGGTTGTGATAATGTTCAAAGTGGTCTGGTTGCTCAGTGGTATAGAGCCATTCTTTAATCACAGCTCTCTTAAGTAGGCCTAAGATTAATATGTAAGCATGCAAGAGCAGATAGATACAGGTATAGATGCAGATGGTTTAGATATCATATAGCTTTCATATGTAGATTAGGATAAGAATAAATATCAGTTTAGCATACAGTAAAATAGTAGTCAGACTGTATCAGTGTAGCATTAGACAGGCTAATTGGAGTTTAGATGCCCAGGAAAAGCTAGAAAATCCAAGCAGAGATGAGCTGGGTTTTTTAAGTCAGCAACTGAGAAAAAGACTGACTGTCTTTTGGACATTAGCCAACAGAAATCATTTTTGCCTTATGTAAAATTATTTAAAATGGTAAGATCGTACCTGATTACTTTAAGATTAAGATACATTTATCCTAGTAATCAAGAAACTTAAGGAAGGGTCAAGGGACAGCATTCACCTACCCTTGGGCCACTATTTATCCAGAGGTTTCTATGTGAAGATGCCCAAATTCTTCTCAAGACATAATTGCTGTGTTTGTTAAGATTTCCAGCTTACCAAGAGAATATCAGTGTTTTTAAGGATAATCTCTCCAACAAATTTTAAGTATCTATCCGCCATCCCTTTACATTTATTTTCCTTCTTGTTTAGCATCCCCAGCATCACTTGCTGCAGACGGTCCTTGTCTCAGCAGCCCAAGACAGTGCCATGCTGTGTGGTACAGACCACTCATTACTTACCCCACATGCTGCATCATCAGGTGGTCAGACACCATCCTTTCCACCTGTTACCATGACAGCCCAGTCATCCTGGGGAGACTTCCTTGAACTCTTGCACTTCTCACACAATGGGGTCAAACAATTACTTCAGTTAATGGCATCTCCGATACACCTGGAGACACCACCATTTCCAACAGCATCCAGTGGAGAGTTAAGCTCCGCAGATAGAGCCTAATGCTCATAGACCAAACAAGATGCATAGTGCATGTGTAGGCCAAGTAGCTGAAAGGCTTTCTAGCCTGCCAGATTTCACATTCACTGGGTAGCCTGGGGGGACATGCAGTAGCCACCAAATCTGACCTACACCCAGTCAGTGTCAGCTCAGATTGGAGAGCTGGCAGGAGCCTGGAAAAGAAAAACGAATGATACTGCCGCCCGACTGTGTCAAAAGAGGTTTTATTATAGAATTTTTATCTTGGGGAGATGTGATCTGTGAAGAAGAGAAGATGCTTAGAAATATTTTCAAAGAGAAAGTGACAGACACATGCAAATGTTTGCAGGAAGGGATTCGGGAAGGGGAAGGGGATATGGGATGGGGACAGGGAGGAAACAGGACATGTGAGAGGTAGAAAAGATCAGAGGACTCGCATACAGAACAGAGGTGCAGATAAAGGCAATAAGAGGTTAAAAATAATGTGAGGGTAGGTAGCCAAGCAAGGTAGGAAGAATAATGGCATAGCAACTTTCATGCTCTATTTTCCGCTAACAGATGAGCTAAAGAATGGGATTTTCTTGTATGATCTGGGACCTCAATGTCCTTGAATCCCAGAAGGTTTCTGTTCCCTTTTGTGAGCTGGATGAGCCAGCTTTTGGGGTCAGGGAAGTGGGGGGTGCAGAAAGGGGCTCCAAGAGGTGGGCTTGGAGGGAGCTGCATCAAGTACTCAAAGAGTAACCATTACCC
Organism: Strix aluco; assembly: GCF_031877795.1. Lineage (NCBI taxonomy): Eukaryota > Metazoa > Chordata > Aves > Strigiformes > Strigidae > Strix > Strix aluco. The sequence goes on from NC_133933.1 coordinate 21,120,037, forward strand.
CCTTATAGTATAATAGGCAGGACTTTCCAACACTGCACTGGAGAAACTGGTCTGTGGGGGATTGTGGCACCCATTTCACTACCAGTAAAGCATAAACAGAAGAGGGTGGAAAACACTCGGAAATTACATGGACCTCTCATCCATGTCATAACGTGAACTGAAAATATGGATGGCAATTACAACTCCCTGTATAATCCTAACTCTTACAAATAATGCTTTCATTCCTGCCAAAGAGAAGAAGGGATTGAATTGCAAAGTGAAGAGCTAAGGTTGGTTGATGGAACATTCCAGTTCAGGAAAAAAATGCATCTTGAAAATCAGAAATTGGTAAATGAATGTAAATCCACATAAAACCTGAATTCCACTCTGTCTGAATGATGCCTCTGCACTCCCTTATAACTTTACTGCAACTCCACTTTTGAACTGAACCAATCAGGACCCAACAGCTCCAGTCCTGTAGGCTACCACTTAACTTTCTGCACAGACAGAGCAGCACAGCTGCTAAACTGTATAGCCCTCTGCCCCACTCACCGCCCTGCAGCCTTTTGCACAAAAGGCCACTTGCTGCTGCACTTTCCCCTGCTGTAATTACACCAGCAGCCTGTGACCTCCCACCAAACTGCTGGCCATCCCTCTTCCAGAAAGCACTGTGGCCTTTTATTGACACAGCCCATACGGTGCAGTGATGAAACCAGAAAAGACACACCGGTTGTCTCCAGGGACATGCTGACATCTTTATTTGCACAGGGTTCAGGCAGAGGGCTGTGGCATTGCCGGATCATTTCAAATGGGGCTGCTCCAAAGTATCCACTCTCTATGCAATGAAACAGCCTCTGATGCTGTGAATGCAGCTGGTGTGCTTGCCCCTGCCAGGTTCAGGGAGGCCAACTTACATTTGCATGTCTATGTGCCCTAATGCTTTGCTACCGGGCTTACGGAAATGTTGTATTTGCAGGAATGGACCTTCTGGGAGGACCCAAGCTCGCTGAGACATTGGGCAGTGTCAGTGAAGTTTCTTAGTGTTTGACCTAATTTGAAACCTGCTGTAAAAGATTGTAGTGAAAAGTTTTATTCACACGTTAAGCTTTGTGAATTTGTAGTCTGTGTAGGACCTAATATACGGGGGGAAAGGAGTAGAGGAGGGAAGAGCAAGACAAATTATAATGAGGTCTGATATGCGGTTAGATATTTCATACACAGAGAAGGCAGTTGTGCCAAAATAACTTTCTGGGCACAGTCTTTTCCTGACACAGCACATGCAGTTCTGATCACCTGGGGAGAAGGTTGAGATTTATATTATTTCCAAATTAAATTAGGAAGAAGTGTTTAAGTGCAATTTACATTTGCGTCGCAGAAGAAAGGTCTGGAGGCATGTTTCAGTTTGAAAGCTATACAAACCTGGGTTGAGAATCGCTGCTCTTGCGAAGTGCTCAGTGGATAATGCACCAGGAGCTGCCAGCCAGGCAGAGGGTGTTGATGTGATGCCACAAGGCAAGCAAGGGATTTGGTCATTGAATGTCCCACTGTCCCAAGTGTGATCCGTGGTGAAGGATGGTAGCGGTGGTAGTTTTTACAGTAGAAGCACATCACCATTTTCCTGAGGATATGGAGGGGAATAAGAATCAAACACCTCCATCCTGAGCTTTTGTGAATAAAGATTCCTCTTTCCCTATAAAACCTTTAAAAGTATTTCTATCCCCAGGATCACCCCTTTCTCTCTTCAGATGTACTGTGTGATGTTTTCTGTTGTGACACACAATGCTGGGTACTGTCTGTCAGGTCATGTTAAGCTAAAGGAGTGGCCTGCAGCAGACACTCAGTGCACTTCCCAATAAATTGTCATCAGAGTGGAAAGCAATAGTTGCCCATAATTTGAATTTCATGCCATCTCGTCATAGAAATCTTATGTGACAGTTTGATGTGCCCAAGAGCTTGCTCAAATAGATGCCTGCATTTTTAGAAAGTCTGTCCACTGGTCTGTGTGGCCCACATGGCTTGCTGGACACTCATCGCACGGCATAACATTGCTCCACCAGCATCACGAATGCTTAAAACAAAAGCTTTGTCAGTAGTTTAGAGGGCCCAAGTCCTAATTGCAACAGCTGTGTGGAAATGGAAAGCTGGAAACCACTGAAATTGAGTTTTAACTTGGCAACAGAAAAAACAAATTTAGACACTTTTGTCCTGGCTCAAACGAGGCATACACACGCCATCCTTCTGGGCTGCTACTCTATTTTAAGCTCTCATGCTGCCCAGGAGAGCTTCCTCTGGCCTTTCTGTGAGGCAAATACTTCTGCAGGAGATAATGCAGCGTCTACTCAAGGTCTGCAAGAGCTCCACTGAGACCCAGAAATATCAAAATTCCACCATTCACACAAGAGAAGAAATGAAGGCAACATAAAACTATGTCACCTGATGGGTGAAAACACCGAGGTTTTCTCTCAGGCATTGCAAGAAGTAGCGGTGTCTAAACTCAGTGGTCTGTTATCAAGGGGTTTCTTGTGGGTATCATAGCCTAGGAGACTTTTTAAAAGGGGTCTGAAGGAAGATAATGAAAGATTATTCAAGCATGAAAGATGGGGAAGTATTTGCAGTGTTAATAAGGCAAAGGTATTGGAGGCTGCTGCCTTGGACTGGAAAGAAGCAGAAGCAACACCTTAATGAGATACATAAGAGTAAAATATGTCATTCATGAAAGCGAGGATGAATAACAAGTATATTTATTGCTTGACAGAAAAGGGAAAGATGTGAAGAAGTACAAAATGAGACACGCCATGGGATTGGTTTGGAAAATTCTCTCTGCAACAGCATTCAGGACTAATACCTGCAAGTCATAAATAAAGGGTGGTGCTCGCCCATCTCACATACTTTGCATAGATGTGAATGAAGCTGACAAGCTTTCACGCAGAAAAATCCCCAATAAATTCTATCCTTCTCACAGCATTTCACAGGACAGCTAGAAAACCTCCAGGAGACTCTTGGTTTGTTCTCCAGACCTTTAGAGAAGTAGCTGTTGAAGCTTTTAATTCTAGCATTAGCAAATTCTATAGGTTTCCCGCAGGATCATTGCCACAAAGGAGGTACTAATGTCTTGTTCCAGCCAACATTTGCAGTGTTAGGGTGTCCACTCCAGCCTGAACTCCTCCTTTGGCTACTAGTTGATCAGCTATTTGAGAGAGAAAGCAAATCTCCAAAATGCCAAGAACCCGTGCTCAAATACTCACAGATTCTTCAAGCTTCGTACGAACACCACCATAAATTCAATTCACAAGCCAAGGTAAATAATGAAGAGCTACCTAACCTCAGCGGGCACTTTTCCTGAAGTTCTATTTACAGAAAAATCCAGCAGCCTCATGAACAGATCTGAGACTGGGCTTCCAGACACAAATACAGCACTGCCTTTATTGCTGTGACGATTGCTTCTACTACTACTTGTTCATAAAAAAGGAGACATCATATGCATCTAAAGGTGAGAGTGCATCTGAAATAAACAGCAATCTCCTATCTCTACTGCTTGTAGAAAGTACATGCCAGCTCTTTGCTTATGATAATAAGCAGAGGGCAAGTGGCACCTCCACATTTTGCCAGGGAATACAGAAGGTGTTTTTCTCTCACATTGCCAACAAACAGGTTGAATCTGTTTACAATGCCTAGTAGAAGGCAGGTGGTATCTGCTTGGGGTGTCAAGGAACAGGTAAGTGGCATCTGCTCATCATGCCACCCAAATGTGAGTCAATTAACGGTAGGGCTGATGTTTAAAATGCTTTCAAATTATAAAATCAGAAGTTAATTATTAAAAAAAAAAAGCTCCATTTTTATCCCACATTGTTTATCTCTAACAGTCTGGAGAACATCTCTGACTCTCCCCAATTTATCGCAGGTAACTGTCTAACCCAAACTCCTTTAGGGTAACCTCCTGCAAAGTTTTGTTCAAAGAATTGCACTGATGTGCCCAAGAAATTGAACAATGGAGCAGTATCTGTGGAAGGAAAATACTGCAGGACTCACACAAGGTAAGACAGCACTAAAGGAAGAAAAGTCAGCATGGTCTGGTCCCTCTCATCATCCCCCTTTTATTCCTAGTTCTGACATATCAAAAACCCAAATGCTAATTGCACCTTGTGCTTTTCCTCCTTTGTAGTAAAAGGTTGTAGTCCATAAAGAGGGAACCCAGTACTTTCCTAACTACATGCCCTCACATTAATTGGCTTTCTGACAAGATCATACCCTTGGACAGAACCTACTTTTCCCACTTACCCTTCTCCACGAGCAGAAACAGTGTGAGAAAACTTCAGACAAAATTATACTGAGTAACAATTTTTTAATTTTAAAACAAAATTGAATATTTCACTTTGCAGCCAAAGGTGCAGGTCTAGGCTATTTCATTCTTTTGTAGCTGGACCAGTTCCCTTCACCAGCTTCCCAGGCTTTTTTCAAGAGAATGGATACACTTATGCAGTCTGTCCCCTGGAAAATAATAGCTGTTGTGAATGTCTCGCAATACCCACCAGATCTTCTCTCCAAGTGTTTCAGCTCTGGCCAAGGCTCATTCAAACACCTCCCAGGGCTCGTTTAGGGCTTCTTGTCCCAGTCCCAGTACCGACTGGCTCATAATAGAAGAAGACATTTCAGCAAGCAGGGTATTTAAATACAGGCCAAAAAGAAGTTGCACAAATAGCACGGCAGTGATTCGGGTAGTCAGACACTGTCTTTTCACAGAACAACAGCCCTTTTGGAAGGGGCAGCAGGCTCCAACCAATGCTGACAGATACTGGTAGAGGAATGGAAACTAAGCCCAGTCATAAACCAATTACTCTTAAAAGCTCATCCAAACTCAGTGCCGAGACCCTATAGGAGCCCACCCAATTTCTGAGCCCCTAAAACAACCACCCAGGAGAAGTATCTATTACAGTGAAAATAAACTCCCATGGAGTCTCTTGTTGCTACTTCATCAGTGTGATTAAAAACTAGAAGCAGTCTCATGATTTGAGGGCTGTATAAACCCTCAACCTTTTAATTAAATGATTTAGGTGTTAGCAAAGCTACAGTTATTGCAGGAGATGGTTAAAGCCCTGCTTGTAATATTAGCTCAGGTCACCATCTTTTCAGGTCTATAAGTATGGACAAAAAGCACAGACAGATTAAATTCGATAAAACCTAAAAATAAGTTAATTTAACCTAAACCTTCAGGTTCTGAGACAGCTTCCTGCCTGACCTGTTCTCACACCTCTGCCTCAAGCCAAAACCAAATCTACGTTTAATAAGGAAAGACATGTTAAATTATAGAGGTTCTATCCACTAGGAGATAGACATTCAATATAAGGCTGAATATACCTGATAAAATCAAGCACAAGTAGCATTAGCAGATCCTTTCCTTGAAGCATCAGTATGCACAAGCTATGGTAGTCCATGATTTACAGTGTAGCTGAACACTACCTGTATTTGACAAACATGCATTCAAGTCCATCAGCTCAAATGAATTTCAATGCCTTGAGAGGAACAACTCCATTTATTGTTCTTCTAATCTTTGAATATACATGTTCTCATAAAGTGAACTACACCAAGTGTTCTTGAATATACTGTTTCCTCATGATTGTATAGCAGTAATTATTGCTATGGAGTAGAAGCATTTCTGAAAGATGTTTTGATGTTTTAAGGTGCCGATTATAATTATGTGATCCCAGCAGTTTAGCTAGAAAACGGGTACTTCAGCCTGCAATTGTCTCCCTTTGCCCCCTCCTCCCAGCCCCAATTCTCTAAACATGCACAGACACACTTGAATAAGCAGGAAACAAATCTTATTATGCTAGCAGGAGGTCTAGGGGGTTCTGATTTTTAGAGCTCTGAGATGCTGTTTAGGGACTGAAGCGATATGTGAAGAGAATTGCAAGTTTGAGTAGTAGCAAAAACTCCCAAAGTCATTTAAAGTCCCTTTTACAAGATAGGCTTTTTGAGCAAGAGCAGCATATTGCTTCTTTTTTTTGAGATTTTCTTGTTTGTTTTACTGTAAGGTATGCTGCACATTTCAGAGGAGTGGAATGCAACCTGAGCTCCTCCCCAGAGCTGTTCAGAGCTGTCATTGCCTTCCTTCAGTGGGGTTCTGGTAGCATTGCTGGGATCACAGGGTACAAGACAGTCCTTGGCCTCCCTGCCCCATTCATACAATATCCTTCTTGTTTTCTGCCTTTTTCAGGGCTGTGTGGAGAGAACAGGATACCAGAGGCTGTGTCACGGTTCAAACTCTGTGGCAGAAATCACGGCATGAGTCAAGTTCTCCCACCACTTCCAGAATTACATCCCTGCTTGTAAAGATAGAGCCAATAATATGCTTCCACATCTCCCATATACCAGAAAAATAAACTCAAGCAATCCAAAGCTAAATACAAATAAAATGCAGGCTTTGTGCACACAGTGAATTATTTATTAAAAAAATCATTCTTTGAGGGTTGCTGCTGCATTCAGCTTGAAATTCAGATAACCCAAGAATTTTTAAGCACACTCATTTATATTCTTAACAGCTATTCATTGCAGCCATGTTGATTTCCCACGATGTTTAATATTGGCTGAAACAAAGTTTTGTCTGTGCGGACTTGTGCAAAAGGATTGTTCTTCATGCAAGCATCCATTTATCCTCACAAGAAAAAAAATCAGCCTGCAAACAAGAGTATATGTGATTAACTATTTAGCAAATGCTATCTCCCATTTAAGAATTTTAAATTACCCAATCAGAAGCCAGAAACAACGTCATTCAAGGTAGCTATTCTGTTACACAAAGGTAACAGGAAACAGTGAGGCTGAACTGTCTGAAATCAACACAAAACCTACAGACAGTTAACTCAGACTGACAAATATGTATAATTGAAGAATACATTCACAGAAAAACCCTTTCATTTCGGCAGTGCCATGGCTGTGAAAATCCGGGGATGTTAATGCCATGTAATTTGTTCCAACAACATGGGCACAACACACATTTCAGCAAGTCTTGATGATAGAACAGGATCGTCACCCAGACATTTCTCCACCTATGTCTACCAACAGTACCATGTCTTGTGTTTTCACATGCATATCCCCTGGCACCGACTGTGACTCGAAATGCGCATGGAGCCACTTGACTAGCCCATCTGGAGCAGAAGACACTTATTTACCTACCATACTGGAACAACACGGGCTGGAACAACATGAGAAGAACCACGTCTCTGCTCCCACCTCCGTGAGCTGCCAGCTGGGTACATTTTCAGACACTGCCTGTACTCATCACACTGAGGGACTGGGCTGTTTTAACAGTCTGTACTACATCTGTACTAACATCTGTACTACAGGATGAACCTACTTTACCACATCCTGCAGAGGATGGATCGTGCTGCCCCAAGGCTGAAACTCAATGGGATTTTCTTGGTGAAAGGCTAGCCCTCAAATGCATCCCAATTGAACCACCTGGCAGAGCTGATCCTCATTAGTATTCTTCCCCTTTCCTTAATCTAATCAATCTTTCTGGATTGTAACTCACTAAATAAGTCATTAAAGATTAAAATCCTTCACAGTGAATCCATACTATTGCCATGTAACTGTGTGTAAGTGCCCAGTTACCTTTGTGGTAGTAAGCACCTCTAACCCTGAAAAATGAAAGACAGGAATTAGGTGTAGAACTTTTTACAGTCACAGGCAAAAGGCTGACGGTCTCAGGGTCTCAGAAATTGAGTTTTGACATTTATTATTTCTGTTTTAGCAATAATTGCCTTCTGTTAGAAATACTGGTTGGTTGTCATCCCAGTGTCTATCTCCCCTACACTTTTAACTTATCAGATAATGATGTGTACTTTTAGAAGCTGTCCCTGTCCACAAGTTCGGTCCAAATTCTTATTGATAACTATCAAAATTAAATGTTTCTTGGGAGACCATCCGCGCTTTACAGGGGCTTTGCCAGAAGGCAACTCACCAACCACTTGACTAATTCCTTTGTCAACTTCCGTTCCTTTCACTGGTTAGGATGAAAGCTTAGCAAAAGCCCATTCTTGAGGGGAAAAAAAGTGCTTACCTCTTGAATAGATGATATCTGAGACAGAGGTTCTCATAATGTCTTCAGAGTCACCAGTCAATTTCCTAAGGCACCTTAATCCCTCATCCATTTTATTCCTTTGGAGAAGGGATGGTCACAGAACTTTGTGGGGTTTTAAAACCCCTTAGCAAGCAGTCTTGCCAGCCTGCACAAAATATTGCTGTCAAGGTAGTTTCCCCCCCTTCTTCTAAGCTGAGAAAATTATCTCCCTGCGTAGGAGTGAGAGGTACTGTTAGCTGATGTCTGAGACCCATTGGCCGTGATAAAACTGATCTACTCCTCTGGTTCAGTTCAGGACACCAGAGCACTCCTTAGATATTTGAGCATTATTTCTGCAGGTCTCAGAATTATTCAGCCTTTTGCCTTTCATCCTCTAAGGCATATTTAATATATCCTCAGCGTAAGGCATTCAAAGCCTCCCAAAAATTACTTCAGAGCCTGCGGGAGACAAGCTGGGCTGCAGAAACTGGCCTGAGGCCATCCACCTGGTGCTGTGATTCTGCCTGATATTTCAGTCCAAAACCCACATTGGGTTGGTGGCTGGTGGGAATATGTGTCAGTGCATATGCGCAACAGTCGTCGAGAAAACTCCTGTAAGCAGCAGAATCTAGAAAAAAATGCATCTCTAATATGAACCTCATTTTCCTCACTTTTGTTCCATAATGCAACATTCAAAGCCTTTTCTTGGTCAAATTTGTGCTTCACGAGTTTTACTATACCAAGTCTTGAGCAGCAAGTCTCACGGGGAGGCTTCTTCCAGAGGGGTATAAATTCTGGGAGAATCCAGTCTCTGGATTTTCTGCAGTCCATGATCCTGTAATAAACACATTAGCCCACAGTTTTCTTTTCGACTTCTGCAGTGTTTGGGCTGTTTATTTGGGAAAGGTTTTTGCAGTGGTTTTGAGGGAGCTAGCCATCAGGATACACTCACTGAACACGGTATGAAAAGAAGACACTTAGCAAGAGGCCCTCTTGTCTTTCCAACATGCTGCTTCAAGAGAGCTGATCTATCAGCAAGATGTGCCTAATTATAGAAACTATTTCTGCGGTCTCTAAGGTCACAAGGTCACCTTGATCTATAGCGTGCCAAATGCAGGCACTCCATGGGCCCAGTATATTAATCTCAATTCCTCCTAAATATTCTTAGATTATCCCAGCCTTATCTGGAGCTGGGCTCCAAAGCTGAGAAGAAAACTGAGAGGCTACACCATACTGCAATGTCAAGGCACCAAAGCAACGAGGGTCCCCACAGACAGTGAGTCCCTCATTCTCCTGTAGAAGGGACGGTGATTCATGAAGATGTGAGATGATCTTCACTTACATAATTCAGGTATGGCTGCATGCAGATGCATGGCATTTACACCTGCATCCCTCAGCTTAACCAACCCTAAGAGCCACAGACAATCTCCCCATGTTCATAGCACGGTTGTACAAACACGACAGGATTGGTGGCACGGACCCTCATCACAGCCCAGTCCCTCAGAAGCGTTCAAAGCAATTTTGAACTCATGTCCTACTTGGAGAAATATATTCAAAGCCACAAATCACATCCTACCATCCAAACAGCTGAGACATCCAATTATTAATTAACAGCTCTTTTTATACCCAGAGGACCCAACCTTGCTGCTTCTCTGCATCTGGCAGTCTTCAGGAAAACCACAGCCAGTTGTACAGATAAATTGAGATAGTCCGAAGTGCTGCAAGGCAGTGGGCTGACCGTGTGCTATAGCAAGCAATGTTGTCCCATGGAAAAAAGAGTCAGGATACCTTTGGGCTGTGCCAGAAATAGTGACTCGTGGCAGAAGTCATGGCCAGATGATACCAGCTCAAGGCAGCTCAACATCCAATTTTCAGACCCAGCAGTGCTAGAGTTTCCCTGCCCCTTAAAAGATGTACTTCCTCCTCACCTCTGCCAAAACAGGACTTTGGTGGGGCAGACCATGTGGGCACTGCCGGTTGCCTAGCAAGGCACAGGAGTCATGATGGCAGCTCCAGGGGAGAGCAATGTGCTGGATAGTCCTGGGTGTGCTGAAAATCAACACACACACACCCCCCATGCCTCCATCTGTGTATGCAGATGGGGATATTTTTAACTTCTATCCCTGTGTCATAGTTCCTGATCTGTAAAATGGAGTTAATACATGTCCAGGTGAATGGTATAAAAATAAGTGCATTAAAATCTGTGAAGCATTTAGGTACTGTAGCAATGAACATCAAAGGAGAGCCCAGGAGTGAATTAACAATTGTTTTCCAAGTAAGGTTTGAATGGTGTGTGCAAATAATTCATGGGGCTGCACAGAGAACAATGAGGAAAATGGGACTACTGAACATCTGCTCATTCTTTGAGCACCCCTCTTCTGTGCACTGAAGATGTGGAGAATCTGGTGGAAAAATAGTATGCAGACATGTACATATTGCACAGAAAGGTGATTCACTAACTTTGGACAGGCAACCTAATTCTCTAACTTTTCCTTTTGCAGGAAAGGGACTTAAAAACAGTAAGGTAAGCAGGTGAAAAGGAAGAAATTAAATCAGACACATGACTCCATCACACCTAAAATTACTTGTACCCATTCAAACCACAAATATGGCTTTGAAGCACTGTGGTCCCCAATAGCATAGAACTAAGTTTGCTTCAGGTCTTGTTTTTGGATATAACTGAATATTATTTAATCCTCAAACCAGCAGAAATGAGAAAGAAAAGAGTTGATTCTAAAAAGACATGTGCCAGGTCCCAAAGAATTTTGGTAGAGTAATTCTATGCACAGAAGAAATGGTTCAACACACATCAAGACTTTTTCTTTGCCTTTCTAACTGGGTACAAGAACTCTTTGTACAACATGTTTGGTGCTTTGAAGTGCCAGCTTTTTGTATTTGCTGATGAAATAGTTCTGTTAATCTATGCATCTTTAATTTAAATAATTCCATTGAAAAATGTTGGATTTGCTCAAACATTTTACTATCAAGCACTTAATATATGCTGCAGAAGGAAATTGAAACTAGATATTAGTTCAGGAGTCAGACCTGAAGGAACAGGAGTCTGTGGCCTGTTCTAATTCATTAAAATCAGTGGAAATGCTGGGATTGATTTCAACAGGAGCAGGCATGTACATTCATCGAGGAGGGATGGCTTTATGCAAAAGGGACTCATAGGCCTGCTCTCTATTTTTAGTCATGACACGGTCTTGTTACAATCCTGATTTAAGTCACTTAATCTGTGCAGCAGTGATATTAATCTTGTGCTTTGTAAGCTCACCTGGCTCCTGCACAAATTGCTGTAAGTGCTTTTACAAGATCACACTCAAATCCACAGGCCAGGAAAAAAACACATCGTAAAAGCTCAAATTCCAAATGACACAAGTTAAAATGCATGTTGCAGGAAGAAATGACACCTGCAAATGCTTGTCAAGAGATGCACTCAATTTTCCTTCTTAGGGATATCTCTGCCTCCAAACTTTGCCACCTTCCTCATGCAGCACATCCTTTCCCATGCAGTTCCTGTTGGCCCAGGTCAGACACAGCACTCATCAAGTCTGATCTCTTACCCACTATATTTTTGTAAGCCAAGGCAATAGCACAGCCCCAGAAGCATGATGTGAGAAAAAGCACTCTGTGTGTGCATGACAGCCTGAAAGGTGCAGCCTTAGACCAGCTTCACTGCCCAGAAAGTTAGTACTGATATCAGTGAGAAGAACACATAATACTGAAGTTTTCATTCAACATGCAAAGCCACAGCACTTCCCAATTTTGTTGGGATTTTTTTTCCTTTTTTTTTTTTTTTAATACCACTTGATTTTACTGCATTTATTCACTGATCCTCTTGTATGCAAGGTCCTGGCCATGTAACACTCTAACTCACATGTGACTCAACCCACCACAAGTCAAAGTATTTCCACAAAAGTTAGTGCTGAAGAATGATCCCACTCTTTAATCCTTAGCATCAGAAGCTGTGGAGTTGTACTAGCATGCCACCTGGTCTCTATTTTGTCATAATATTGTATTTATAGTCATAATATGCAATTACTCCTTCTAAGACACTCCAATTTCTCCTGTATTCCTGTACTCTCCTACCTTCCAGCTCTGAATTACTTGAATACAACTTTTCTAGGAACGTAAACCAGTTTGCTGGCTGCTGTACATTGCACAACATGTGACTCTTGGATTTTACTGGCAGGTTCGCAGCCACAGGACTCACCACCCTGTATGTTCCCAGATACGCTTCTCTGCTGAAGTCAATGAGGCTTATCCAATTTCCACCAAAAGAGATGGTTCCTAAACTGTATTTATTTGTTGTTCTGTTTATGAACAGTTTGAATTTAAATATTTTGCTAGCTAGGCAGTAGATATAAAATCTATTATTTTGTGTGCAGTAAAAATTATAAAAACCTTATTTTAAACTTATAACGATGGCGGCTGTGCTAAAGAGAAGTAGATTATTAAATGAAGGCAACGATAAATCTGTCAGAATAAACTGTAGAAACCATGGCGATAGGGTGGTAAAATGGCTGTACACTGACTGTTGTTTTACTATAACAGCTACCATTAAACTGCAGTTTTATCACCACCATTATTGATTTATTTTGCTGAACTTCCAGAATACAGCCCTGTTAAAATCTTAATTCAAAGTGTATTTCTTTTTTGCTAGCACTGAAAGAAGAATATTAGGACTTTCGCCTTAGATTTAGAGGCAATTGTCAATCATGCTGGACTGCAAAGAGCCCACCAACATAATGTTTGAGCTTTCACCTGGAGGTGAAGCACTGGGCAGGAATTACCCCCTCAGTTGACACAGAAAATGGGAAGAACGTGTGCGGGCTGAGCAGGACTTGGTTCACATGGGTGGCTTTGGCAGTAAGCAGGGACTGGGCTGTGACTCAAAGAAGCTCAGTCACCATAGATCACCTGGCTGAGGTGCCCAGCCTGGACACCTCCTGGCCAGGCTGACCAGAAACCTAATAACACCAGCCAGAATGATCCCTTTCCAGGACATCTGGACTTGTCCAAAAAGTGTGATGGGAAATACCCAGTCATCCTTCTAGCAAAGCTTTCTAACAGACTTGACACCTTGCGGGGGATTCTTGGAGATTTTCTAGATTTAACTAGTCAGGTTGGAAACGGATGTTGAGTTCCCAAGGTCAAGAGATGCTTAACTTCTGCAGAAACTCAAAGCTTCACAAAAAAGGTTAATTTTGGCTCTGGATTCCTAAGGCCTATCACGCCTAAGCCTTGCATAGCTGTAGACCAAGCAATTAAATCAAAGCAGAGAAAAAAAAAAGATTACCCAAATCTATCATAAGCTCTACTTTTATATAAACACTGAGGGGGGTGGGAGGAGTCTTGCTCTATTCATCCATGAGCATCTTACAAAGATCTGTCTCATTTAACCCACACTAAATTTTCTATTAATAATGGCAAGGCCAACAGTGTACCTACACTGAACAGAAAAATTATTGAGAAAAAAAACTAGCAGCAGGGTCATCGGATGATAGATCTTTGATACTGCTGTAAAAGCAAAAAAGGTAGCTAGCTAGGTAGGACAGAAGACTGCTTTGCCTTTGCTACTCTTTCCATTGCAGTACCCTTTATATATGCAGGCTGAGTGGAATACATCATAAAAGGTGACATTTTATAACAGCAGTTTGTAAATTTTACAGAAGCTTACTGCCTGTAAATCACACAGCTTATTCCCTCACTGACTTTATTACTGCAAACCCAACCATGGATAAACTCCATGCCAGTTTACTTGAAATTTATCTTTTTTATTCAGACTGAACTGAGGTCTTTTAATATTCCTTTTCTTCTAATGATAAAGCCATCCTGATAATCTTATTTCCTTTACCGACATTTTGAAGGACTCTAATGTATCTTGAAAAAGCAATTCCTGGTTTTGGTAGTTCCTATCTTAACACATACTTCTGCTGTCAAAAGATGTGCTTTTCCCCTTTATTTCAATTATGTGTATTTATTTTTATTCCAAATCCTCCCCAGACACCTAACCCTTTTTAGATCTAAACTATCTCCCTTTGACTTGCCTTGCTGTGCTTTGACTTGCTTCCTAGCCAGACATCACAGACTGGTTTTTACAGGATCTATGCACAAACCTGTTCTTTATTTGGTAACATCCACATTTATTTCATAGCAGATCTGCACAATTTATTCTCCCATCTGTGCTGAGAATATTTTCATGGTTAGTCTTCACAGGCATTAATGGAAACTGATGGCACAAATTCCTCGTGCATCAGTGAGAGTTTTGTGAACGAGGTGTTTAGTGAATTAACTTATTTTTCCAAAGAGCTTCATGGAGCAGACTGTCCCAGCTAATGGGTTTCCCTCTGTTTTCAGCAGTTCTTATTCTCTGCTTACGGCCCTGCTCATACTCCATTTTCAACCCTAATAGAAAGCAAGCCTAGATTGTGTTTAAAACCCTGCTTCAAGGGTAGAGAAGACCAAACTGGAAACCAATGTGGAAATCTATTTCTTTGGAGTGGTTCTTAATGCAATTGTTGGAAAGTTCAGCCTTATTTTCTTTGGCAAACCAAACAGGATTTGTATTTAGATTAGACTTAGTTCAAAGCACTCGCATGTGGAGCTCAGGAAGGTGTTAGCTGTGCAAAGGTGTTGATGGCAGTGGAAATCTGCCAACATGGAGTAGGGTATGACACGGCTCTTCTTCAAACTCAGCTGCTGACTTCATGCCTATTTGGAGTTCATATCATTTTTAACAAGGATGGTATGAAATTTCACCAATCCACCCTGATTTACATTGACGACTTGGAATCAGGAGCTGGCCAGTGTCCAAAGTACCTCAAGACTCTAAAGAGCAGCTCATAGCCCAGGCCCCTTTTGGGGTCATGAAATACTTTACTCCTTAGCTACAAAACATCTACTGTGTCAGGCATTATGTTTTTACTGCATGGATGAAATAATCTCCCCTTGCAGCTGTTCTAGCCAGTGACATCAGACTAAAAATTAAATTCTGTAGTACCTGATTGTCTTCTCACTTATTTCCCATGAACTGGGAGATAACTTGACCAAAATAAATGTTGAGTCACATTTTCTCCAAGAGAACAAGCAGTTTCAGCATATTGTGCTTTATAGTTCCATGGCTCAGTAGAAATGGGGCTTCAAGACTGTCCAGACAAGAATAATTATTTGCTTAGATGCTTGAGAGATCTGTTACAACTTCAGAGTATAATGGGTTAAAGATACCTAAATGTGAGATTTAGGTATTTTAAAGGACATTTTGGTCCTACAGATGGAGAGAAATGCTTACTGGGATATTATAAAATCATAGGAGTTGGGTTTTTCGTACGCGAGTAGGTTGGAACACACAGATGGTTTGCTAGGTTAGAGTAGGAGTGACCCTTCACTCTATCATCACATCCATTGACCAATAAACTCAGTATCTTGAGGAGATGTCTAGCAAACACAGGCTCCATTTATTTAGTTCTCATACACAGGGATGAACAGTGTCTAAGAATACACCACAGAGGACTTTGTACATATGTACATGGGTGTCCCTGCTGCAGCCTTAAGCTGCCATGGCAATCATGAAGGTGTTCAGCTAATATTTACTGCTGATGCTGAAATGGATATTTCATTTCCCAGAAGACTTTCTCAAAGTATCCACAAGCAAAATCCATTTATTTCATCTTTGGTCCTCAGAGATGCATCAACATATAAAAGCATTTAATTGCTGAATTTTAAATGCTCTGCTCAGAGATTAAATATTGCATAGAAAAATGGGTTCAATAAAATGGAGCACAAATCATTACCAACCCAAAACATAAATGTCTTTGTTACTTTGCCTTACTGCTCTTCTTGCTGCTGCTGCTGCTAATTCTTGGAATGTTTTATTGGAGATCTTTTTTGTCTGTGTTTCTTTTAAAGTATGTACGTAGAAAAGAGATTGGAAAATGCAGGTGGAGGGTGAGGGCATTTTTTCAGCTGGCCACAGTAAGATGAGGAAATATGTTTCCTTTATAAAATCAGATTTTTGCAAGGTCCCAGTTCCATATGGGAAATAGTAGTGGATGGATTGTTTGGAAAGGAGTTCCTAAAAATATTCCAAAAGAATGAACTTTTGAGATTATCCATTCCATGTGCCCAGGACATCTTTTTTTATATGAAATTTAATCAGCATTGTGTAATGACATTACATTTTATATTGCAAATTACATATTGTAATTACCTAATTACACATTGTAAATATATGATTACATGAATTTGCACCAAAATTCATAATTACACTTAATTACACTAATTGCATCAATCTAAACTAATCAACTACAAAATACAAGGAAAAGTCATGCAAACAAAACCTACAGAAAATAACATTTTGAGAGTGAACCCGCATTCCCAGAGCACCCAGAGACACAACACTGCCTTATACCTCAAAAACAATTCAAAGGTAGAGCTGTGTGGGAAACAATTTCTCTGATCTAAAGGTGCTTTTATGCTCTCAGAAATCTGCTTCTGCTCTGCAGTGGGGCAAACACATCTCCATATCTTATCAAGTTTTTGGAAGGTTGGGGTATTTTGCCTTACTGCATAAAAATACAGGAGGCTTCTCATTCGCTGTAACAAACCAGTTAGTTGTACACCACTGCAGGACAGGAAGGAGAGACAGAGGGAAGCAAACCTCAGATCAGCCCTGCAGGTCAAACGCTCCCCTGAGACATTAGGAGCCCAAAATTTGGGTCTGAACTACACCAAAGCAGCCACTTGAAGCAGAGCTGATTATATCAGCGAGTCTGCAATGCTGACCATGTCTTCCGCCAAGTGTCTTCTTTGCTGAATGTCCTACATCTGCTTCCAGGGAAGGATGTGGCTTCAGTGAATTGCCAGTTTCCACCAGAAAAACAGATACAATGGATGCCAGCTTCACTGGGAGCAGCAGGTGCTTCACATTTCTTAAAACCTAGCCCTAAATCTCCCACTTTTGCAATAGGGTAGGATTTACCTCTGCTCTGCTGAGCTCAATGGTCTGAGGAGCTGATTTATCTCTGGAGCACAGCCTTGGTCATTTGAGGTTCATCTTGCAGCCCTTAAGTGTCCTTAAGTGTTCTTTCTTGCAAAATGAATACCAGCATTTTCTAACTCCATTAGAGTGGACATTGCATGATTATAATTTACTTTCTTTACTAATTAGTGGCCTGTTTTTCTGTCAGATGCTTATCATGACTCCAGGAAAGGTTTCAGTCATGGAAACATATAGTGGTTTTGATACACTTCCTGTAATTAAATCTCATTTTACATATTTTTATATATATTTCCTTCCTTTGGGCAGCAATTCTAAGGAAACCGATGGAAGTCCTGCTGATCAGAGAGAAAGACAGGCAATTATGGAGCATCCCTTTCTTTCCTTCCCTTTTATCACTGCTGCATCGGTAATTAAAACTGTTGTACTGTAAATATAGCTTTACACATGTCAAATGAAAAGGAGTTGTTGCCAATAAAGCACACAGTGTGCACAGACAGTGTCATCCTGAAGGAACAGAGAGATGCAGTGTATTTCCCCATGGATGCACTTTTGTAAGTCCCGTTAATACTCATAATTTAATGATGGGGTGGGTGAGAGCTGGCTATTCCGAGGCATTTAGAAGTGACATGACTCAACTGGGGTGTAGTAGATGTGCTTTAAAACGTTGCATCCCTTCTCTAGCACTCTGTTTCCCAGGAAAATAATCTCTCTGGCAGTTTTTCTTATTTGCCTAACAGATTTAAAAAAGGAAAGAACCTTTTCTTTGCAAGCAGCCAGAGGTGAACATGCACCCTTTGTCACAAGTGCCCTTTCTGAAATGTCCCCTTCTGAACTAAGATGGTGTTTCCCAGTAGATGTGCTGTGACCCTGGGAGTGTCCCAGCTGGCAAGTGGGGGACTGGGAGGTGTTGGAAAACAGCCTCTCAGTCTAAAGCAAAGAAACCTCACATTCCCATACCCCGTATGTACTGCTATCTTTAAAGGCCTTTGTAAGACTCTTAAAACTCAGCGAGTTGTACAGTGTTATCCTTATTCTTAGCGATATAATTGCACTCTCACATTTAACGAAAACATGAGGAAATGGCATGATGTTTGCTGTTGAACCAGAAAATCCTACCCCAAAAAGACTCAACTCATACAAAGTCATTGCAATTAATATTGCCTGTGTTCAAAACCAGAACATTTGTTTATCCACTGCCTTCTAAAACGGCATCAATCACACAAAATATTTTCAATATAGCTAAAATTTATGTTAATGTTTCTATTCAAGCACGTCAAAGCTAGGCAGTCCTGCAGTTAAATTTATCCATGTAATCTCAGTTCTTGCTGTGTGTAACATAATCTTTAAGCACCCAGTTACACATTGCATTTTCCACCGGATTAATCTACTTAGAGGCCTTCAGAAGGCATCACTGCTTGCATCTTAGGTCTAGATCTGCAAAAGAACTTAGTCTCACAGAACGCAAAACCGTGATGTCTTCAAAATCCCCTCACTGATTCCACCTCGCTTGGGAGATCTCAGGTTCCCAGGACTTAATTATTCCCCATCTGACAGTAGGTATTCTTAAGGACTCAAAGCACTCTCTGAGGAATATGTGTCCTGATAACACTGAATGGCTTTGCATCTTGTTCATTCCCAAATCACACTGGGATGAGCAAACTCATCACTCCCCTGCCTGCTTTCCCTGAAGATAGTTAGAGCACATTTATGCGGTCAATCTCCCCACAAGAGAGAAGCAGAAGAGGAGAATATTTCCCCGCTTATGCAAGAGCTCAGGACTCAGAGGTCTCACTCAAGGTACACAAGATCCACATGCAGCTCTTCTCTCTGCCCAAAAACAGTTGACCCTCTCTCTGCCCTCCTACAAATGTTCAAAGCAAATGATGCAAGGGAAACAGCTGCAGCTGAGTTTGCATAATCTGTTTTACTGAAGCTCTTCCACTGTACGTAGTCTAATCCAACATGTATTGAAGCAGACACAAAGCAACACCCAGTTTCAGCCTCTCTTGCAGTGACACCTCCAAATAGGAGCAGCAGCACAAGGCACTGCAACCTGCAAGCCCTTCCCTGGCTCTAGCTCTCGCATTTCCAGCCAGCTGAATTTTCTCACCACTTGAATGGGGTGAAGCAATGTTATTTCACTTTGCAAAGATGGGCAGCAAGTCATGGAGATGAAATTATCAAAAGTGTCAAATTTAGGTGCCTGGTTTGCTCCTCTGAGTGTTGCCCTGCTAAATCCAACTTGGGTTAATTATTTTAGGTCTCTTAAACCAGCCCAAGCTAGAATTACCCACAAGTTACCCGAAGAAAAGAAGGAAGCAATTCTAAAGACGATTTACCCCACTTACCCTGGGATGCTCTTTGCCTGTTCCACACAAAATGCACCAGAGTGGACTTTCAAATATTGCTGGAGGTGACTTTGCACAGAAGTGAAAATGTGGTCTTTGCCTCCCCTTCACCTGACACTTTGTACAATGTCAGCTTAAAGACCTCCCTAGTTCTGCCCCACAGATCAAACTATTTTGTGAGGTCATAAGTGAAACTGATGACTATATTGCTGAAGAAATGGTTTCTGCAGTATTCTGCTCTCACAACATCACACTTAAAGCTGGGTAAATACAAATCAATTTTAATTTTAATGTCTGTTCCTGAAGGAAATATATTTATATACTCAGTCAAATGAAACCTCTCATTGTGATTTTAAGCTAGCATAAACACTTTTAACACAAAATTAAAGGGTTTTTTTCTAAACAAATAGCTATTTTATATTGAGAAATTGATACACTTCCACTGTTTTCTCAGGCTGCTTAAAAAATGAAGAAAATGTAAAACTATTTCTAAAAAAAATCCATACAGAAATGTCTTTAACCACACTGCTAATTGTGGTGAACCTTCAGGCAGCTTTACAGTGCCTGTCACCCTCAGGTCTGGGAGTGATGGTCTCGGATGCCTTCGCTCATTCAGTTTGTGCTCTGGCCAGTCCACGTGCTTTAGTCTTCCTGACAAAACCACCGACAGAAAGTTAAGTGCTCAGAAAAATCTCAGCAGCCATTTCTGTGTACAATGCTGTACCAGGCTGATAATATTGTCATGAGATATATGAAGTTAAGTACATAGAGAAAACAACTCCAGGGGTGCGTGTGAAATGACAGGATATTAGCTAATTCTACTTAGGGCTGTTCTGCATTGTTCTCTGAAAACATCAACTCAGTTGTCAGCAGGAATCAAAAGGGCAGGTATAATATTTGGAAAGAAAATAACAAAAAAAATCTCAGCATTATGCCAAATCATATTGCTTCATACTGTGCCTGTATCTTGGATATCATGCAGTTCTGCTACGCTCTCTTCTCCCCAAAGGAGGAAGCATTGGGAACATAAAATCCCACAGCTGTGCCCAAGTAGGGAATGGCCCCACAAAGGAGATGTGAAATAGGTCAGACTGGAAAAAGGATGACAGAGGGAGCATGTATGGGAGGTTAAGCTTGGCGATAACGTTTGGCCATAGCAAAGACAATCTGGAAAGATTAACTATCACTCATAGTCCAGGAACTAGAGAGCACCTAATAAAATTATTAGGCAGTGGGTTTAAAACACTTTTTAATTGAAGTACTGTCTTCACACAACGTATAATTAAAGCACTGACCTCATTGCCACAGGATGTTGAAAAGGCTGAAGGTTTAAATGAATTTGACCAGACAAATTCATGTTAGAAAGTTTATCTGAGAGTGTTAAATCTGAGCATTGAGAGGTAGCCTATACCTCTGGCTTACTGACTGCTGAAAATTGGGTAGGTATAGACCTATATTTTTTCTCAAAATGTGTTCTTAAGTATCTGCTGTAGTCACTGGCGGAGGAAGGGTGTTGGACTGAACTGGGCTGGACATGTCCAAAAGGGGACATGTGGGGTAAGAGGTGGTGGTAGGGACCAGGTGCACCCAGCACAGCAAGGTCATGTTAATGGAGACCTTATGTCTCCACTAATGTCAAGGGCATACCATAGCTGTGTTGAGCTACGGGATGGTTAAAGACGGACTGAGGGCCCTTTGGCTCCATGAGAAGGCAGCCTCCTTTCACACACTCACCTCCCCAGCCCACCATACATGTCCCCAGAGAAAGTCTTTCCAACCTCAGGGAACTTTTATTCCTACAGCGAAGCTCACTCTCATTTTCTTTGTCACAACAAAGGCAGACGGCTTAATTTGCATCCAGGTGTAATAAACAATCTGCCTTTCGGGAGAGCCAGGAGAGGAAGCACCTTCATTCTTCCCAGCAAGTGCTGAAAATCCTGGCACCAAGGATGAAAGCTGCAGGAACCAAAAAGCGCTCTCAGAACTTCATCCGATTAAACAGAGACATCCATGCACGCTGCTCTCCATAACAAGCAGCAAAAAATGATTAGCCTACCAGTTAATGGGAGTGCATATGGCTCACTTCTCTGGCTCAGCCACAAAGGAGGCAACAGCAATTGCTGTGTTTGAATAGTTTCCTTACAATCACAGCTGGGCAATTAGACTCCTGCCTTTATTTGATGGCTAAGTTACGAAACTGGGGAAGGAGGCAAAAGGATTATTTTGGGGCAGGGGGAGCGTTTACTATGGCGTATTTGGGTTAAGCCAATGTTAGCTTTATTATTTTTAAATTGCATCAAGACACATTTCTAAATTCAGTATGTAAACAAATGTTCAAAATTATTTTTCTAACAGATTTTTTTAAACAAATGCCTCCCCGCTATTTCCTTTGCCTAGCCTATTTTTCAAATTCACCACATACTCTTGAATAGTTTCGGTCACCCTAAAACTGTGGGTTTGGATGCATAAATTATTTTTCCAGATTTTTTCATCAGAATTTTCTCTAAAACTCTTCATTCTCATTATTTCAGCATAACTGGGTTGGGAATAGCATGTCCATGCTCTTATTCTTTAGATTAAAATAAAATAAAAAAAAATAAAAAATAAAAAAAAAAAGAAGGTTAGTATAATCTTTTTAACCTACTGAAAAATCATGTCTTTGCACAGTGGCTTTGATCCAAAGCTGAGAAAAACAACAGGAATCCTTCCCTTGACTTCAATGGGTTGGGAACTTGGCCCTTATGCTTTCAGTTAAGAATAAGGAAAAGCTATTATTTTGGCAGTGTGAGGTAATTGTTTCGTTCTTCTGTCGCAGTGCCCCAGCACACCAAGCCAACAAAGCCAAGCACACATCTTGTTCAGCACAGCCTGAGATGCATTTCAGAGAGGTCTTTGCCAGGGCTTTCTCCAATCAAAGTGACAAACGTGAGACAAATGTCATTACTATATTCAGCAATACCAAACTCCCTGTTATTAATAAATATTCATAGCTGAAAAAAAAAAAAACAGGGGCTTGCAAGTCAGTGTCAGTTTGAATATACAATGCAGTGCAGAAATCCTGGAGCTCCTGCCAGTCGCACAATAGGAGCAGAAATGCTTTTTGGGACTGCTGGGGAGTGAGCAGTGCAAGGGAGCACAGTAGGTTCATCATGGCTTGGGACCGGGAGGACGATGCTGCAGAAGCCAAATGCTAGCTATGTGTGGAAACGCAATAAAAATTTGCATTGGAGCAGACAGCAGGTGCTGATACAGTGACTGGCACTCACAAGCCAGACATGGACTCCATTTTACAACTTCAATTTGTTTTACTTACTCATGCAGCTCATCATTTTAAGGAGGCTATCTGTTTGAGCAAGTCACGCAGACTTAGGTCCGTATTTGTAGCAAAGTATTCCCATAAGAGGAGTAAGGGAAATAACAACAAGTCAGTGAAACAGTTACTTCCTGGGGGGTGGGGGGGGGTGGGGAAAAAAAAGATTAAATCCTCATTTTAGAAATAATAAAAATACACAAACAAATGTTTTTTGCAATAAATCCCTCACTATGAATATGAGGGTTTTGTGTGAGGCAACATACTGCTGTGTTATTGTGTGTCTCTGCTGCTTGCTGCTCACATCAGGGTCTAGGGAGGTTTGGTCTCTGCTGTTGGAAAATGTTGGTTGTAGGTACCATACAGAAACCAGGGGGTATAAATCTGGAGTAAAATGTCAGTAAATCATACACTTACATAAGTGTTCCACTAGACCGGGGCATAATATTATTTGCCAACAGAAATGCTCTGAATCACTATAAAAGTTACCTTTAGAGAAATTAATTTAAAGGAAACTTGGAAATGGGATGGTGAAAAGTAAATATGAAA
Organism: Strix aluco; assembly: GCF_031877795.1. Lineage (NCBI taxonomy): Eukaryota > Metazoa > Chordata > Aves > Strigiformes > Strigidae > Strix > Strix aluco. The sequence goes on from NC_133933.1 coordinate 21,143,283, forward strand.
GATCTGATCTGGCTCCAGTGATGATTTCACTTCTCCTCGGGAAATTACCAGAAATTGTTAACTGTATGTCAGAAGAAAAGTAGGGAAAATGGGTATCCAGGACATGGCCTTTAATAACAGGATCAAACAGAAATGAAACCACGTTTAGGCTTTTCAGTTCAGCTTTTTATGAGTTCTTTGACTCAGAAATTCTCCACAGATAGATAGGTTTCTCAGTCCTGATCATGGTACAGCAGTAGCTAGGAAATTCTGAAGAAAGCAGCCCTCTAAGAAATCAGTGTTTTGGTAAGCTAGAGGCCCTTCCTCATAATTTTTTATATGAGAGAATAGATAAAAATCTCCATGTATGTACACAAAAAGTATATATAAGCACATTTTCTTCAATAATAAACATGTCCATGTGCTTGTTGTGATAAGACCTTAAATATTCTGAGATTTTCCATCAGACTTCATGATCTAGAGGATTTGTTGAGGTCACAACAAGCACCACCTTTCCACAAGATTTCCAGATCTCTTGGGATCAAGCTTAAGCAGAGTATTTTTCAGTTTCAGAGGGTCCTGTTCCACTTCCCACTTCCTACTTCAGACAGATCCTGCCCTGAGGTAAAATAATTGCAACAGCTTGGGGTTGTGTATTATGAAGAAATTGCCAACATGCAGAGTTTATGCACACAGACAGATTTTGTGCATCGTCTTCTGAAACATCAGTGACTGATCAGCATCTGAAACATTATTTTGGACTACAACCAGGTGATGACATCACGCTTTGTCATTCATTAAGTGGAAGATGAGGATAGCCAGTAATTCCAGGAAACTTCTCTGCCTCTTTGTTTAAAATGAGCAAAACCCAAAACAATATATCTTTTTTCCCAGTGTGGCCCATTTCCTCTTGCAGTGAGGTTCAGAGCCCCTTGCTAGGATGGCAGATGTGAAGTATATGGGGCAACTTGCAAAGCATGAAGGCTGAGATTGCAGAAGGAAACTCAAGATAGAAGCAGCCAAGTGTCCACAGGTCAGATGAAATGATATCTACACTTCTGCGCTGCTCCTCAAAGGCAGAAGAAAGACACTAGCACAAAGAAGAAAAATGAAAAAGAGTCTCTGTTAGGCTACTACAGGTATTAGTATTTGCTGTTTCTGTAATACCATCTATTCAAGCTTCAATACTATGCAAGTCTCAAACTCCCATTGGAGCTCATTGAAGGGGACAACAAGCACATGGACACAGGTGATCCACTGATAATTTCCTAATGACTTTTAATGAAGTCCCACTCCACAGGCTTTTAAGGAAACTGGGCTGCAATTGTATAAGAATGCAGCCCCCTGTTTGAATTAATTGATTAAGGGACAGGAAACACAGGTTGTGGTAAACCATCAGCTCATGCACAGGGAGGGGGAAGTCACTAGGAGAGCTCTCCAGGGAGCTGGGCTAGTGTCTGTGCTGTCCAACACATCCATAAATGCTCTGGGAAAGGGATGGAGGAAGGAGAGATGGGGCAGAGGGTAGAGGGCAAAAAACGTCAATGGATTGGTAAAGTTTTCTGAAGAAAGACAGTGATAAGTTATGAAAGAACTAAAGTATTCAGGGTGGTAGAGGTGAATCATATATGAGAGTCTTTTCTGAAGACCTACCAGACTGAGTGACCAAGCAATAAAATGACAGATGAAATGTAGTGTAGATACATGTGGAGCAAAACATTTGGCTAAAAAATCCCACAACCGTTGCTTCACTTATAAAATGATGGTCTCTGAGCTGAGCTTACCCCCCATTACTATGGGGAGTAAGATCTTGGATTCTTGGTAGATCATGGACTCATAGAATCATAGAATAGTTTGAGTTGGAAGGGATCTTTAAAGCCCATTTAGTCCAAGCCCCCTGCCATGGGCAGGGACACCTTCCACTAGATCAGGTTGCTCAGAGCCCCATCCAACCTGGCCTTGAATGTTTCTAAGGGGGGGGCATCTATCACCTCTCTGGGTGACCTGTTCCAGTGTTTCACCACCCTCATCGTAAAAAATGTTGTCTTTATATCTAGTCTGAATCTGCCCTCTTTTAGTTTAAAACCATTACCCCTGTCCTATTGCTACAGGCCCTTCTAAAAAGTCTGGCCCCATCTTTCTTATAAGTCACTTCTAAGTATTGAAAGGCTACTATAAGGAAGGTCTCCCCAGGGTCTTCTCCAGGCTGCACAATCACAACTCTCTCAACCTTTCTTCACAGGAGAGGTGTTCCAGCCCTCTGATCATTTCTGTGGCCCTCCTCTGGACTCACCCCAACAGGTCCCTGTCTTTCCTGTAGAGAGGACCCCAGAGCTGGACGCAGCACTCTCCAGGTGGGGTCTCACCAGAGCAGAGGGGGAGAATCCCCTCCCTCAATCTGCTGGCCACACTACTTTTGATGCAGCCCAGGACACAGTTGGCTTTCTGGGCTGCAAGTGCACATTGTCGGCTCCTGTCCGGCTTTTCATCCACCAGCAACCCCAAGTCCTTCTTGGCAGGGCTGCTCTCAATCCCTTCATCCTCCAGCCTGTAATGGTACTGGGCGTTGCCCTGACCCATGTGCAGGACCTTGCACTTGGCCTTGTTGAACTTCATGAAGTTCACAAGGGCCCAACTCTCCAGCCTGTCCAGGTCCCTCTGATCGGCATCCTGTCCCTCAGGCACATCAACCGCACTACTCAGCTTGGTGGTGTCTGCAAACTTGCTGAAGGTACACTCATAGATAACTGATGAAAATACAGTTCAATGGTCATTAGAGGTAGATAAATAACTCAGAATATATAAATCATTAGGAACAAATAGAACCAAAACCACCATTATGCTATTTTAGAAATATTTGGTCCCCCTACATCTTAAATACTACATGCACTTCTAGGCCATCTGTTAGGAAAAGTCCATGGCAAATTCTCAGAGAAGAGCAGCAAGGCTGACCACAGCCACAGAATGGCTGCTGAAATGAATACCGTGTTAACACCGAGGTACTTCTATAACATATTCCATTCACAGCTCAATCTGCTCAGCCTGAGGTACCTCCATGACAGGTATTGTAGTCTCTGCTTTACAGAAGGAAAAACTGATACACAGAGATTTAGTAATTGGCCCAAGGTTAGGCAGGAAGTCTGAGGCAGAAACAGGTCTGTGCTCAGATCTTCAACTCCTATCTACAAAACCCAACATGAAATGCTGAGACAAGGAAAATGTTCCCAGAGTGGTACAAATTAGGGGATGGCACATACAGTGTGCCTCGTTGTAAGCCTGTAAATGAATGTTAAGCATGGAATCTGAATGCAATTATTCTGCCCTAGTCACAGAATATATTTGAAAAGGCTAACTGGCCTATGTCAGCTTTCATCACTGAGCACCTCTGTCACCAGCTCACAAATCCAAGGCTCCACTTAGGTGCTTAAAACTGACCTGAGGAAAAAAAAAAAAGAAAAAAAAAGACAGACAGAAAGAAAAACTTAAAAATTCTACACTTGGTCTGTCACAGGGCTCAGTATTAAACAGAGCACTTTCACAATTGGAGGAATGTGAGCCAAAAGAATGAGCAAGAAAAGATCGCAGATTGCAGGACAAACCCTGCACTGTCACACACAAGAGGAACTGCATTGAAATTGGTGGGATTGCACTGGTGAAGCCACAGAGTTAAAAAAAAAAACAACCTGACTTCTCTACAAAATACTATTTTTCTTGCAAAATATCAAGATATCCATGTAGCTTAGGGATGAGGAATAAACACACAAAATATTGCAATCAGCTTTTTGCTGTTAAACCAGAAGTGCCTAATCTAACTATCCCTAGTACTCAATGTCTTCTCATGTAACAGTTTCAAAGTGGGAAGTGGGTACTCAAGTTGAAAAAAAAAATGCAGGTATCATCATTGTTCATTTCAATTAGGCTGAAAGATCAGCTGTAATGTCTGCAAAAAGGCTGCTCTGGAATATCCTGATACTTAACTCCACCCAGCAAAAGCCCTGCAGAGATTGCTCTGAAGTGCTTCCTATTGAGATCGTGAGGTTTTGCAGAGGATAAACACAGTTTGGCAAATAGATTTGAAATGACTGATTTACTCAGATTTCCATGTTTACTGGTTTGCCACTGCTATAATTTGTACTTGTTGTCATATCTCATCTGGCCACATTCTGCACGTTTTGTAAGAGTGGGTCTGGGAGGATTCATCTTTTGTAACTTTAGCACCACCACATGGTTTGCTGTGTTTAAAACTCCTGTTAAGAAACTGATTTTTTTTTTCCTTTTTTTTTTTTTCTTTTCAGTATTTTCACAGACATTAAATAAATACTTGAAACCATTTCCTACTTGGAGCAGGTGCAAGATGAGATACCTCATTCCTGAGCGATCAAAATCTAAATTCTCTCTTAAGGTTGTAGGATTCCCATTATTCCCTTCAAAGCCCCTAAAAGCAAATGTCATTCTGTGCTTAAATGTACTGGCCAAAAACATTTGTAATCCAATAGCAAGAACACACAGTTCCCTACTGCTTTGTGTGTTTCTCACAGAGCGTTTTCAAAAAACGGGCTAATATTGTAATAAATAACAACTCTCCTCTTCTAAAGAAAAGGAGAAAGAAGGTGCCCATGCTGATGGCAGCCGTGGGTGCCAAAGGGAAGAGATATAGTGTTTGAGTCTCTAAACACACTGAAGAATTACCTTCTCCCCCGTTGCCCTTCCCAGGTATGTGTGTGCATGACGAGACCCTGAACACCCAGTTTTCCCTAACGTGAAAAAATATGATGGAGTTTTTTCAGTGTTCATGTTGATGAGGCTCTTTAACTGCTACATTATTTTTCTAGATACATGATTGTAACACTGGAAAGTGTGTATGTTCCTCTCCTTGTTCGTTACATGAATAGACTGATCAATCTGCTCTGCGTTAGCTGATGAGAAAACATCTCAATGTAGCTGAATTCTGTTGTATCTCAAACATCTAATAAAAATTTCAAAAGAAAGAAAAAAACATTAGGTGAAAATCAGAGAAGCTATACCAGGGAAATATTGGTATAATGGTCACAGGAAAATTTACAGAGCAGATTTGTTTTAGGGGAAGAAACAAAGATAGATGCGACTTACATTCTGCCTCTTTTGAATAATTAAAAGTCATCTCAAGCTGCAGAGTAAATGCAAATAGCAAAGTCAATGTACCATTTATCTCCAAAGTTTATTGCTTACTGGAATTATCAATCCCAAGGACTTTTCATCAGTTTTTAAAGGCAAAATGGGCAATTGTGCTACAGAACCAACCCTACATTTTAAGGGGTATTTACAGGTGCTAAGTGCCATGGAACGCTCTAAATCTGGCCAAGTTGCCATCCTCTACACACACGAAATAAGGTGCCCTCATGGGTCAAGTGGAGCTACATCCTCAAAAGAAAAGACACTGACTGGATTCTCCAGTCTGAAATTACCTGTGAAGTTTAATTTACCACCCTGTTGTATTTATTTCTGTTACATGATCCAAAAATAAAATGTCAGTGTCTGCAATCACCCGAGAAAGAACAGAAAGACTGGGACCAAGGACTACGCAAAGGAGGATGAAATATGAAAAAAAAAAACAAAAAACAAAAAAACAAAACCAAAAAAAGTATCATTCAAGGTTAAGGGGTCTATTTTTATCAAAATTTATGAAAAGCTAGTATGCCAGTGTGTAGTAGGAATCTAAACCCCCAGCTGCACTGGTGCATCCAGAACCACAAAGTGCTGTTGAAATCAAAGGGGTTCAGGCTGACAGAAAGGTCTACCCAGAGGGATTTGAACAAGACCTTGTATTTTAAGTTGACATATCTCAGGAGAAAACTCCCTTTACTGAGGACCATAATGACTTAACAGTGGTGCTCAGACGATGTTTTAGCATATCAGGTTAGCATACGAGGTCACGTCCACTGTTTCACAACCTGTACTTCTTTTATTGGAGTATTTTTCTCTCTATTCCTGGCTGAGTAGAGATGAGAGGCAACTTACATTTTATTCCACATTGCAATATTACAAGACTTAGCCAAAATCCTGTTGTCTTTACTCTTTCTGCCAGTACGATTTGGACAAGTAAGGCAGCTTTGATTGACCCCCTACTTGTTGCACAACATTCCTTCAGGTTTCATTTTCTTTCTCCACTGTGTTTAATTTAGCATGGATCCATCTGGCTCTGCCGAGGCAGCCAGAGAGAGGCACTGTGGACCAGCAGACGTGGGACTGGCTCCCACAAGAGGCTCTGCCCCAGCTGAGACAAGGGGTCTGCAGAAGAGCCAGCACCCACCACACAACAAATTGCAGGTAGCTTGGAGCCCCGGCTTCTAGTCTTTCTGATTTCAGACTCTTCAAAACACTACAGACCCAGCTCTCTCACCTAGGGTAAGCCACTTTAGTGTTTCCACCTCCAGTTCACAACATGATGCTGCATTGATCTGTGAAAAGACAACAACAAAAACATCATCACAAGCATTTACTGTGCTGGAGCATGGGGCATACCTGATATCTGTCTTCTAGCCCATACTGAATCAGTACCATGCTGGAGTAAACACACCTTTCCTTCTCATTTTTTTACTTGGAAAAAAAAACAAAAAAACAAAAAACCTCCTATATTAAAAGTGCCATAATTTTCTGCTAAAAGCAGAAATGGGAGCATATGGACAATTACATCCAATATTTATTACAAAGATTTTGATAATATCTAATGAAGAGTGCAGGGTTAAGTGCATGTTTCAAGGAGGAAGGTGTTATCACTAAGAAAATGAGCATGCCTATGAGTCCAGCATTTCTTTGGCTTAGACGCTAAGAAGTAATTAAGAACCTTTCACATTTGATTTCTCGAATGTTTGGTTGGAAACAGGTTAATGGGCTTTGCTCCTCAGAAACTGGGTGATAAAACACATATCAAAAATACTGCTCCTCTAACACATCTCTCCATCTGCACTTCGAAAATCAGCTCCTGCCCTTCCAAAAGCTTGGGCTCTGTGTCTCATACAATAGCCGTAAATTCCCAGTTACACCACCGTTGCATCTCTACCTTTAGATCTGAACCGTGGCGTTGATGTTTATGCCTACACACAAACACTGGCTGCTTTGGTGCTCTGCAGAAGGGGTTTCCTCAGATACCTGTCTTCCCAGCAAGCGCACGGAGGAGCTGCCCATCCCAGCCTGCATCTACCTAATCCATCCTGGAGGTCAAACGAGCTGGTTAGAAATACATATTCTAACTTCCCTGTGATTTTCCACAAAGCCTCCCAGAAGCTGTAATTCACCCTATAAACCCACTATCATAGAGGAGATCTCTAGCTATAGGCAGCAGGTTGAAGGACATAAATACCACCCCCACAACACACATAGTAAATGAGTCCATCAGGAAACAGGCTGTGGAAAGTCAGAGGCTATCACCCATACAAAACCAGAGATAACAGCAGCAAACTGATGGACCAACTACAAAAACTGAGGAAAGAAGAACTTCCCAGCACTTCAAAGTGTGCTTCAGTTCATTTCAAGAAGAGAAATCTGAAAAAAAAAAAGAAGGGGAAAAAAACCCCAAAACCCTAACAGCTTTACCCCTTTCCACTAAATAGTATAGTGATTTAAATAAAACTCTATAACCCATTACTGAAACTATTATTTCCCTGCAAAGCTGCGTCGTGAGATGGGCCTAAAAGCCATCTGCTTGATTTTCCTTTCAGATCATTTATCAAAAGACATTTTTAATGTTTTAGCCTAACTAGTAAAGACTTTTGAGTTTCAGCCAATCGGCGAACCCAGCCGAGTAATAAGGTGTCAGTGCCATGCATAATCCTTCCCCATGAAAAAAAACGCTTTTAAAGTTAATGGCAGCTGAAAATAGAGCAAGGAAATGAAAGTTTGGGAATTAAACCCTCGGGGCACCCCAGCAGTAGCACAGCTGATCCAGACGTACCTCTCTACCTGTATAGGAGGCTTTGGCTGGATAATGATCATCTTATTGCCGTCAACATATGTACACCGAGGTCCATCCTTGGCAGGCTATGCAAATAAGGCAAAACCGATTCTTTCCATTTAAGACTTTCATGGAAGTATACAAGCATGCTTTATATGCCTTCTGTTCAAATTGGAGAAGAAATAATTAAATTCAAGAAGCACACAGAATATCTGGCAAATATTTTCTTGCTATGTAGTACTACGGAAAAGCTAACAGAGGGAAAGCTTTGGGGAACTGCAATACTATATTTTGCAGCCCACAGAGACCAAGATGACTGGACATTAGACTTTTGTGCTGTTTGGCCATCTAACAAGCACCAGCATTGTCTTTCACTTAAATGGAATGGGCTTTGAGCCCTCAAATGGTTAATCTAATCATAGCAGGGCACAATACTGTGAATCAACAGAAGGATTAACATGTAGCTCTTCTGCACTGCTTTCCATACGAGCCTCTCACAGCATATACATAAACATTTAATTAAGCCTTGCAGTGCCCACACAAAGTAAATAGATATAATTAAACCAACGCAAAGCTTCATACTTGAACCCAGATGCAAAGGGTGCAGCTAAATGTTTTCTCCTGCAGACTGAATGAGGAGTACCAAAGATGCTGCCGCTCCTTCCAGCTCCCACTTCCCTGTTGACAAGCATCCTTCCCTGGCCAAAACATCCAACTGGCATTGTGAGCATGAGGACTGACACCTCTCACCACTCACGCTGTCCAGAGACCATGCCTCACTGCATCCATGTTTAGTATAAAACAGCAACCACATGGTCAATAGACAGCAGAAAGAGTGAATAATTTTATATCGGCATCAAAAGTCCCACCGGCTGCATTTCTCGGATCACAAGTGAAATGCCTGTGACCAGGCTAACACTGCACATTTATCAACTAAATTGAAAGAAAGGTGTATCAGCCAGATAAAAAGTCACTTCACCGTAACTAATCACATTTTACACTCAAATAGGGACTTAAATCCCAAGCAGGTCTGAAGAATTTAGCAAACCTCACAAATTGTGTAGCGGGCCAAAGTGCCAGCTTTTGTAACTTGGTGAAGCAAGAGTGAAACCAGCAGACCCAGAAGAGTTTATGCCAAGTTTATATACATTTATATATGTATAGGTGCACGCCTATGAAGTATGGACTTCATTCATCTGCTGTTTAGCAAGACAGTGCAACATGTGGTCACAGTTTAAGGCAAAAACAACCCCACACAAAACAGCCATCCCCACCCAGGGATTTAGGGACACAACTCAAGAAGGGATCTGGGCACCGTGCCTGGCTCTCTCCTGCTCCTCAGAGCAGACACACTCAAAACCTCAGTTTCTTCTGTCATCAGTGCTCTTGAAGGACAAGTTGCATGCAACCATTCAGTTTCCACCTCAGAAAAATCTTTTTAGCTGAAATATTTTCCTAAAAATCACATTTTCTTCAGTGCCTGGGAATGACTAGCAAAAATGTCCTGTGATTTTTTTTTTTAGCATGTGATTACCAGGTTTCTCACTAAGTGGAGGCTGGCTAAGATCTTAAACCTCTGAGACAGGTCAGCCATCCAAGGACTTTGGCACAATGATTTTTTTTTTTCAGTCTGGCTGATTACCACTTAACATAAATTCTGAAGACTGTGGAGACTGTGTCATGTTTAGTCAAAAAAACGTGTAGTTGTTGTTTGAAGCTATAATTTCAACCTTCAAGGATGCCCTTTTTTATCCTTGCAGGATTGCAGGGATCCTAGTGTCCAAGGAAGATACTCCACTCCCTCTGACCTGTCAGTTAATTAATCTTTGAAGAAAGATACCATGTCACATGCTGAGGAAGAGCCAAGACTTGATGAGAAGAAAGCTTTGAAACCAGGGGCCTCCTGGTGGGTGAGGAAATGCAAATTATTCCCAGGTGATGGGTATAGAAACAAGGCAGAGTTTTTATATGGTGTTTGAGTCAAGGTAATGTATTTTATTATTGGACAAAATACAAACCACTTATCTCATTCATCATTTACCTTTACTTTTAGAGAGGGGAAGATTTGTGCCTGTTCAATTTAAAAAAAAACCCAAACAAACAAACATAGTTTAATAAGAGTACATGCAGCCCTGCCACAGTGAGTCTTGCAGTCATTTTGTACATCGAATAGAATATCAGCCTTTTATTAAGTCTATTACATTTCTTAATTTGTTTTAGACTGTGTTCACTTCCTTGTTATTGTTTTAAATTCACAAGGGATAATTTTAAACTAATCTTCTCATCTTTTGCAGCAAACCCTCATCAATAAGCACTGAAAGGATGATTAAAATATCACTCCATGTAGAACAAACTAAGTCAAAATTACTGTGGGGAGTAAATTACCCTAACAGAGATGTAATGTCAATGCCTTAATTTTATGAAAGATTTATTATTGGGAAAAAAAAAAAAAAAAAAGAAGGAAAAAGTACTCCTAGCACTGTAAGCAGGTCTTTGTCAAAACAGCTTTTTTAAACAGATAAATTACATGCTTTGGTCTAATACTTCTTCATCCACAGTGAAGGAATAACTCAGGGGAGAAAAATGGTAATAGCCTTATCAGGGTACTAGGGATATACATCCAAGTGTCCCTAACACCTGTATTTGTCTCTCTTGGCCAGTCACTTGCTCTCCAGGAATCCACAGGGCCTGGAGGACCTTCTGCTTGCTACTCGCCTTTGCCTTTCACCTGCAGCACGGCCCATGAAGGAGAAAGCTCTGGTGGCCGAGACACAGGTGGGCTCCTCCCTTCACCCAGGCAGCAGTGGGGTGCAGGTACATGCAGGGCAACCTGTGCACTTGGTGAGGCTGAAGCTCACTTTCTCGGTGGGATGCACTGGAGGAGCACTACCAGGACCAGAGGAGAGTCCCTTCCCACTCACAGCCACCTCACGTGGACCTGCAGCCAGAGCTGCCCGAGTGGACTGCGGGTGCAGAGCTTCATGTGGGGCTGGGGGCCGCCTGCATTTGGAAGGTCCATTCCAAATGGACAGATGGACAGAGCTTAACATGCCTGATTGAATCAGAGTCCCAGGTGACAAACACACATAACTGCCCCTCTTTGTACTTCTTAATTACACCTTAGTAAGAGAGATAAACCTTTACCCTAAATTGACGAGCACTTTAATTACGACATAGACTTTTAGGCTGAAGTTCCCTAGCTCTTTTACTATTTGTCATGGAGTTTTCTGGGGTGGGGTGGATTGTAAGCACCAGGATGGCAGCAACTGAATTAAATGCAAAACAACTAACAAACTGCGAGAGGCAGCTGCCTTTTTCCTCAGGTTGATTTCTACCCAAAGTTGGATTACAGACAGTGCCATTAGTAACTACACAAGATTAAAAAACAAAAATTAGGCTAAAATCAGCACTGGCATATAGAATTGCCTCCCTTAGGAAGGCATGAAGCTTTTAGCATGGCAGTAAAAGGTGATCAAACTGGGCTTGTATTTGTGTACTCAAATCCAGCCTGCAGTGATGTGGTGGTACTGGCTCCTTTCATCCTTTTATCTCGCATCAAGTGCTTCGCCATCTCCAGAGCTGATGTCTCTGTCCAGAAGCATTCCCATCCCCGCAGTCAGCTGAACCCCCCTGAGGGGCTCAATCCCACCCAGTCTAATGGGAGCCGCAGTATCTTGGCATGCCTTGCTTCCCCAGCTTGAGCCAGAACTGCTCCCTGTTCAGCTGCTGTGAGACAGAGTTGACTTGTAAGTCAAACTTCTCACATTATTTTAACACAGGCAAAAAAAAAGAGAGGGTAATGGGGTCCTAAAATATTCTGGAAACAAGGCTTTAAAGCTGAACAGTCCCTGGCCTCATCTTTCATTAACAACCTTGTACTGTGTCTTCCCTCCAGCTACAAGCAGGAGACTGTAAGGCTTGGATTTTTCTTTTTCTGTTGGGGTTTGAGGTTTTTTTCCTTCTTTTCATTCCCTCCCAACAAATGTTCATTTATTCTTTTGAAACACTTCCAGGACTGCCTGCCTAGTTATTTACCTTTTATTTATATGGAATCAGAGATACTCAGTTTATATGCTTGTCAAATTAAAATTTGGAACTTGCTATATTAACCTATAAGCTTTAGGGATATTTTTAACTCTTTAATCTAGATACGAATATTTGAATTCTGCAGCTATTACATCAAATTGTTCTCAGCTAAATTCTTTAAAGATGCCTCATGTTTTCACATTTCTTCCTGGTTCTAACTAGGTGGCAAAAAAGAGAAAGACCAAGTTTAGCAGTCTTGAATGATTCAAAATAGCACACCTTGAAGTTTAGGATTACAGCCTCTTTGAATTAAATTGTTTTACCCACTCAGATCTGATGCATCCTTCTTTATTCTGCTGCACTTAACACGTATTCATAACAAGAGAAAGCCAAATGACCAATATATTTCCAAATCCTGCTAGCCACTGTGTTTGTAAACTGACCAAGTGCTGATTTAGCCCATTAAAGCAATTCTCAGCAGACCTTTCTTCTGCTCTTATACAACCAAACAGATTCCTGTGATGGACAGTTGATAGACATCTAGGGCTGGACTGACTCAAACACTGTCAAATATCTATTGTGGCAAATTATTCTACAGGATAAAAGCAAAAGGTATGGCTGCCAAAAAAAAAAAAAAAAATATTTTGTGTGTCTAAATTCCCTGCCCTTTCAGTTATTCTTGCAATGCAGGAATGATAGTTATCTGGCAGTTTCTTGGTGGTGAACATTGACTGTAGTCCTGAAGAAGCAGAACAGGTCCTCAGGCAGGTCCTGCCTCCCACCAAATTGCTGGACAAAAAGGACAAGCCTTGACCCAGGAGACCACCACCACCCTGTCTAAAGCACACAGAGATAAGCACACCAGTTACGTATCACAGAGCAGATCCCCAGGAGAACCAGAAGGGGAGCTAGGGTGTCCAGTGGTCGTGCCTCAGTGGTGGGCTTACTCCTGTTCTCCCCACCTTGCTCCACATGCGTGTCCCTCACCCTGCTGCAAGAACGTTCTTGTTTCTGATATATTAAACTTCTCTCATTCTCCTCTGTGAAAACAGACACATAATTCATTTATTTATTCAACAATGTCTGCCGCTTCTGTTACAAAATTACCCTTTCCATTTTGCAGAATCCCTGTTGCCTCATTCACTCCTTATTCTTTATCCACTTGAAGCCTCTCTTATTTATTTTTACCTCTTGTCCAATTTTCATTTTACCTTCTATCTTTGCTACTCTTATGCCTCCTTTAACATTTTCCAGTTTATTCTGTAATCTTTTCAGATCCCCTTTGAGTTTGTTCTTTCATAATTCACGTGTCCTTTGCTGCCCCCCTTCCCACTTGAAAGTCCCTGTTAGCAGCATCTGCCTTACTTTACTTTTACAGCAAAGTCCTGGTCTCATCCTAGCACAATGGCAGAACTCCTATTGATTTCAGTGGAAATGGGGCTCTTGGAGTATTTATGGCTTTGCACAATACACATAAGCCCTGGATGGGGGGAGACAACGTAATTAAGCAATACAGCATGACAGACCGTGTCGCACTGCTGATTAATGGATGCGCAGTGTGTGTAATAAACGTGAGCCTCCGGCACACCTGAGGTGCACATTAATCAGTCCTATTGTACAACCTGAAAACTCTGATCATTATGAAACAGGTATTTAAAACATTACAATGCCCTTTTTTTAGTGATAGAAATCATTAATCAGAGTGGCGCTCTCCTGTTCTGTCCATGACTCCATCAGACTGCAGTGACTTGCTATCACTGTTCCTCTTTATGCTGCAGAAATAAAGACAGGATCCAGTATTTAGTTTAAATGGACAATCTGCCTATTTACCGCTACGCCTTTGTCACCATGTGGGGAATAACATGTCACTGTGGTGATCAAGTAACATGTGCACCAATGGGACACCTCTCTGTGCCACCGTTCTCTTCGGTGATGAGTATTACAAGTGAGGGAAGACATTCAAAGGAGCCTCCAGAGCCACTGTGCTGTAAGTTTTGGGAAACACCACACAGCCACAGCCCTCACAACACCTGCCTGCAGGTCACCCTCTACTTGCCTGGAAATATAATGGGACCTTGCTCTTATGGCAGTGCAGTCAGGGGGGTCTGTATGGTGTGGCATTCTGGGTGGCTTGCTTCAGAAGACAACAACATTCCTGTTGGTTGCAATACTGAGCAAGTAAGGCCCATTTGCTCTCGGCATTTTGCTTCTCCGGACAACCGCAGGCCACAAGAAACAGATAGTTGCTGTTTGCCCACCTCACCTGAGAAGGGGCCTGTGAACACAGGGTGGCCTGATTCATCCAATTAGCATCCCCCTGAGAGCCACAGCAGCTCTGCCATGCACCTCCATTCAAAGCAAACGTGGTCATGTCATACCTATCAGGTGCTCTGGTCGCAGTGGGGTGCGCTCAGGAAGGTGCACTGACTGCGACCACTTTGCAACACAGGCACTGCCTACACTGGTTTTGCACGGGAGAGAACCAATAGCTGCTTTCAGAACAGTCACCCTGGGTCTTAAATCCATTAAACTGGAAATCACAATCCTGCTGAAACGGTATCAAGCGTGTTTTGCACTAAGGATTATGTGGGGTACCTCACCCCGTTTGCAAACCCCAGCGCTGCATGCTCCTGCTGACACCCCACTCAGCTCTGGGCTCACACGTAGGCTCTGGTGGTTTTCTGAGCAGATGCCTTTAGATTCACAATTTAATATCATTTTCCTGCAGCCTCAGCCTCCCAGGTGCCTTTTGATGGCCAGACCTCCTACTGCCTGCGTGCTCTCCTGCAGCAATCTGCAGAGGGGGTGAGGAGGAGGGAATCCAATAACGGGTAACGGTGAGACTGCAGACATAGCACCTGGCATAACAGTCCCCCACTGCCGGCTGCACTCTGTAATACTTTATGACAAACCGTCTCCCACCTTTCTTCCATCTCCCACCAGACAGGCTGCACTCAGATGGTAAGAGAGGCGGAAACCCGCACCCCCTTATTGGAGGCTGCATTGCACTCACTCACGTCTCAGATAATTCTGGTTTAAGTTATCAGACCTCCTGTGAATCAGCTTTTGCGTACTGAATAAGATAAATAAGAAACAAGTGATAACAGCAACATCAGAGACAAGTCAAGAAGTAGATCTCACTCAACAGAGACTAAAGTTTTCTGTTGTCCAGTCCTTTTCCCCAACACAGAGAGCGATGCAAAAGACCCAGTCCTCCAAATTCTCCACCTTACTAAATAGTTTTTTTCTCTCCATTCGCATCAAGAAGGGCAGCTCGATGCTATGTTTGTTTTCCAATTTAGGGCCCACGCCAACATGTTCCAGAAGTGTTGGCATTTTCATTTTGTTCAACTTAATGGAGGGTGACTCAAACCTTAAGCTGTTTGATTTTGGAAAGCAAATCAAATATACAGTGCAGCAGAGGGTGAGGCATGCTGCAGGTCTATACCAGATATATATTTAAAAGCAAATTTCTATGTTTCCTTTCCAGAACAACCTGATTTCTGTTCAGTTGTGTTGTATCTGTCCATTTCCTTTCTGAAGAGACCTACCACAAACTCCAGGCATCCAATAGCTTCACATACCTTCTGTATCTTTTTTCTTCTTTTTTTTATTTTTTGAATCACTGCTACTTTCTTCAAACTCTCTAAACCAAACTGGCAGGAGTCTCTATATACTCTTAATGACTGTCACGTAAGCATAGTCAGAACGGCCACAGAGCACAATGAGAGGTCTAAGGCTCTCACACATCCAGAGGTGTTCCTCCTCGGTACTGCAAAAGGAGCACAAAACCTCACTTGGGCCCCAAGACATTTTGCATTCACAGAAGGTTTTCTACCAGTTAGGCACTGATGTATCCCACTCCATCAGTCCCTTTGCTGTCACGCTGTAGGGTGTAGGCGCGCAGGTAAGTTGAAGGTGGTGGTGATTTTCCTTTTTGGTATTAATTGGCTCTGCAAACCTGTAGCACATTTGACCATGCTGGATCCCAGCATGCTGCATCCCAGCAAAGACTTTCAGGTTTATCTTTTTTCCCCATGTGCAAACTGCAATGTTCTGGGGAAGCAGTGGAACATCAGAGATAGGCACCAGACGTTCTGTAGCTAAATCAAAGCTCTCATCTTTCATCAGGAGGAGGAATATTCTAGAAGAAGAGTATGTGTTGCAATCAGAAGCAGGAATCTAAGCATTTGCTTGTTAGAGCTGAATTTAGCAATATAGAAGAAAATAGTGTATTTCATACAAAATACAATCTGAAATAGGGGGTTTCTAGGACTCAGCAGAACTTTATAATTTCTAAATCATGTAACCAGCTGGGAGCTCTGTAGTTGTGTAATGCAAGAGGGGCAAAATTTACTGCAATGCGTATGGGCAGCATGATATTGAAACCTTCTTTGGAGACTGCTCTCGGCACAGAGGGGGCTGCACACTCTAAGCCCAACCATGGGTGCTGGTGTAAATCAGAGCTAACTCTAATGAAACCACTGCAACAGAATGAATGTAAATCATCAGAGGTCCATAATTTAAATGGCAGCACAGGAGCAAATAAAAGCTGAGACAAGTGACTTCAGCTAGAATTAGATCTGGGGGAGGTAAAGGAGAAGCCCCAGTGAAAAAGACAATTTCCGAGTGTCCCTTTGATCAGCCTTTACCCGTCTAATCTGAAATACTCAAACCTTTTCCAACGTACTCAATTTTGGTTTTATTTTTTTAAAACATCAGTGAATACCTCTTTTGGCTGTGACTCTCTGCTCTCCAGCTAGTAAGAAAATTTCAGAAGTTTTTGTAGTAAATAGCTTCCAGCAGAGAATGATTAGCATGAAGATTGATTGTGTGATTTGCCATAGTATATGGTAAATGTTTTCTGCAACTAAATAAGAAGAGCATGATCCTACTCTGTGGGAGGGCTGGTTTAAATGCTCAGAACATCCCAGGGAAAAAAAGATGCTGTTAAGAAACTATAAAAGAAGTACTAAATAGCATTTTTCTCTTTCCACCGCAGAAGGTCAGAACGACCTAGCACTGTTGCAGTAACATTTTTAACTTAGACGATGATAATTACAGGTACAATACATTTCCACCTTTAGTACAGAGAGAAAACACCACACTTGATATTAATCACACCTTCAGTACCAAACAGTCGTGTGTAGCCATTGGTGTCCTTCAGCTGCCTGTGGGACCCACTGATGGGGCACAGTGTCTCCATCTGACCCACAGCAGCAGAGAAGACAGCTCTTCTCTGGAGCTCTCAGCCCTGTACAGCTGGACTGTGCTTTCAGGTTCACCAGAGCTACAAGAGGTTTATCTTGTAAAAATGTAGATATCCTCAAATGTACAATAAACTGTTAATTACATTCCAGACTGTACTCCTCACACTCACATCCTCTCACCAAAATGATAAAAAGCCTGCTTTCTGCTTGCCAAATACACAACTAGAAACCCCCATCACATATCTGCTCAGCCTGTTTGTCTTAATAAAGAGAAGACATTTCAGAGGAACGGCTCCCATATTGTCATTCAGAACAAATACGCAAAATTAACAGCGTATTTCAAGATCTTTGTAGATGTGATCCCATTTTCTGTGATGGAAAGAGCCCATTTCAGAGGAAAGCAAGCAGGGCACTTGTCTGGGACCCCAGGGAAACATGCAAACTCTCCAGACTTTACCCGAGAGAAGAAAAGGTTCCATCTGTCTCCAGCCTCCAGTTCTCACAGTGCACAAATAACATGATTTCAGCGACTCCTGCAAGCAGCCTTGAATGATCTGAGCTGCTTTTCTCCCTCACCAATACTGCCGCACTGCCGAGGAGAGAAGTGGGGCAAGGCAGAGCCCTCCGTAACTGAGCACCTCCAGAGCAGGGAAAAAAGTTGGCACAAAAAGCCCTTGAATTTCTCTGCCATCTCCTTCCCACGCAAAAAGGAAGGGAAGTGGGGTCCCCAGACCTGCGGGAGGAAAGGAGATGGGATGTGGGCAGATGCTGGAATTTAAGACTGTGGTTTGGCAGCAGGCAGCTTTTCATAATGTAGTCCATGATTTGGTCTCATCTGGGTCTTTGCAAGCAGAGCTCCAGGCAGCAATGAGCTGGTGATACCGTAATTTCCTTGCACATGGTGCAGGCATTGAGGAGGGGGAGAGAAGGGTTTAAGAGTCAGAGTGCAGACTGAAAAAATATAGCACATGCACAAGAATCCCCATACATGAGAGGAAGGGAAAGAAGTCAATCTCATACACATTTTCCTTTAGAGTTGGGACAGATGGTCTCAGCAGCCCACCTTTTTGGTTGGCCATGCAAACTTCAGCCCATTTTGGTATGCTGTAACACATGCAGTAGGAACAAAATTTTTGGCAAGCTGATGAGAAGACAGCGGTGCTTGCTGACAAAACTTCAGCACACACAAATCATCGCATGCAACTATATATGCCTTTAAACACATTACTACATTGCCCCCACAGAAGGCTAACTTTGCAGTAAACTTGACATACTTTGCTGTAGTGTGGAATTTGCTCAGAATGGAGTTATCTGAGCCAAATTCCCTGTCTCAGGGTCCATACGCAAGAAAGTGGTGCCCGTTACTTACTGCATAGGCAATCATTTACCTGGAAAGGTCATAAAAAAACTCCAATTTAATTAGCAAAAGCCAAACTGGAAAGATCAGGCTCAAGAGCACTTCAATCATTACTCCAGTCCCACTGACTTTCAGACAGATTTTCCACATGTACTCAAAAAAACCGCAACCAAAAAATCATAATCAGTGCTGCAGAGACCCTATGGGAAATCCTGGATATGATTTCCCTGCCTGGATTTTCATTTCACTTACCCTTCTATAGCTGGTGGTATCTATGCACTAACATTATTCTCCCTTCTGCTTTAATTTGGGCTCAGCGCCTTCTTAAACTGATTTTATGCTTACTTAAGAAACTGTGTTACTTCCAGCAAGAGATGGCTTTTACTGAGAGCATTTCCCCCAATGAGTTTTTAATCTTCCTACCCTTGACCTTTCAGTTCAAAATATTAAACAAATCACAAGCTATTACTTGTATTTATTAGACCATTAAAAGCCAAACCCACCTCGTCCCAAAAGTTATGTAGGAAAAGGGGAGCCCAAAGCGAGAAGTACTAGATAATTATAGTACAAAAGACCAAACATAAGTGAATTATTCTTGTGACATTTTCCATTCTTGTTACCATCTTCGTAATGAAAATGAGGTGTCAGAAGCTTCATTCCTCATACCCAAAGCTTATGTGATTTCAGTTACGTGCTACATTACTTTGAGGTTTTTCAATATTTGGAAGTTGGGCTAGCTAGCCATTCCCCTAAATTTTTGATTACAGACTCAACAACCCATGGGAGAAGAATAGAAAGCCCAGCTAATCAATGCATATTTCTTAAGCAGAGCTGATGCAATACCTGGCTGCTGAGGAATGCCATTTAAGACCCAAGTCCAAGTCCTCAGCCTTTATAAATGCATAGATATGGAAAATTTCACACCATAGCTCTTCTGTGCACCTTGTCCATTAAAAGGCACCACACAGAGAAATGCAATGTGTTGAAGGTCTAGAATGAATTTTTAGTGAAACAGAAATTCTCAGTTAAAAAAAAAAAAAAAAAAAAACAAACACAAAAAACCCCACACAAATTCCAGGAGCAAGAGGTTTAAGAACAGCACAACAACTGCAAGATTTGGCAGTGTTGATGGTATTTTAGATGAAGAAAATACTAGGAGAACAGGACAGTTCATGGCAATAGATATCACGGTGGCTTTCTTTCGTTTCTTCCAGTGGCTACGTTTCAGACAAAAAAAACCCATTAATTTACCTTGCCATTATCTGTTTTTAAGTTCAAGTGGGCTGTGGAGAATTTGAAAGGGCCTCATATATCAGCGTACTATCAGAAGTACTTCCACATTCAACACTGCCAAATAGCAGCATTTATTCACATGCTTCTGTCCAACCCCATTCCTATACGAGGAGCTGCAGTACATAAACTTGAAAGGCTAAATTTTGAGCTATTGTCTGAAAGGACAAAAAGCACATATCGGTGAGGAAGAGGAAGAAGATGTTCAGGTGCAAGCCAAATATATTTATGTGTATGACTTACGAGTATAGAGTCAAAAGAAGGTGATAATAAAACGTGTATTTGAAGAAGGTCTTTACTAGTCATTTTTCTTTGCAGTGGAACTTTCTCAGAGCTCCGGCAACAGCCCAAGGTGTCAAAGAGCAGATGCACAGGCAGTGGCTGGGTATTTCACCTTTTTCTGGCAGAGGAAGATCAGCTAGAATCCTGGTCCAGCTTATGTTACAGCAGGAAAGTGAAAACTCTTCTTTTGACATGGTTCTCAGCCCAAAGAAAGTTTTATGAGGTTTGCTGTTATTGCTTGCTGGTATCTGGACAAAGACATTAAAAGCCAATGAAAGGGCTCGCATGCTCACAGGCAGGGAGCTTCCAAGAGCCACTTTCACCCTACCCTTAGCTGTGTGCAACCCATTCTTCTAAGGACACCTATTGGCATTTCGAGGTTACCAAGCTTTACAGCCAACCCCCTGTAATAAGGGGAGGATGATGAACATTTTGCTTCTAAACCAGCAAACTCGATATTACTTTTATACCACCCCGTTAAACACACGTTACAGCACTGTCTTGGTCTCTGTTAGCAATCATAAAGAGATATCAGACATTTCCTAAGAATCAGGTTACAAAAATGTAGCTGAGAGACATGCAAGGACATAAAAATTCCAATGAGATAAAAGCATCGCTGTTTACATAGCAATTCTGCTTCATTAGACTCAATGTTGTTTCATTATATTCAATGCCATTTAGTTTTGATGTTCATTTCAAGGCTGCTTATTTATACTGAGGCAGAGAAGGGGAAACACAGTAAAAACTCTGTGTTGAATGCAATGTTGAAATGGGTTTTAATATGCAATAAAATGTATATATCGTGTTCTAGTTAAGAAAGTGTCACTGTTTGCTTATATATGTTATTATACAAACTATATCCTAAAATCAAATTGGCCTTCAGATATCAGACACTACATCCCACAAGCAGAGAGACTCTTGATTGAGACTGCTCGGAGACTATACAGAACAGAGAGAGATTTTTTCCCCCTATTTATGCATACCTTCTGCTAAGTGAGATTCACTCCTATTTGGGGCTTTAAAGAAGACTTTTATTCTCAGGGATGAATTTCACTTATTAGTATTAATGCATACACCTATCAGGGGTCTTTTCCCAATGGCAAAAATCCAGGGGACATGGGCTGGTACCTTTGAGGCAGAACAGAGTAGTTGCTACACTGTAAAATTGCCTACTTTCTTGAAATACTTCTTATCAAGTTTCTTATATGCAGCAGCTCAAACCCACTAAGGGTTTGATTTTTTATTTTATTGTATGCTATTTTGCGCATCTTGCTATAGGGTTTCCCTGAAAGTGCAGAAACTTATTTTAATTGTTCCCAGTGCTGACACCCATTTAATTAAATGGTAGTACTATACCAAGATTTACTACACAGAAACAGAGACTTTTTTAAAGCAGTAATGGAACATATAATGGATGTGTCACATTTTAATAGCCTAATTAAATCTATTGTTTCTCTCTGTCCTCAACATGTCTCTCTCAAGTGTAAGGTATAATTTTAAATGGCTGAGATGTTTATTTCAATGATCATACGAGCTGGATCCACATTTAGGATGGTTGCTATTGGCAAAGTGAAAGAACTATTCAGCAAGAGCGTGTGTGGTATGGGGTGCTGAATATAACTCGGATAAGTGAAAGGAGTGAAAACAAGAGGATGTGTTTTGCTCTTTGCGGTTCACATCTGATGTCCTTGGATAGGAAAGGAAGCTGAGTCAGGCTTAGGGAGGCAGGTGGAAATCCAGTCCCTTTCCCTCCCAACAGACACAGCTTTTTGGACTTTTTTTCCCCTCAGACTGAGCCTGATCCCTGCACAGATAAACAGGGGGGAGCTGGAGGACCAGGGAGCCTTCCCACCTCACCAAAGAACCTTTACAAGACAGCAGAACACATCATTAGGGTGGTGCAGGGACTGAGGTCCTCCAGGCAGGGAGCAGAGGTGGCTCTTAAATCAGTGAGGAGAAAAGCAACGGGTGCAACAACGCCAGCATTATCAGGGGAGCAAGAGCAGGCACACTAACACTTTCCTTCAGGGATGCCTCCTAGGACAGGCTGTTCTGCACTGCCCCTTCCTCCAGGATATGCCTCATAAATAAAAGTAATTTATCTGGAGCTGGCTGGGACAGCAGCTCTGCACGAGCTTCCCTCCCAGCTCAGGGGGTTTGGTGATTTGCTTATTTTAACCACCTCGCATACTAACTTTCAGATGCTGACAGGAAAAAACGATACAGTGATTATTAGGACAGAGCCAGGTAGGATTTTGCAAAGTGCCCAGCATTAAGGAGACTCTGCTCGCAAAATGGAAGCTCCCAGCACTTGCAGGGGCAATTAGGCTACAGCCCGCCATTCTTAGAGCAATTCCCCTTTGTCTGTAATCTCAAAACAGAGGAGATGTGCAACGTTTCAGAGAGAAGTTGAACTCTAGATGAGAAGAAGGATTTCAGCCCATGAGGCCAAACTCCTTTGCGCCAGCAGCATTTCAGCAGCAGAGCAGACCGCAGGGCTTAGCTCAGAGTTGTTACTGCCGTGATCAGAATCATTGTGCTTCACCCCTTCTGAACAGCTAATACAATCATGGCTGATTTTAAGGGCAATCAAATACTGCAAGTCCCTCAAAATGAGAATAATAAGAGGCACCGAGGGAGGCAAATTCCCTGAGAGATCATTGGAGATTATCTTAAAGAAGAAAATTCAGTACAAGCTAGATATCAAATGTAATAACTCATGCAAAATACCCTTTTATGGAGAATCAGGAGCACAGTGGTTATTTAGTCTTTGGCATCTATAACCTTTTATAGTGAAGAATACATTGTAATTATTTAGTCTTAAATAAGTAATCACTTTTTTCCTGCTTTAATATTCTGAAAATAATTATATTACTTAAGGTTCATTAACTGTTTCCAGCAGAATAACCAGCTTTATTTAATTAGCTAGATGAAGCTTTTTAGTTACTTTCTTTCTTGCCATCACTGATTAAACATTAGTTTCAGAAGATTAGCAGCTATTTTCTTCCAGTCAATATGCTCTCTAGTTTATAATCTTTTCAAAAAAATTACAGTAAATCAAACTGAAATGCTATGATTACTTAGAGAAGACATCAGTGAGAAATAGGGTTTGCTGAACTCTTTCATCCACTATCTTGCCCTTAGCAGTAGAAATGGGGAAATGCTCAAAAGCAAAGTGAATACCACTTGTAAGGGACCAGGTTCTCTTGCTACAGCCTTTGTTATTGAGCAAGAACTGTGCTCTGGATTTCCTCAAAGGGACACTGCCATGAAATCAGCATAAACCTGATGTAATACATCAACCGTGTATTCCTCTCACCTAGCTTTGCTGCCAAAGTACATCACGTTGCAGGTTGAAATATGAACTGTTACATTCCCAATACAATTCCAACCTGTGGAAATGACCATCACATTATGAGCATCGAATAGTCAGGATTTATTCTTTTTCTTAAATCTGACTTCAAACAATTCCTGAAGCAGTGAATTCTACATGTTTTCTGTACGGGTGGTATGAAAACCTTGTCCCTGCATGCTTCAGCTGCCCAAAAAGGACCAAATATGTAAATCCTGTACCTGTGAGACTATTTTGGCAAAGCACAGCTCCATGTATGCTACCCTGGAAAAAAAAAGGGTGGTGAATGGGAAGGAAATGGTGAAAGTAAGGCAGAAAGCAGCTTGGAAATGGATGCTCTCTGTGTCTTTACCAAAATCAGCATCCAGGAAGAAAACAGCTCTGCCACCCTCCAGCCTACCAAGTGGAGGGGGAAGAGGGTTACGGGCTGCAGTCCTTGAGCAGGAGCTGGAGGCACTGTGAAGCCGGCACAGGCAAGCACCTTGCTTGCCCGGCAGCAAGGAATATTTTTATTGACAATTTACAGTCCTATCTGACCAGTCACTGCAGTCATTAGCCACTTTCCCTCTTTGAAAACCATCTAACCTCCACAATGCCAAAGATCTGGACTACCAAAAACAAACGACCATGGGATGATAACATAACTTTTACTTCATTAAGAAAATCAACAATTTTGTAGAAACAAGATCCAACCACATCAGCTTTCAACTATTGTCTTTTCTTTCTTAAATTTTAGCAAACAAAGCCTCCACATCTACAAAGCATACAAACACAAGCATGAAATTTTACATTCCTCCTTCCAGCAGAGAAAGAGTGTCTCAGCCTGCTTTGCCCGTTAATTTTTGTGCCCTTCATAAATTGTATTTGCCTGCAGCAGTAAAACCAGAAGTTTCTCATCTGGCCCTGCAGCACATTCCCTTGGAAGCAAGCACAGCCAAGCAAATGCATGCACCTACTGCAGACTTCAAAATGATGCACTGTTTGATGTACCACAGGTTTCAGGTAGTGCATATTAGCAGGGGGGTTGATGATTGGTATATGGAACTTTAGTAAGGGCATAAATCGATTTCATTATGAATAATAAACAACAGAAATGAAAATCCAATTGATTTTAACTGAAAATCACAGATTTGTAAAGATTGCAATTTTTAATTATTATTCATTGTTACCTAGTCTGTGCTCAAGGCCTTTTTCTGCACATAGCATACAAACACAGGTCTAAACTGTCAGTTATGTCAAAGATCTCTTTACATTTGGCAACATAAAATGACTTTACTGCAAACTACAACTACACTTCTTAGGAGGTCTTTTATGACTCAGGTATAAAGGAGTCAATTTTTAAGGTAGACCTCCGCCTGTCCCCATTTTGATGATAATACACTTGACTTGCAAGAAAGCTGCACATGTGCCAAACAGCCAAAAGCAAACCAGGGAATAAAATTCTAGCTACTAATATTTCTGCTTCTGACTTGTTGCCTTGCAATTTTTTGCTTGTTTTCTGAGCACAGCCATGGTACCAGCTAACATAAAGGCCACCTCTGATTTGCTCTCGTGCATAGATGGATGAGGGCAAGCCCTGCCTGTAGCATCCAAGTAAAGCAACTCACTCCTAACACAGAATCAGTTGTATACCTTCATATAAATAAGGAAACCAAATGCGATAGGAATACCTAGTCTGAATTCCTACATGGCGTGTGCAATGGATGTCCACATCACGACCCCTGCCACAGAGGGAACTGTGCACTACAGGCGACTGACAGGCAGGTTTTGGAAAGAGCATTCTGTTTATTTACACAAAGTCAACACCCAACCAGCTGACAGTCAGAATTCAGGCACCATTTAACACAGCTGTCAGTATAGTTGTTTACATGAACTCTTTGAGCATTATATATATTTTCACAGTGGGTGAAATCTGTCCAGAACTCAACAAAACATGCCCATCTATTGTCTGGGTATTGCAAGAAGGATGAAAGAGAGACACCAAATCATTTTTCTTTCTTTTTAGGCAAGTGATGGGGTCACGAAGCAAAAAAAGATTTCAGTCTCTCATTTCCTCCCTGCACAAGCAGTTACTAAGTTAGAGACAAGCCTTTACAAAGGAAGGACTTGATGTGCGCTTGCATAAAGGATGAGGGAAAACCAATAGCAGGTGGCACTTCAGTTCCTATATTCCCAGAGCGAAATCAAAGCTGGAAGGTAACAGTTAAATTCTGCCTGTGAAGCAAAGTTTGTCCCTTAAACATAATACATCTAGGCAGGCTATTGCAATTCCCTGCAAGAACAATGCTATTGGGGTGGTTCAGTGCTTAATAGGCAAAATAGTAAAACCACAAATTTTTCAGGATTAAAGACAAAGAGGTGGGCGGGTTTTAAACTTTATTATGTTAAGCATGTTGTTCCATTTCCCTGTCCCTTAAAATCTGGCTTGCAACAAAACCAGAGGATGAAGCCAACAGCTGTGAGTCAGATACAGCACTGATTTTAGACACCAACTTCACTGAGTCTGGTGAGTTAGTCCTGGCTACCACAATAAACTTTCACCAAGAGCAAGTTCACACCTGTAGTTTAGCCAGTCTAAGATCCTGAGCCAGCATTAACTAGCAAAGCTTTACTGACTGTAACTCTCTCCAGACTTCCAAAGATTTCCTTCAAAAACTTGTGGGTTTGACAGCCATTTCACAGATGCTCCTTCCCTCCAGCTCCGAGCCTTTCTGCTGGCTCTGCCCTGATTTTCTGTACTTTGTTGGCATATCAGAGCTCTGAAAACTATCACTTGCTCTAAATTTCCTAGTCCGTGCTTGTTGCCAGTGACTTTTGTTGTTGTTCCTTTTCAAGTTAGTGTTGTCATTTTGATTGACTAAATGGCAAAACTTTCAATAAGTGATGTGGTTTTCAACTCGCCATTTACAAAATAAGCCTCTGGTCCTCATGGTCACAGAGAGGAGTTGGGAGAGCAGGGAGAAAGAAAACCCTAAAAGCTAAAGAAAAGAAAACAAATTTTAAAATCCTGGTATTTACTCCTTCTCATGGTGGAGTGATTTGCAGGAAAGCTTAACATGATTTTTAACTGCTTGGGACTATCAGAACACACACTCGTCAGTCTGCAGATCTGTGTCAGGTTTTGGCAACAAAAAACATCATTACAGTCAGTCCCCATTCACTGTCCACCCAAACACAACCCCACCAGCTTCCTAAACTGGCCCACTGGGGACAGGTAGTCTGGGAAGCTTTTTAAAATAGCTGGTCCGCAATCCCAGTTTTCATCTACTCTTTTAAAGAATCAATTACATTTTTTTTCCAAGATGTTTGTATGGCACCCTTCAACAGGATTTCATTGCATCTTGATAATTTAAGATTTTCTTTCCCTGCTGTCTGTAGTTATAGACTTTTTTTTTTTTTTATCTGTTCCATCTGTGAAGTGCAATGAATTTCTGTTAGACTTTATAGTGACTGTCCTCCCAGTTTAAATCTTCCCAGAGAACCTGTTTACCTGTGCTTACTATCCAGGCTGTGGTGTAATAAATCACTTAAACAGACTTACAATTTAGTTGTAAAACATCAAGAGATGCTGACCAAGAATACTATTACATTACAAGCAGGAAACTTTCATGTTATAAACATTGTTCTCTTGCATTAAACACAGTATGAGGCTAGATCTTTTATGCAGTAATGGAGGCAACAGAGGAGGTTATTTCTAATCACATTATCAGTATATAGAGCTATCCTGAATCTGACAATACCTTGAACCTGTCAATGGGCCTGATTCTGCGCTCAATTAAATCAATCCCATTATGGTTCCTCTTGATTTTTACTGGAACAAGTAAAACCTGAATACCCCGTGGGAGCTAAATAAATGTGTGTACATGTGGGTTATAGATCATAATAGCATTTGGACAATATCATGAACATGATATCCTCCACGGAGAGGGCTTATCACATGTAGTACCCCTCCAGGGCTCACAGGTGTCTGCTGTCCCTTCCCCCCAGCCCTCCCCATAGCTCTCAGTGAAGCCCCTGGACGTAGAAAAGCTGGGACCTGTGACATGATGTATGAAAGCCACGTTATTTTATTACAGCAGCACCTAGAATATCCAAGCAGAAGCCAGGGCATCGTTGTGGTTAAAAAACATAACATGAAAATCCTGAAACAGATGGCATGAAGGAAGAGGTATTACCATCATCTGGCAAAGAGGAGTAATTCAGATTCAAAGATGACCACATCAAAGCATCTGGTAGAGCCATACTACACACCCATACAATCTGGGTCACCTGCCTTCACACCAGGATGCACCTCCTTCTCCTTATACAGCTACAAGTCACTCTTCCCTTACATAAAAAAACCACAGCAAACAGAAACATTAGTTCCTGAAACATCCCATGAATGCATTCACATTATCTGGGAAGATAGCGCTGTCACCTCTAAAGGATGATATACGGAGCAAGATGCATACCTATATGATATGGAAGGGACCAGAGTGCCTGCAAACTTACAGAGATGACAGAGCTGCTTAACATTACTGTTGAGTCTAGAAAACTGCTGTTTACCTACTGGCAGCCATGGATCCTAAGGAATTATGGGGAAATAGGGATGCTATCCTATAGGAAAAGGCTCCCAAGATATCGGGAGGAGTGGCAGTGCACTGCAGTATTATGCAAGAACAGTTGCTCAGAGTTTAGTTAAATTTAGCATTCTTCTTGCGGCTATTAAGAGACTTCGCCAGCCATAACAGAGATAGGATTATAACCCACAGGCATTGCAAAACTTTGTGTTAAGGAGTCAAAGGAGAGAATTAGGTCAAAATGATCTGAACCAAAATCTAGCGATATGAAGGAAGGAGAGACAAAAAGAAGAAAACATCCACACCACACACATCTTCAGACAGCGGGAAGGCAACAGTTATGGAGGGATGAGACCCAGCCACTAAAGCATTAAGGAGACACGCTGAGGAGATGTAATGGTATGTGAAGCAAGTAGTTTAACAGCAGAGAAATGGAGAGCGCAAACAACTACCGTGTCTGCATCACCACATGCTTGTTTTTACCCTTCTGCTGCAGGTTTCCACCTCAACTTCTGAAGCAAAAAAGATCATATGACCATTGTTTTTTCTTTGGCCACATAGGTAAAGCTACTACAGACTTCACAGTGAAGTAGGTGAGGAAAGTTCACATGATCTTTTACACTGTCTGACCAGCGTGAGCTGTAGACTCCAGCACATGGGCCACAACAGTCAGCTGGCCAAAGCCAACATCTTTATCAGATGCAAAAAAGGACATCTGCCTTCCCCCAACATTGTCTTTCTTGTTTATAAGCTCTGGGGACACACCACCCTGAGAAACAGTCTGGGAAAACTCACACAGAAAAGCAACTCCTACTTACAAGGCTTCAGACAACACAATCCTAGGCCTCTTCTTGATGGATAAAAAGTTGATTTGATTTATACTTCTTTTCCTAATTCATAGACAAAACATAAGAATGTACCAGTGTGGAGGCAAATTCTGCTCACAGCTGTATGAAAACAAATTTGTACATTCATTTAATTGGTATTTACATTAGTGTAACCAAGTGAAGAAATTGTCTAGTCACCTCTGATCTGACTCTCACACTATGAAAATTCAAAGCACAATCCCCCCTGTTTAAATAAGCAATTTTATGCAATAAACAGCACTACAAAGTAAGAACATAAGATCAGATTTACAGCCAGAATTTTACCCTTACTACATGCTATGAAACCTATTTATTTGGAGATAAAAATTGGATTTACAGGTTGAGGTTAAACTCAGACACTCAGAAACCTACCTGTCAGATTCTTTTGTCTGCCTTTGTCCCCCTTAAAAATTGGATTTACAGGTTGAGGTTAAACTCAGACACTCAGAAACCTACCTGTCAGATTCTTTTGTCTGCCTTTGTCCCCCTTACCCTGTGCCCACAGACATGGGCCAGCCTGCCGCACGGGGCCCAGGGAGTCCCCAGATTGCACTAGGACAGGGAGCTGTGCCCCGCCATCCCCAGCACCATCCCATGGGATGCACTGGCTGAGCCCAGAACACTACCACAGAGCTGCAGCGACTCCAAACTTCAGAGAAACCCCATGAAAACCCAAAAAAATCGCATAACATGGATGATCCCTTAGCTGTCCTCAGTTACTCTAGAGACTGACTGAGCCTCCAGACAACAGGATAACAAAAGGTGCTTTATTCGGTGCCTCTCTATCCTATCAAATGCTAACCGCTTATCTTTGCTTTCCATGCCCTTTTCTCTTTCCTATCTCTTTTGAGGTTACAAACTGGCAAACTCTGCACCCTTACAAGTCAGCGACACCGCCTCTTAGCACCACAACCACTTCATTTTTAAGCACGTGCTTCCATGCTTTCTCCAGTAGAGACCTTATCTTAGAGGGGGAGTTTCCTATACATCTCTGAAAATCACTACATGGTCCTCCTTGCAACCCCATCCCAAAACTTTGCTACGAGGGCTTGCAGAGCTAGCCAAAAAAAAAAGTCACAGCTATGGTTAAGCTGCTGGTAAACCAAGGCCCCTGCTGTCCGTGCACACAGGCACTGACCCACAAATGATCTCCTCTGCCTGATGCCTCTAGCCATTATTTCCCGTCCACACTTCCATGAGCTCACTGAGGTCTGTTTGTACAGCACTTGGGTACGGCGGGTACGTGGCCCATACTGCCTGTTCCCAGGCACAAGTGTAACACAGATCACAAAGAAATCATTAGCAAATCAAAGGAAAGTTAAAAAAAAGCAGCTTTTCACCCACTTTCAGAAGACAAGAGGGAACTTGTGCTTTCCCCACACTTCTTAACTTCTACTTGTACAATTAACACTCCTTGATTTCACTTTATCATCGTGGGGCATTTTTCTATTTGAAATTGTTTATTAACCTGAACCAATTTTTTTACTATGTATTTACATTTCATCATCTAGCGAGCCTGATTATCTTGAGTACTAATAATAATCAACACATTACTAACATCACTTTAGTTTTAAGCCGTATGACTAAACATTGCAAATTAATTCTAAGTTAATCAGTTTCATTAGCTATGCAAATATTTCTTTGGCTTAAAGCATTAAATCAGATTTAATTTGCTAAGACAATATTCATCAGGAGCTTATGCAATTCATTCTTGCTTTCCATTAATTAAGGCATGTTACACTGTGGGGTCTCTATGCAAAAAAAAAAAATCTAAAAAGAGAAAACTGTTAAACTTGTGCCTTCATTTGCAACTTTTGTATTATGACAAGATCTGAAGGCAAAAGAAAAAAAAACAAGTCAAGGAGACACAAGAAATCACAACTTCCCCCTTAGCAGAATTTAGAATGGATTTAGATGTATTTAAATTTAGATACATCATAAATGTTGTCTCACAAGATCACTGTGTTTTTTTCTTACTGTAAGAGTAGTAACACTACATCATAGCGTATAAGTGTGATCTCACTTGTGCCTTAACTCTGAAGTATTTCAGCTGAAAGCATGAAGCAAACTCACTTAAGAGAACTGAGGATGCTGTAGAATTATTCGTTACAGAATATGCAGATATACAGACAGAAGATAGTTTGCAAGATACTATAGGCAAATAATCAGAGGTGGCCACTCCTTTAAACTTATCCGGGCACACGTTTCCTTTGCGTCAGCGGATGTTTTGCCTGTGCAAAACCACAAATATCGAAGTCATTGATTTAAGAACCTGGCCTACTGAGCAGGAAATTATTAGAGGTTATCTAAACATCAGGTTCTTAATCCAAAAAGCAAACTGGGAATTTGAGTACGCGAGAGTCAGATGAATCAATGGGCTACTGTGAAGACTTGAACGGACTGCAGCAGACTCAGATGTTGATGTGCTCCTTGTTGCATCATATTTGGGTCTGCAGGTGGAGAGCTGAGCACCCAAAGTATCAGCTCACCCAAAAATCACTATTTACCCCTGTAAAAAAGGAAAGACCAGTGATTAAATCATCTTAACTTGAACTCCCCATGTGCCTTTGATGAGTGACTTTGCTTCTAGATGCCTCAGCTCTTCAATAACACTGTCCTACAAAGAGGACTGGAAAGTACTAGAAGTGCTAAATGTAAAAGCACTATATAAAGTTCCCTGCTGCTTTTCCATCTATATAGACGTTGGTGATGTTGGATTTATCCCAATGGCACTGTGGAAACAGTAGATCCATATTTGGAAGATCTTTTGTCAGGAACACCTTGCTGTTCTAGCTATGGAAATGGGATCTTTACTGTCAGTTCTGTGACTGCTGACTTGAATGGCAACAGGATCACAAATATCATTCAGAGACAGTGAATGGTGCAAGTTATTAGAATTTTATGTCATGTCTTCACATTTCTGCCCTCTGCATTTCTCATTCTTTGAAAAGCTAGATATATCTAAAGACTGGCCCCAAGCCACAGAGTACATTATTGTACAGCTTTAGTGTTGATGAGTGAATAAAGGATAAATTAGGTATTGAATTTAGACCTAATTTTCATGTGATCTACTTTAACTGTCATGGGACTTCAAAAACTTCTTACATTTCATATAAACCTATATCTCGGCCTATCAAGTGCTGTTGATTTCAGTGAGAATGAACTATGCTCGGCATTTTTTCAGGTGCCTCTCAATACTCATCACAGTCAGACCATGACTGGATGTATGAGGAGTTACATGCTCCAGTCAACCCACAGATTTGACCATACTGCCATCTGTAGTGACTTGTCGTCTAACTAACGATGCTCTCCAATGAAATGGTCCTTTGGGAAATGGATCAGGTTAGGTCTACGTTATCTGAATTTGAGAGATGACAGAGGGGTCTTCCCTTTGCACCTTTGGTATGTGGAACAAGTGAAATAAACCACATTTAGGTCACCTGTGTTGAGGTGCATCTCTCCCATGACATCCCAAGGCGTTAGGCAGAGTGGACAGGAGAGCCTCAGACCTATCTTTCTCTCCCAAAGCAGCTTGTGCTTCTCTTTTGGAACACAATTTCTGAATCAAGACCAAGCCTTTCCAAACCAGTGGAAACTTCAGGCTGTTCTTTTCCATTCCTGCAAGCCGTTTCTCACAAGCCTTCACTTTGGCATGTCTTTGGCATGAGGACAATTTGGTTAGATGTGGGTTGGCACCAAGCCTGTTGGTTAAACCATTATTCTCTGAAAGCGACTACTCAAAAGGAACTGTCCTTGACCACCCATAACTCGAACAGGTTTCTTTTGCTCATCTAAATGTCATTAGTTACTATATAGAAGTAAAATCACATCTAAAGAGTGATGTATGACTGCGCCCTGGAACAAGTTCCACCTTGCCACAGCTACGTGAAGTTGGAGTAACTGGACTCAGACAAATGGACTGGGTTATAAAAGTTGAATTTGACTGCTTCATCTGGGGAGGTGGAAGATGAGAGGTAGCAGCATCTCATGTAGCAGCATCAGTAAGTATTTACTTCTTTAACAGGTGTTTGCAAAACAGAAGCTATTACACCATGAATCTACAGACACACAAGTAACTGTGCTTACACCATTCATTCCCTTAAGCTCAGTGGGATTAATACATACAACTAACTTGAGTCCTATGAGTGCGCTCAACTTGTTTTTCATGAGATTGCTCACATCCATGCAATTTCAGTAACTGAAAGATGTCCCGGACATCAGAGATGAATAAAAAAGGCAATCACTTCTTGCTGTTACAATATTCCTCTCTTAGGAAATACTCATAAATTTAAATAGTTTAGAATTGAAATCACTCCTCTCTTTTAGTTTTTATATATCACAAATTAAAATATTTGCATTTATTTTCATTCTGAGCCCCTTACTCACTTTAGCAGAAAACAGATCTGTGCAAAGGACTCATGGGTACATAAGAAGCACCGAATGCTTTCTCCTTCTTTTAGGATTTGGTCAATCAATTATTTATTTATTAAATAAAGATCAAAGCAACTACGCTTTTTTTTTTTTTAAGGGATTACTCGCTTTTTTTTTTTTTTTTCAGTTTCTCAGTTACTCATCTAAACAACAAGTAACTCAAAAATAATGAGGAAAGGTGTGAAAAGGGACTATCTTGACCTCTACATTCTTCACAGACAAGAGATGTGTTGAATTAATTTCATCTGTGGGGCTGCAGTAATTACATATGAACTCACCAGCAGTGCACCCTGTTCCTGTTTATTTTAACCCAAACCAGCCAAAGTATAGGCTTAAAGCAACCAGCATCCCACGCTGATATCACCTGGTCCCATATTCAGCAGTCACACCAAGAAGTGCCCTCATGACACTAAAGAAAGAAAAATCCTGTGGCCAGCCTGCCCTTGAGAATGGACGTAACACACCTGAGCAAGCATGAAGAAAAAAGAAAGTAGGGGAAGCTCCATGAAATGTCTTTCTGATATTTCTCTCATCCATATTGTTTTTCTTCTTTTTTTATCTGGAAAATGTTCTCCTCTCTGGCAGCCATGTGTACAGTCCAACACTTATTCTGAGCCAAAAGGAACAAGGTGGAGACAGGAGAGTTGAGCCAAAGGGCACTTGCTATGTGATCTGGGCATGCAGCAACTGCTGGCTGGCTAAGCCAGAGCTCTTTCCCATTCCCCTTCACACCCACACATGCTTTATCTGTGCAAGGGTGAGCCAGCCAGAGGCACAGCAGGACTGCATCAGACCTAGAGCCAGTGCTGCCTTTGGCTTCTTGAGCTTACATGTGAAGGTAGAGGAAGGTAGGTGAGCATAGGCAGAGGAAACTAGTGCTGAAAGGAGTCTGTGCAGGGGCTGGAAAGAGTGAGAAAAAAACTCCTATGGATGCCAGGGGCGTGGGGTAGCAGTCCCCACTTGCAGTTGGCCAGGCAGCAAGTGTACTGGGAGAGCCCCACTGGCCTCAAAAACCTGCTCTTCTGGGCATCTTGGGCCAGCAAGGCCAGGGGAGGAGCAAGGGGACTGAAGTATGCCAAGGCAAGCTTTGCTGGCACAAATGCAAGGATTGCCTTTGTGGCAGGGAACAGTAATGTCTTACAACTCAGAGGAGGCCAAGGGACAGGATCTGGGGCACATCAGAGAAGGTGCCCCTGAGAGGCTGCCCATGGGAGAAGAGAGATCAAGGACCGTGGGACATCCCAAATTAATATATAAAAGTAGACAATGAGTCCCAATCCAAGCAAACAAATAAATAAATAATCAGAAAAGCTGCATCCAGATGTCATCTGCGGCCCTTCCCCACTTCACTGGGCTTTGGTGATGTGAGCCATTACCCAAGGACTTGCTTTTATCCTCTTTTGGCTGGTATTCAAAGACTCTGGCCTTGATGAGCCTGAAAAAACTTCCTTTCATCCACAGTAGGCTAAACTTAGTGGAAGAACAAGAGTGTAGCCTGATGAGAAAATAAATAGCCAAGCACCCTGTGGCCACACCTGCTGTGCCTGGGGGTGGGTCAGTGGCTCCCACAGCCTGTGCACCCACTGCCCTGCCAGCCTGGCACTTGCCACCACCCCCTTCGCACCCCAACACCAAGCAGTTTGCCCTAAAAGACATCTAGTGTGCACAAATATTTTGGGAATAGTCCCAATGCCAGTAAAGAGCTGATTAAGCAGCTGTTACCGTATTAGTCTACAGCTATAGCAAGCTTGTACCAGGAAAGTTTTGCCATTGCCTTCCATAGGGTTGAGAATCGAAACCCTTTGGGTGCACTCACAGCACCTACCTGGCACACCACCTCTTTGCTAATTAGGGGAGGTAATTATGTGAGGATCATTCACCCAGTCTAGCCCTGGAGCAAGTGATCAAGCTCTCATGTGGTGATAACCCAGAGGAAGGAAAGAAGGTCCATACCAGAAGTCCTGACTTCCAAGTGTGCAAACTGAGAAACTAAACGAGACAGTGAAGTCAGCTGGAGAAGAGAGTGCAAGGATATAAGTGGAAGATTTTTTTCATCCTTAAATCAACAATTACCTGGAATTCCCCTTTCAGCCACTCAAAAAAATTGGAGAGAAGTGTTCCAGATACAATTGGTGGAATACACGTCTTAGAGGGATATTAGCAATAATGAATACAGGGAATGGCAATAATACCACATCAGCAGAGTCCTCAGCTAATCTGAA
This sequence comes from Strix aluco, assembly GCF_031877795.1. Taxonomy (NCBI): domain Eukaryota; kingdom Metazoa; phylum Chordata; class Aves; order Strigiformes; family Strigidae; genus Strix; species Strix aluco. Next base: position 21,178,787 of record NC_133933.1, read on the forward strand.
TCAGAAATTATAGAGAAAATACGAGCAGGAAAAAGTTATAGCAACCTAAAGCACAGAAGAAAAATTACCTCTTACCTTCCTTTCTGCAAGTCAGCAGTTTACAGGTGCTCAAGCCCCAACCAAGAGCTGCATCACTCATGTGGAAGGTGGGAGGCACAAATACAAAAGCCCCTTAGAGCAGGAAAGGGACCAAACACAGACTCCCTTCCCCTTATAGGCATCAGCATTTCATCCCGCTATGGAAACACTTTAAAAAACAAGAACGAGTTTGCAAGGATTTCTTCCTCCCAAATGATAGATGGAGGTGATTGCCAATCTGGATCCTGAATGGATGCAGCTGTTTGCCTCCAGGATCCCCACTCTAGAGTGAGCTGGGCTTCATATTCATGCCGCTGCCCAGAGCTCCATGGCTTGCTCTGGATGGCTCTTTATACAGTTTGCATAATTTGGGATTGCTGTTTTGGAGGTATCTAATTCCTTCCATGAGATTTACAAGGACCTTACAGACCAAACTTTGGAGATGGATGCTGTATAAGCAGCCAGAGAGAAACTGTCTGAGCAGCCAGGGATCATGTTAGGAAGGCCAAATCCGTGGTACAATTAAATTTGGCCAGGGACATCAAGGGCAACAAGAAAAGCTTCTATAGGAATGTCAGTGATAAAAGGAAGACTAGGGAAAATGTGGGCCCTCTCCAGAAGGAGCCACGATATGGAGAGGGCTGAGGTATTCAATGACTGGTTTTGCCTCAGTCTTCACTGGCAAGTGCTCCAGCCACACCACCCAAGATGCAGAAGGCAAAGGCGGGGACTAGAAGAACCACCCACTGTAGGAGAAGATCAGGTTTGAGACCATCTAAGGAATCTGAAGGTGCACAAGTCCATGGGACCTGAAGAGATGCATCCACAGGGCCTGAGGGAACTGGCGGATGAAGTGACCAAGCCACTGTCCATTGTATTCGAGAAGTTGTGGCAGTCTGGTGAGGTTCCCACTGACTGGAAAAAGGGAAACATAACCCCCATTTTAAAAAAGGAAAAAAAAGAAGACCCAGGGGACTACAGGCCAATCAGTCCCACCTCTGTGACCAGCAAGATCATAGAGCTGATCCTCCTGGAAACTATGCTACGGCACATGGAAAATAAGAAGGTGATTGTCAACATGGCTTCACTAGGGGCAAACTGTGCCTGGCAAATTTGGTGGCCTTCTACAACTGGGTTACAGCACTGGTGGAGAAGGAAAGAGCAACTGACATCATCTACCTGGATTTAAGCAGAGCATTTGACACTGTCCCACACAACATCCTTGTCTCTAAATGGGAGACACATGGATTTGATGGAGGGACCTCTTAGTGGATGAGGAATTGTCTGGAAGGTCACAGTCAAAGAGTTGCAGTCAATGGCTCAACGTTCAAGTGGAGAGCAGTGACAAGTGCCGTTCCTCAGGGGTCAGTGTTGGGACTGGTGCTGTTTAACATCTTTGTTGGTGACATGGACAGTGGGATTGAGCGCACCCTCAGCAAGTTCACTGACGACACCAAGCTGTGTGGTGCGGTCGACACGCTGGAGGGAAGGGATGTGCCATCCAGAGGGACCTTGGACAGGCTGGAGAGGTGGGCCTGGGCAAACCTCATGAAGTTCAACAAGGCCAAGTGCAAGGTCCTGCACATGGGTCGGGGCAATCCCAAGCACAAATACAGGCTGGGAGATGAGTGGATTGAAAGCAGCCCTGTGGAGAAGGACTTGGGGTTATTAGTGGATGGAAAACTGACTATGAGCCAGCAATGTGCACTTGCAGCCCAGAAAGCCAACAGTATCCTGGGCTGCATCAAGAGAAGTGTGGCCAGCAGGTCAAGGGAGGGGATTCTCCCCCTCTACTCTGCTCTCATGAGACCCCACCTGGAGTAATGTGTTCAGCTCTGGGACCCCCAACGTAAGAAGGACATGTACCTGTTGGAGCGAGTCCAGAGGAGGCCATGAAGATGATCAGGGGGCTGGAGCACCTCCCTTATGAGGACAGGCTGAGAGAGTTGGGGTTGTTCAGCCTGGAGAAGAGAAGGCTCTGGGGACACCTTAGAGCAGCCTTCCAGTACTTAAAGGGGGCCTAAGGGAAAGATGGGGAGGGACCCTTTATCAGGGAGTGTAGGAATAGCAGGAGGGGTGACAGTTTTAAACTGAAAGACAGTAGATTCCGATTAGATATAAGGAAGAAATTATTTACAGTGAGAGTGGTGAGACACTAGAAGAGGTTGCCCAGAGAAGCTGTGGCTGCCCCCTCCCTGGCAGTGTTCAAGGCCAGGTTGGACGGGGCTTTGAGCAGCCTGGTCTAGTGGAAGGTGTCCCTGCCCATGGCAGGGGGGTTGGAACTAGATGACCTTTAAGGTCCCTTCCAACCCAAACCATTCTATGATTAAACGCTGCTGCAGTGGTTGGATAGGTAAAAGCTAGGCAGAGAAGTTTCATATCAGCTCCAGCTCTTCAACCTCAGGTGATAATATCAGCTTTTGAAAAAACACGTCACAGCTGAATCCAGTAAGACATGGGAGACTTGGGGTCAGTCACCTCCTGGGCCTGCTCCCAAGCATTACACTAACTCCTTATCCCCACCAGTGAAGCACTACTGAAAAAAAAAAAAAAAAACCAAACCCGAAAAAAAAAAACCTGAAAACTGAAAGTGCCCGTCATTTAGAATTTGATTCCAATCTCACTTCATGGTGTAAATCAAAATGTCTTTCATTTTTCTTGTATTTCTGCCAGTAATCATTAAAAGGTTTTACAAAATAATCTTTCCTTAAGGCTACTAGGCACTGCATATTCAGGGAGAATAGTCTGGTTGTCATGATGGTTGAAAACATTCATCTTTCTGGATTTTGGCCTCACAATGCAACACACGTATCTCCTCCAAAAACATGATGTCTGCTCTAGCTCATTACCTAAACAGCTGACAAACTCCATTAATTTGACGTTGAGTTGGGAAAAAAAAGAGCTGTATACTTTGTAAGTCGTATAAGGACAAGCAGAGAACATTCCAACATGCTTTATCAGTATTAACGCGTTTTCTGACCGTTGGCCAATTACACAACGTCCTGCACCCTTGGAGAGAATCACCCTTGGAAATATCGACCTTGAAATACTGTAACCCTACTAGATGTCAGTGGAAGAGGTAAGAAAGTGAACAAGCTGAGGATGGCTAATACTATTCGTTTTTGAAATGAAACTAAGATTTGGAATTATTTTCCCTTATAAGTCTACATATATTTGTCTAATTCAAGAACTTCTGCTTTAATGAACTCCCAGAAAAAAATGTATAAACTGCTTTCCAATCCACTTCATAATGTTGACCAAAAAAATAGTATTTTTTAATCAATATAGTATGAACAGTTCTGATTTTTTTATCAACAGATTGTGAGCTATCATTTTTATATAATGAACTTGTATTAACTATTAAATCAATATTTAATTGCTGAAATTACTACAGTCTTTTTAGACTCTCTCCTATCCATCTCTGCATGGTCAGAGTCACACAAGCTGGCCTGCGGTATGTAGCAAGCGAAACTCGATATAATTGCAGCCCTTTTGAACCTGAAAGTCCATGAAATACTTGAATCAAAATCTCAAGATCTAGGCAGCATGCCATTATTTTTTAATGCAGTATTCAAATATCTTGGGAATGGCAAAGTGTAGAAACGCCAGGGGAATTTTACCAATCTGGCCACATCTAGCATTAGAATCAAAAATACCCATTCTGACTAGGACCATTAAAAAGAGATCAGGGTGATGTGCCAAAGCACAGAGTTGGTAAGAGCATACACATAGACAAAATGAACAAGGTCGAGTGCAAAACTGCTTCTTACCTTATGAACTTCTGAAGTCCCATTTTGATCTCATTTGCAGCAATGTTAATCCAGAGTTCAATCAAATTCAAATTTATGCCATTAGGAATGAGAGCAGAATTTGGCTCTTAAATTACAGCAGCTAAGCACAACAGATTTTCTTTCCCTTGGAGTGTTTTTAAGCTCCTGATAAAGAGACAGCTTTTATGTCTTTAATAATCCCTTCTTCCTGAATTCAACGAGGTAAGCATCAAGCACGCACTCAGAAGTGCAGGGCTTCCTTCATTTCTTATGATGGCTTTAATGTATTTTAAAATAGTTTCTAAATCAGTGTATAACACATGCTAAAAGTGACAGAGGAATCAGGCTCAGACCTGATTATGAACGGCTGTACCACCCTCTTTTGACATTTTCAGACAGCAGACAAAAGATAAATAAGAATGTGAAAGAAAGTCTCTGGAAAAGGGACTGAAAAACTACACTGTACTTAATTATAGGATTTATGATCCAACTGACATAGGGATTACTGGATCAAAGACCATGGGTTTTGCCATCTAGTGAATAAAGCTTACAACTCATCCTACTTCAAACCTTATCCGGCCTTTAGGCTTTTGCTGTGTAACATGTACGTGTATAAATTCACGGCCTGCCTTTTCAGCTCTGCAGTCCTTCCAGGCACTCAGATGTTCTTGCAAACGAGGAGCCCCACTTGCCTCATTTAACACCTGCAAGTGTATGCTCATGTACAGTTATAAATAAGTAAGACTTAACTGATGCATCAGTCAGAGAACTATTGCCCAAGCGAGAAAAATCTCCACTCCCTCGACTCCCCTAATTTATTTTTACCCTCCAGCAGCTCTGGTCCCACCACTGAGACCCCAGGGTTAACGTCCCATCACACTCACATCCTCCAAATAAGAACTCATAATGCTCACAAGATGGTCACAGTCCTCTAATTCATAAAGACGCGTGCACTAACCATATGACATCGTATTCATGAAGAACCGACAGCTCTAGCACTATGTTGAAAGCATGCAAAGTAAAGCGCTGGGGCAGACTTACACGCATACAAACACCTGACTAGAGCCAGACTCTTTTCCAACTGCTCATGGAGGAGCCACGGGCTTCTTTCTCTCTCAGCATCCTTCCTCTGGGGTTTACTGGAGGTAAATCACAGCTTTATATGCCCTGGCCAAAGCCCTTCCCAAAAATTTAATAATTTTTTTTTGTCAGAAGCTGCCACAGATCATAGCGCAAGATTGCCAAACAAACTGGGAAGAGAGAAGAGATAATTAAGTAATTGGCTAAATAACAGAGACCTGCTTCTATAAACAAACTCTCCTATTAATCAGTACTTAGGAGGATGGATGTGGTCCAAAGTTAGTAACTACTTGCTGCTCTGCAACTATAGTGGCATATTTTTTAATAATGTCTTTACAAACACTTTTCTTTTTGGAGTTCTGGGCCTGGTTAAGGCAAAAGACAGTGAAACGTTAAAAATGTGATAAAAAAATGAAGTAATTGAAAGGAGCAGAAGGTTTGTGTTAAATCTGAAGCAGTATTTGACAAAGCTGGCTCAATCATTGTCAGCTCTAATTCAGCTGTAATTACCATAGTTCAGCACACTGAGCAGTATATTAGCAGGGGTACAACAACTATTCTGGGATGTTTTGGGCAAGGCAATGTTAATCTATAGAACAGAAAATAATGAGCCATTTTAGGTTTAGTTCACTGAACAGTACACAGAAGAGCACTTCAGCTTTCCAATACCACAGTGAAAAAAAATTCCACACATAAAGAAGCAGTTCATCTGTTTTATATGGTAATTCAGTGAACAACGAGAAGCACCTCACAGCTGAGCTCAAACTCACGCGATGCCATACTGCCTGTTACCTCTACACCATTCTTGGTACAACACCTACCCTTAGGATGAAGTATCCACTCAGGAACGACGGGATATGAATTACCACTGCATCATTATAAGTCTGTCTGCATGAAGGAGTCTGAAGCCAAGAAAGCATAATTCATCATGACAGATGTACGCAGCATCAGACATTTCTAACGGAGTTCGGATGGAAGAAATACTGGAGCATCTGCGGGCTGCTCTGCTCTTCAGGCAGAAAGCACAATCCATGGCAGCGTACATGCCCACTGTTATCTTCTGGAAACTAGAAAAGCATATGTTATAGCAGATGCTGCTCTATGATTTCCCCCCTTGGACTCTGTTAAGGGCGTTCAGCTAATTGTAACGCTGTAATTAGCTGTGTTCTGTAACTCAAAAGCAATTTTTTCTACACGAGTATTCCACTGGTACTACTTCTCCAAGGAACTGTAAAAAGGCATGTTAAGGTTAACAAATGGAGAAAGAGAGGGAAAGATAGTAAATTAGAGTAAGTGGGCTAGACTGGATCTACAATGACTGCAAGTTCTGGGTTGCTCCAGAGCAAAGTGGGCTGACACGTTGCAGCCCTGCTGTGAGATACCAGAGTGAGAAACCTTGTACCAGCTCCTCCAAGCCAGATCTCTTGGTCCTTGCTCCATCAACCCCACATTTCAGATCAGCGGGAGATCCGATGGAGTAAGGACCATGGGGTTTTCCTGTTTACATTTTTCGCCCATGCGGAACAAACCTACAACCTACAGCTGCAGCCCCGGCAGCCGTTATCACTCCTGCAATTCCTGTGTGCAGAAGGACTCACGTACATTTCTGCACAGCGGCCTTGAGGCAAGGATTCAGGAAAACACTCCAACATGTGTAAAGCAATCCCTGCGTATGCCAGCGCTTGAGCAGAAGAATAACATCAGGCATATCTTTAATTCCCTGCGACTTCAGAGAAACTTCAACCCATCAAAGTTAAGCTCCCATTTAAGTACTGGCAGAATAAAGATAGTTCCCTGAACTGTAAAATATATGTAATGCCATTCATTATGATTATATAGCCATGTATGAATGTGGGTGTAAAACTATTTGCATGTGTAGTTACAGAGCCGTATAAGTCTCTTCCATATATGAACTGCTGTTACTCCTGCATCTGTGAATTTAGGTTAACACCATGTGCATATATGCCTATACTTAGGCATAATCACTACTTCATTTTGGATAGATATTAACTCAGGACCAGATGTGCAAGACTGCCTAATGATGGTGTCTTTCCATCAGAAATAAAGTTTTTTGTTTACAATTCTAATTCAGGTATGTTGAAAGTAATAGGTCATCAAAACATGTTTATATATACGGCTAACATCTCTCGATGATAGGGAGTTTCAGGGATAGGTACCTATGGGGGGGTAAGTTTGCTCCTCCCTACAACATGTACAAGATTCCTATGACAGCTTGAGTGAATTAGTGGGCTGAATGCAGATCAATGGGCTGAATGCAATTAAGGATGTATGATTGTTACAGATTATTAAATGGGTTTTGCAGTTGATTGCAAGATATACTCTGTACACACATGAGCATAAAGATGCGTAAATAACAAACTGATTTATAATCACATGGCTAATTGTGATGGTCTCCTGTCCTCTGACAAACTTGCTGAAAGGGGGAAGGGAAGGCTCAGAGACCTGATATGTCTTGTTATCTGCACAAATCCAGCCCTCAGTGAGCCTTAAATCACAAAACACCTCACGGCCACTGGCCCTTTGCCTGGAGGTCAAAATACTGAAGGCAAAAGCCAAGCAGCTAAGGAAAGAGAAATGCCCTTAGAGCCTGTGGTATGTTGGCATTACTGCCAAAGATAAGACCCCAGCTCATACCCAAACTAGCCTGAGCTAGCTAGCTCCAATACAACCGACCACTGCCCTGCAACCACCACTGCCTAGAAAACCATCTTTACCCAAAATGGCTAGATCTAAGCTAGTTCAGTCTGTCCATAATTCGTCATCACAACCCAACTGGAGCAAGCCCAGAAGGCCACAGGGGCCGTTCAGAGTGCCGTGTCCCCTCAGGCATGAGCAGCCACCTGGGTGTGACACTGGCAGAGCAGTGCCACCCACTCCTGCACTCCTGGCAGGCACTGCACAGAGAAGAGTACACCGTGCACTGCTCTAACATCCTCGTTAATAATAACCTCAAAGGCATCTGAGCATCAGCAAAATCCTGCAAACCACCAAATGCTGCAGATAATGGGGGAACCCGCGGCACCTGCCAGGCAAAGAATGACAGCAGTGTCACTCGCTGGTGCTGCTCCCCATGCTCTTCCAAGATGGCTTGTCAATTTTTTTTTTTTTTTTTTCTTAGGATGCACTAGGATGCCTGACTTTGGAAGCATAGGCAGCTCTGTGGACAGACAAACTGTCTGGCAGCAGGAATTTGCTTCCTGACACAAAGTGTGCGTGCAGCCAATTCAGGAACCAAACTGCTCCTCAGGAACCAGTGACTTGGCAGGAGAACTCTCAAGAGGGACTGTCTTTCATACCCTCTGGCTGTCTCCTGCCCAAATCAATGTATATAAGCACATGTAAATAACACAAGAATATGCTCAGATTCTCCCTCACTGACGGCTCCTCCTGTAGGAAACCAAGCTACAGGACCCCAGAAAGCAACTGCTGCTCATGACACGGGCAGCTGAGTGTCAGGAAAGGGTCAGCAGTGCCATAGGGACAGACCTCAAGGAAACTGCACTTCACATGAGCAGGTCCTTGCAAGGGCACAATGTTACCCTACATTTGTCAGCTGGCACAGTTCAGTTGGTCCCTCACTTTCATAACCCCACCACTTTCCTTGATTTTAAAGGTGATGGGGAGGTGAGGAGGAGGAGGACAGATCAACATAAAGGCACATGCTAGCTGGGATTTTGTAGACCATTCATCAGAATAACCCTGCTGTAGTGGTGGAGAAAAAGCGTATGCCAAGCATAGCAGAATAAAGCGATGAGTGCACCTCATAACCATTGCGAGGTCAGAATAAAAGCTAACATCACTATCAGTTAAAGTGGATGATGCTGAAGGAAGAAGGTTGAGTGTAAGGCAGCGCTCTCGGGAGGGACAACAAAGCAGGGCTTTGCCACCCCACCCTCCTGCGCAAGATTTGGCTCCAGTTCCCGATCCAGATGGACACAGGTCGTGCTGTTGAGGCCAGACCAGGGGAGCTGCTTAGCGCTTGCAACTATCTCCACCTCTCAACCCCACCAAGAATACAGGGATGCCCCTGGACCCCGCGTGCCTCACACGTCTCATTCCTGTCTCACGTTTTAGTCCTAAACACCAAAACCTGCAAAAGGCTTTATTATTTGATTCCATGATTTTAAAGCAACAACTGGAAGAATCATCTCAGGCAAAACCCAAGTTGTGCTGGGTCAGTCCCTCCTTTACTCTTTGACTTCTTCCTGGATACACTTGGAGACAGAGGTAGCTTTTGATGACGTACCCACTCGCTTATACTTAGTTTGCAAATCTTACTCTGGGGAGCAATTATCTTTTTTGGTGGTTTGTTCCATCACTCACCATAAACAGGGTCCTGATTTCTAACTATGGCTTCTAGAAGCTATAGCTGTAGCAATAAATAGTAATAACAACAGCAATAATGATAGTTATGTGGAAAACAGTCCCTTATAAAATGAATGGACCTTTGTGAAGATAAGTAGTCCTGAGAACATGATTACTTCTTTCCCGCAAAGGGTATAACTGATCATAAAGTAGCAAGTCACGCACCCTGAAATGCCTCTCTTTGATCGCTCAGCAGACAAATTATAATCCTTCATCAGTGATACCGCAGCCATGTGGAGCCGTAAGAGAGCGTTTGACGGGGACATTTGTATCCCAACCATTCCCATCCCCTAACCAGGCTGCTCCGCATCTCTATAGTGTCTGTGTAATATTGTGAGTTCTGCACAGTAACTATTAAGGGAAATGTGAAATATTTCCCCCAGACACAAACGCCCAAAGCAATTATAGCCAGACGAATGGGGGGTTTCCAGGGCCCACACCTCCACCCCCCCAGCTTGCCCCCGCCGCAGCCTGATGCGGAGCTGCCTGCGCGCTTTGCCCCGACCCCGCTGCCCAAGCAGCGCCTCCAGGCGCGGAGAGCACCGCGTGTGCCCCCCCCTCCCCGGAGGGGCCGCGGGGACCGCGCTGGCGGCCCAGCTCACGACAACCGGTGGGAAGCTCCTGCGGGCTCCGCGCCCCGCTTCCCCAGTCCCGGGGGGGGCGAGCCCGGGGGGCGCGGTGCGGGCGCGGCGGGGGGCGGCGGGGGGCGGCGGGCCCGCCCCGGGGCGGGAGGAGCCGGGGGCGCCGGCCGGGTCCCGCGTCCCGCGGGCGCGCAGAGGCAGCCGAGCGGCGGGAGGGGCGGCGGGAGGCGCGGGGAGGTGCCGCCGGCCATGCTGCCCGCGCTGCTGCCCGCGCTGCTGCCCGCGCTGCTGCCCGCGCTGCTGCCCGCGCTGCTGCCCGCGCTGCTGCCGCTCGTGCCCGCCGCGCCGGGCGGCCGCTGCCCGCCGCGCTGCGCCTGCAGCCCCGCCGCCCTGCGCTGCCCGCCGCCGCCGCCGGGGGCGCTCCCCGCGCCCCACCGCGCGTAAGTACCGCGGGGCGCCGCGGCCGGCGGAGGCGGGGGGGGGGGGGGTGTGGGGGGGTGCTGTGACCGCCTCGCCCCGCGCGCGGGGGAGCGGGCGTGGGGCCGCGGCGGCGGGGGGGGGCGCGCCTGCTCCGCGGGTCGCGGGGGGTACGCGGGGCCTTTGGCATCGGCCCAGCGCTCCCCCAGCCCGGCGGGGGCTCCCGAGCAGCGCCCGCCCCGCGGAGGTGCGGCGGTGCGGCGGGGGCTGGGGTTTCACCGGGGCGCTCACTGCCCGGGAGCGCAACCCGCGCAAGAACCCGCCCGCGGAGTTTTGTCCCTCGGCAGCAGACGCGCATCCTCTCGCGACCTTTTTCTCAATGTCGCTCTCGCAAAACCGCGTGCCACCAGCCTCAATGACAGAAGTGGCACAGTTGTCTGAACTTTATCCTCCCGCCGTGGCAGGAGGCAAAAGCAGCCTTTCCTGTTCCAAAAACTGCGCCTTGTAGTGGCATAGCTGACTTTAAAGAAACCGGATTAAAAGGCTGATATTTGATCTTAAACCTTCTCCCAGTTCTGGGGTTCATTTGGTTTTGCTTTCACAAATTTGTCAGACTTCTTGAAAACTCTTCTCCCAAAGTTTGTGCGATTTAATGCTCACTATATTAAAGCATCAAAATCCTCCTATCAGTACTGCTCATTGACTCTTCTCGAGGTCCAACTCATTGACAAGTTAGTGACTAATCTTTTTTCCCTCCCCGGTAGTAAAAAAGCTGCTGTGAGTGTTGATAGCAGTTTGAATCTCTGTCGGGTGGTCCATCATATCTTTCTGCCTCATGCTCCATTGGGAATTAGGATTAAATTATAACAACAGGGAATAAGAGGCATTCCCTTACCCCGCTCCCACACCATACTCCAAGCTCATGATCCAGTAGAACAGAGCAAATAGTTGATGTACATGGGTATTCAAGTGGTGGTGTGTTATTTACGGACTTAATTACAGCGCTGATCTAAACAATCGTGGCGTCAAAATATGGGATTAGACAACCAACAGATAGCATAGTTGCCGTTTTGAGGATCCTTTGGTTATCTGTGCATAAATTCAGCTGGGGTTTTCTTATTATGCCCCTTTGGTAACAAAGCCTGTGTTTTCCATTTTCATCTGATTTGTTTGTAAATTTAACATGCTCTTGAAATTCCCCAGGGATCATACTATCCCTGATCTCCCCTTTCCTTTCTCCCTAGCTCAGGAATTGATAGGAGCAAGAAATACAAATTTGTATTAATCTAGAACCATGTGAATCATTCCTCCAAAGTCAGTTTTCAGAAAAATCTCTGTCCTGAATTTGTTTCCTCCCCATTTCCCTATGTTACCTTAGTATCAGAGAAAGCAGAGCCCATCGATGGTGGGGAGACTCTCCATAGTTATTGCAACGAGCCCGTTTCTTCCCTGGTGTTTGTACCTCACACAGAGCAGGGAGTGGATCAGTCACATAGAGGATCCCTGCAGCAGCAGAAACAAGTGGGGAGATTGGTTTTTGCAGTGATTTAGTGTGTTTATTACGACGATGCACATCACAGCCCAGAGAGGTTATCAGAAGCTCTAAACTTTTTTCTTTCTTTTTTGGTTTACTCTTTTATTTTTCCTTTTTCCATCTACCACGTCAAGAAGAAACCAAATCCCAACATCAAGTGATCAGGTTAAGGCAGATAATGGGCTTATGGCTGCTGCCAGTTATGCTTCACTCACATCAACAGGGCTAGATGATGGGCAAAAATAAGAGAAGTTTTCCCTTCAACCTTTAATAAAACATTTAACCTTCATGATTGTACACCCAGTCCAGCTGTTAGGTTGGATCCACCAACTTTACAGTTAGAAAAGAGTTCAACCAAAATTCTGCTCAATACTCCTACAGAGGAAATATTTACACTCCCTGTCTTTCAGTCTGCATTTGCAGACATGTCCAGCTCCTTCTACTTTCAGGCTACATCCAACCTGGTTTGTATTGAGCCTGGAACTATACTATTAAATTCCCATTTCTTTCTATTTTGGGGGTTTTTACTAGAAAGCTTACATTCATCATACTATTAAAAAGCTGTACCGATGAATGTAGTCTCTAACCCTGTAGGTGCACATGTATTCTTCCTCTTTTTTTTTAGTTCTTATACAACTTGTTTCTTTTATTTCCTTTCACATCTTCCTTTGATTTTCGTACTAGTGTCTTCTTATCCACTTAGCTGTTGTCTTCCCCTCTCTCCTACTCATACGGCTTTTCCAGCTTTGTTAATACTGACTCCCTCTCTTTCCATGCTTTACCAATCTTTTTCACTCTCTTCTCCCCCTGCACATCTCTGTGTGAGAGACAAAGCAAGAGAAGGTTGCTTTTGTCTCCTCATAGTCACATCGGTACCTGTGTGCACCGGCAAACTGCAGTATAGTGCTTGCTTGCAAATGCACTAATAATTTGGGAAAAAAATGCTGCTCCAGGTTACTCCAGCACAGTTCCTGGGGTGCCCATGTCCTTCCATTGGTGCCTCTATAACACAGAAGCCAGACCTCAGAGAAGCCTTTCTAACTAATATGGTCAGTCAAGAAAATAAACACCAATATGTAACTCCAGCTATACCTGGGCTATTCAAGCCTTGATGCTGTGATGATCTGTGCTTCCAAATGTACTTTTGATAATTTGTTATATACCAAGTACATAGCCTGCAGGGAAATTTCAGCCATTTTTCTTTACCCAAGTTATTCTTGCTATGTCACGTTACTGCTGGAAGAGTTTTCAAAATGATTAGATTTCCAACAGGTTGCAGAATGATGTGTTTTATACAGTCCTGAATTGACCATATTTTTCTCAGGCTCCTGTTTTTAATTTGGACATTACACAAACACTATAGAAACTCCATTATCCTGACATCTTTGTATGCCGTTTTGGCTATAGCAGCTATGTGTCATCTTAGTCTCAGCAGAAAAATGGATTTTTAATACACCATTATGTTTTGAAACAAAACTTTTGTTTCTTTTGAATTCTCCTATGTACTTCTGGGGTTTTTACAAAGTGTAAACGGACAGGCACCCAACTCCAGCTGTACAGTTATGGCCATTGGCTACCTAATACCCTTCTGCCCCTTCAAAAACCTCATTTCATAGTGAGGTTCACTTTGCTGTGCCTGAGCATGTGGCCCTGTATGCAGGGCTTCTGCAGCAGGTGAACGGCGCATGATTAGGCACCAAATTACCAGGCACCAAATCCAAAACTTTGTGGCAAAAGCCTGAACAAGTAGACGGTTCTACCACATCTTCACAAAGGGCCTGTTTGGCTCTTTTGAACTGACAAAGGAATTCAGTCTCGGGGCCAAAGTGTCTTTCATAGGAGATAATGGATCACCCATTATCACCTAGCAGAAAGTACTCTTTAGGCCCTTGTGTGATACATACAGCATCATAGTTCACCTTTCAGGAAGATAATGCTCAATATACAGGGCTTTAAAAATCAATGCCAACACTTTCCATTGCCCCCAGAAGCTGATAAAAATCCTCAGAAAATGGTGGGGTTTCAGTCTTAGTTTCAATCAATATTCCTTCCCAATCCTTCTGAGTTAAGTCCAAGGACACCACAGAATAAAATGTTTGCTGCTCCCAGCAAGAGTCCACCTTATGCATTCACCTTTGAGGCATTAGAAATATGAGTAGTCCTATAAAATATACACACTGAAATATAACAGCCAACCCAGCTGCAGTAACACATTCCTACCTATTGCTATAGGGCCTGTGTTCTTTTTTTACTTATTTATTATCTGTTAAACTAATCACTTTTTGCAAAAGGCAAATTCTATAATAGAGCGGTTTTCTCCAGCAGTGTGTGTGGGCTTGGGCTTTGATTCCTCATCAACAGGACTGAAAGTGGTCCTGAGGTCTTTGGGCATCTAGACCTCTCCAAAGCTTCTCTTGGAGCTCGACACTATGTGATAGCGCAGAAGCAAAGCTTATCTTTTAGCAGATAAAAATTGTTCGAGTCAAGTTGCTATATCCCAGTAGCAAAAAAAGGATGATAGTGGTTTTATGCCACTGCATCCGTGGGATTGACTGCTCCGTGAACATTTTCTGAGGAGCTCTTACTGCTCCATCTATACACTCACAGCAGGGGAAGCAGAAGGTGGTTTGCTCTTGTGGTCCCTACTGGCTCCGGTATTCCTAGTAACAGGAAGATAGCCATCCCTGTGAAAAATGCACTCTAAAATTATGATTTCAGAACAAAAATACAGGAAACAAATGCTAGCTGAAGAGAGAAGGACAATATTTTAGCTACTAGGGAAGGACAGGATTTGGTCAGTCTAGGTGCTGTTCCCATCTCTCCCGATGTTCTTGGATAGTCTTACATGTATTTAGCCTGGCCATTTCAAACCTTACTGCGTAGAATGATGTTCTTTGAAAACCAAGCTTGATTTATAGAAATGCTAAGGGCTGGAGAATGCCAAGAAGGCTGGCTGGCTCCCCACTCCTTCCTGTCCATTCTTTCTGCAAGGATGAAAACTCTCACAATTATCTGGAGCTGCGGTATTGTCAGCTGCTGAATGGCAGGAGTGAGCACAAGCATACACGTTGTGATGCATTAAATATGAAAGAAACATTACCATTTTTCTTGAAAGCACGAAAGTTCATCCTTTAACTAACAACACTTCTTTCAAACCGGTGTTGGTAACTTGTATTAAAGATGGATGCGTCCCTCCTTTCATGAGCTACAGAAGTCCAGTTAGTAGCATGGGCAAGTTAGATGTACAAAAGCTTTTGTAAAACCCAGTTTGTTCTTTCTTTTTTTTGACAAAAGCTTCCTCAGCTCTGAGAGATGAATAACTGGTCACATCTGAGTGCTATCAGAAAGAAATCAATATTTAATTCCTGCCAGTACCTGCTCGAGTTTCATTGTGTGCTATCAAAAACATCAGTCATGTTCAATAGCAGAGACTTCAGCACATGAGATAAGGCCTTGCTTTACTCGACACTTTGGAAAGAATGAAGCCTGCAACAAGCAGTTCAAAACTCTATTAACCTGAATCCTTATACATATACACAGGCTGGATTGTGCTTAGCAAGCTAAAGGACCTTCTTCAAAATGTTTTAAGTATAGAAAGAAACATCTAAGTGATCATGTTTCCCTTTAGCACAGGCAGGTTTTGAGATACAAACCACAAAGGTAAAGTGGACAAGAATAGAGATGGGAGCATTCACCTTTTTGGTGAATTTAAGATGTCTTTACCAATGTGGAAGTGTCTATGCGTGCTACACCAGTATTTCAAGGATTAAGAGAGAAGGCTGATTATGAATTGCCTTTTTCCTTTGTTCTTGCTGTTTTGTGAGATGCTTAATGGAACGAGGTAATGTCAACGCAGATGAGGTCACAGTTCCAGCTATCAAGGTGAATTCACAAGAATTAAAAAACAAAAACCAATGAAGTTGAAATACAGAATGGATTAAGTGCCATCATGCAGTTTAACTACAGTACGTATTAAAAGTTCTGGGTCATCCCACTTAAATCTAATGACATAGCTGAGGTGGCTAAGCTCAGAGCACTGTCGCCAAAGGCTTTCTGCAGGGAGGGGGGACAGGCACTCCGGGGGAGCAGGTCACTCTGAGCCACGCACCATGGGAAGTTACAACCACCACGCTGCTCACTGACATGTCACAGGGAGGTAGGAGGCTTTTGGGCTGAAGATTTTGATGTAATTAAAAGCCAAGACCTGGTTTTATTTTTTGCACTTTCAGTCACATTTCTATTTCTTTAGTAAATGATAATATTTTTTTGCAGACAGTTTCACAAAAGGTATGTTTTGTTTTCCAAGCAGTCTTAGTTGATGATGCAGTTATGAGAGGTTCCTGCTGCCAGGGTTATAGAGCAAGAATTTCTCAGCTTCTGCTTTTCACTTCTTCCTGAAGTTCTTTGCCTTTTGGCTCAGAGTATCAAGCCCTACTGCAGGTTATATCTACCTGTCTGTCCCCTCAGGGGCAAATACATTTTTCAAGACACATGATTTAGTTTCATTTCTGATTTAACCAAACCTCACACACAACACAACATGCCAGCATCCTTCTAGAGACAGGTATGACCCAATCACAGTGGCGTGAAAAACTTATATATCCTTACAACATCCCTATTAGGTGGTGAGGCATTGTTATTCCCAGTTTACTGACAGGGAGTCAAGGTGCAAGGAAACTAAATTATTTGCCCCAAATCACACAGAATATTTGGAACGTAGCTAGGAATTGACTACCAGGCTCCTTAGTACATCTAGATTTGTAACCCCAAGATGTACATACATGTGACAGCCTGGCGTTATATTGTGTAGGCATGACGTAGGTGTATATATATATATGAAACACATAAATATATGTACATATATCTAAAAGTTGATAAACGTTTTTAATTGTCTTCATATAAAGGATTATGACAACAAAGAACAAAAAGCAGGTTATATGAATAGCACTGAAACATTTCAGTCAAAATACCTTTCGAGTGGGGTTTAAGGATGGGAAACAAATGTCTCTGACTAGATATTTGTAATTATGGAGCAATTACCTGTTTGCACAGAGATAACATCTTGAAATATGTTAAATATTTTCCTATGGCCGGTATCAAGGAGAGTGTGGTCATGGCTAGATAAATTGACTGGTAGAAGTACTGTGATTCAGATGCGGAGTAGAATGATAAAATGCATATCTGTCTCCCACATCATTATTAAGTTGTCAGTCAGAGTAAATGAAAAATTAAAAAGGAAAATACATACTTGCTTTTAATTAACTAACCACACTGATGCAATTTATTTAAAAAAAAAAATTTGAATCCAACATATCGGGCCTGATTTGGATTTCTTCTACACTTGTACACAGCCAGAGCATTGGCAGTGAATTCAGAGTGCCACGCTGCAACATTACAGGGATGCTGCTGGGAGGAGAACGGGGTCCAGCGAATGCACAGATACTGTTTTACAGAGAAAGCTTTACATGAAAGCCACTTTTGCTGAGGAACTAACTTTAAATAGCCTATAGCTTCCTTTGACTGTGAATGTAGCAGCCCACTTCCATGAGGCTATTAATTTTACTTAATAGGTTATGATTATTATTGATTTGATGGTGATTAGTCTCAAATTTATACTACTGAGGAACTGACCCAATATGCTTTGACTTCTCTTTAGCTGAGATCAATGGTAAGTGGATCAGGCCCCAGAGGTACAGTGAACTGCAGGCAAAATAAAGTGGCATTATGCTTTATTATTTTTCTCCTAGTGTAATGGTGCAATCTGTAAACAAGAAAACCTCATGCCTGACAATCCTTTCCTCCCTCTCTTCTTTTTTCAGATCATTTACTCATCTCCCTGTAAAAGTAATCCCATCACATGCGTTTGAAGGACTTAGAGATGCCTACGTCATGTAAGTTGACAATATTTTCCATAGGCTTTTCCTTAATTTCTTGCTAGGAATTCTATCATAAACCTCTATCCCAAACATCTTTTTACAATAATTGAAAATGTGTTGCTAAAACATACTACTGGTGAAAAAAAACACTGGGGAGGGATAAACCTAGCATTTCTTTTCTTATAGGCAGTATATAAAAGATTCTTTGAAAAGCTGTGATTTTTAACAGTTGTTTAACAGATCACATGATGAAATATTAATCATGTTGGAGAGAACTGGATACAGTTTAATAACTGGTGATAGGAGCTTTTGATTGGCAGAGGAGATAGAAATCTATCATCAGACATTACCACTGCTATGATAGCTATGGCATTCTGTGATTATACATTTATATAATACCCAAATAAGAAATTTCTTTGGCGTTTTGCACTGAGAGATAAGCTTGGCAGGGCATCAGTAGGACTGAACCCTTTGTTGGGTCTTTCAGTTTACAAGCACTGTAATTCTGCACACTGGGTCTGTGTTCCTTCCCCTCAGAATCACAGAATCATCTAGGTTGGAAAAGACCTTGAAGATCATCCAGTCCAACCATTAACCTAACATTGACAGTTCCCAACTACACCATATCCTTAAGTGCTATGTCGACCCTACTCTTAAACACCTCCAGGGATGGGGACTCCACCACCTCCCTGGGCAGCCCATTCCAACGCCTGACTACCCGTTCTGTAAAGAAATGCTTCCTAATATCCAGTCTAAACCTTCCCTGGCGCAACTTGAGGCCATTACCTCTTGTCCTATCGTTTGTTACTTGGCTAAAGAGACTCATCCCCAGCTCTCTGCAACCTCCTTTCAGGTAGTTGTAGAAGGTGATGAGGTCTCCCCTCAGCCTCCTCTTCTCCAGACTAAACAACCCCAGTTCCCTCAGCCGCTCCTCGTACGACATGTGCTCCAGACCCTGCACCAGCTTCGTTGCCCTTCTCTGGACACGCTCGAGTCATTCAATGTCCTTTTTGTAGTGAGGGGCCCAAAACTGAACACAGTCATCGAGGTGCAGCCTCACCAGTGCCGAGTACAGGGGTAAGATCCCTTCCCTGTCCCTGCTGGCCACGCTATTTCTGATACAAGCCAGGATGCCATTGGCCTTCTTGGCCACCTGGGCACACTGCTGGCTCATGTTCAGCCGGCTGTCAATCAACACCCCCAGGTCCCTCTCTGACTGGCAGCTCTCCAGCCACTCCTCCCCAAGCCTGTAGCGCTGCTGGGGGTTGTTGTGGCCCAAGTGCAGCACCTGGCATTTGGCCTTATTGAAGCTCATCCAGTTGGCCTCAGCCCATCGCTCCAGCCTGTCCAGGTCTCTCTGCAGAGCCTCCCTACCCTCGAGCAGATCAACACTCCCACCCAACTTGGTGTCATCTGCAAACTTACTGAGGGTGCATTCGATCCCCTCGTCTAGATCATCAATAAAGATGTTAAACAGGAGTGGCCCCAAAACCAATCCCTGGGGGACACCACTCCTGACCGGCCGCCAACTGGATTTAACTCCATTCACCACAACTCTTTGGGCCTGGCCATCCAGCCAGTTTTTTACCCAGCAAAGCGTGTGCCCATCCAAGCCATGAGCAGCCAGTTTCACCAGGAGAATGCTGTGGGAAACGGTGTCAAAGGCCTTACTGAAGTCAAGGTAGACAACATCCACAGCCTTTCCCTCATCCAATAAGCAGGTCACCCTGTCGTAGAAGGAGATCAGGTTTGTCAAGCAGGACCTGCCTTTCATAAACCCATGCTGACTGGGCCTGATCATCTGGTTGTCCCGCATGTGTTGTGTGATGGTACTCAGGATGAGCTGCTCCATCAGCTTCCCGGGCACCGACGTCAAGCTGACAGACCTGTAATTTCCTGGATCATCCTTCCGACCCTTCTTATATATGGGCGTCACACTGGCCAGTTTCCAATCTGTCGGGACCTCCCTGGTCAGCCAGGACTGCTGGTAAATGATGGAAAGCAGCTTGGCGAGCACCCCAGCCAGCTCCTTCAGCACCCTCGGGTGTATCCGGTCTGGTCCCATAGACTTGTGTATATCTACATGATGCAGTAGGTCACTGACAATCTCCTTCTGGATTGTGGGGCGTGGTTGTCCCAGTCTCTGTCTTCTGGCTGAGGAGGCTGGATTCCCTCAATACAACTAGTCTTGCTATTAAAGACTGAGGCAAAGAAGGCATTAAGCACCTCAGCCTTTTCCTCATCACTTGTTACCATGTTTCCTCCTGCATTTAGCAGGGGATGGAGGCTCTCCCTGGTCTTTCTTTTGCTGCTCACATACTTACAGAAACATTTCTTGTTATCCTTGATTGCTGAAGCCAGGGTAATTTCCAGCTGGGCTTTAGACCTCCTGATTTCCACCCTGCATAGCCTCACAGCATCTTTGTAATCACTGTGAGTGGCTAGCCCCTTCTTCCAAAGGCTGTAAACTTTTCTTTTCTCCCTGAGTTCCAGCCAAAGCTCCCTGTTTAGCCAGGGTGGTCTTCTCAGTCGCCAGCTTCTCTTACAGCACCTGGGGACTGCCTGTTCCTGAGCCATTAACACTTCCTTCTTAAAGAGTGCCCAGCCTTCCTGGACCCCTATACCCTTCAGGATCGTCTCCCAAGGGATCCTTTCAAGCAGTTGCCTAAACAAGACAAAGTCAGCCCTTCTGAAGTCCAGGATGTCAGTTCTGCTTAGACCTCTCCTGGCCTCTCTAAGAATAGAGAACACTATTATTTCATGATCGCTGTGCCCTAGTCAGCCTCCAACCGCCACATCATCCCTTGGCTTTGTACCTATTTTATATCAAGGTCTCAGACCATAAGGCTTGTCTGACCACTTCTGCCCTTATTTCTGTTGTTATCCACCTGAAAGATGGCAGGCTTGAGTATCCTTTGTTTTTGTGTTGGTTTTTTTTATCTGCATTGAGTGGTCTCTAAAGGAAAAAGTTGATGACACACCAGTGCAATGCAGAACAGGGGAAAGGGGAATGACCTCCCCCAGAACCTAAGCAGCAGCACAAATGATGCCACTTTCTTTTCAAGGTGCACTTTTTTATACTTTTCTTCACCTATGAAAAGCACATAGTGCATCAGATATTAAAATATATATTAGATGTTACATAATTTATTTTCAAGGAAACAAAAAGCAGGAAACCCTTTCGTGGTGCATTTTTGAAGGCAAAGACTTGAAGGATGAGGGTAATGCTGATGCCTGAATAGACTCAGCTGGACTAGTTTAGTTTTTAGTGCTCACTGGTTAAACAATTTTGGCCAAATTTTAAACTTATATGTTCCTGTAGCTCTAGCAAGTAGAAAATAAGCTAAACTCTGCTGCATGTATTCCACTGCAATGGAGTATTATAGTACAATCCAGTGGCACTGTATTCTTGCATTCACTTGCATCTGAATGATTAATGAGAACTTACCATTTTCATATGAGACCAACTAAAATCTGCAAAGTTTCTCCTACCTCTATGACTTGAGGCTAAACTTTCCCAAATTGTATGCATATCCTATTCTTCACAGAGAATGTTTTGTTCATTGACATTTCCCGTTCCATAAAGAGAATTTAATTGATTTGTGTCCTTTTAATGTATCTCTCCAAATTAACAGCGTAGAAATCGATGCATTTGTCTGAAGTAAATCTATAGAACACTTCATAATTTTATGGAGATTTAGTGTGACTTTGAAAAATGCATATTTTTAAATTATAAATCTCTAAATCATCTATTTGGCAATTCATCACCATCTGCAAATCAGATGATAAATTATTCTCACTGCCGTAAGTCATTCCAACATATAAGTAGTAAGCCAGTGGCAGGCAGGAGGGATCCCATGGAAGGACCATGTTTCAGACCCCAGATCGGAAAGTGTTCAAGTTCTGCAAGCAGGTACTGATCCCTCCCAGCCTGTGAGTCTCTAAGGATCAGGCTCCCAGCAGGCCACTTGTTCTATATCCATCTTTCATTTATGAGTAACTAGTGCAATACTAAAAAGAACAAATCTCACTGAATTCTGGTTATGGAAAAAATCATGAATATTTCTGTAAGAAATACATACATGTTTAATATATGATTTCTAGTCTGCATCCCCCTTTGCCACTACAAATGAAAAAATCCAATTCATTCTGGTCTAAGGGTTTTTATATCAGCTCCAAAAGGAATCGTTTTCTTGTAATTACAACTGAAGTAAGATAAGTCTCAGGACTGTGACGATACTGACTCTGATTTTGTAGATGCATTCCAGTTGTTTAGAAGATAGTTTTTCTTGACAGTGTATAATCTGAGGCTTAGTTTCTGTGCCCTTGCAGTCAATTCTGTCGAGAAAAACATTGTTTTGAAGACCTTTCCCCCATATACCCATCAGTATATAATATTTACTTTCAGGAGTCAATTTTGTGTAGCCCCATAAACCTTAATCTAGCACACATTTAACAAGCGTCAAATAAGTGGATTTTCTTTTTCTCTATGTTCAGCATTGGTTATTCTTATGTACAAGTGTAGGGTAGGAGCATCTGTACATCAAAATCCGATAGTGCCTACAAAGAGAGTCATGTTGGTCGGTGTAATGACGAAAAAGAGCCACGTTGTTTCAGTTTGCATGCATGTAATGAAAATGGCATTTAAATCCAAGAATTATTCCTGAAGTGCACTGAATACATATCTGTGTATTTCTACATCTGTGGATTAGATGACTCTCATCCTGACTTAATAATAATGTATGAAGCGCTGTGAACATTATCTACATCCTTGCCCATCCAAATAAATTCACTAAGCAGGACCAATGACAGGAGCAAAAGGCTCACAGGCTTGGGTTCACTCTGTTTATGTTAGTTCTGGCCCTTAGTTGCTGCCTTACCCACAATTTACTGAGAAAACAGAGATTGGCTGCTACGGGGATACTTATTCCAAAGGGTTGGCATTCCCTTTTGCCAAGACAGCAAAAGGCTGGTCTCTCGCAAAGCCCACTGGCACAGGCTGTCAGGATGTCCGAGGTGAGGCATGGACACTGCTGCCAAACAAGAATTGGTAGGGGAGTTGAACAACTGTGCATAAAAGAAGGAAATACAGAGCGTGGAAAGCTAATTTCTGGTATCTTTTCCATTAATGTATTGCTTTGTGTCTGCCTTTTTCATTATAGTGAAATCTCTCAGAGTGACTCCCTGGAGAGAATAGAAGCGAGTGCATTTGACAGCCTTCCCACTTTGTCTGAAATGTAAGCATCAGTTAAAAAAAGGCATCCATGTCATGATTTAGGATCATCAAGGAGTAAACAGTCTGCAGAAAAGTATTCTTGGACCAAATCTTTCTGTTACTTCGGCTGGTTTTGGATTAGATCTTTGATGAGAAACATTCCTTTCCAAAGTTTCATATGAAATAGTGAGCACTCTGTAAGGTCTAGCCTTGGAGATCTAAATCATTTAAAGACATCCATGCATAGAAAGTCCCACTGCTTTCAGCGAGCTCAATGGCAGGAGCAGAGCTCTGTGAATTCTACTGCCGGCACTGTCGAGCTCTCTGAGCGGGGAAATAATTCGAGATGACAACAGATGAGAAAAACCTTCCTTTTTGAAGATGTGGTTTTCAAAGCCCTACAGTATTTAAATACAACTGCTTAGTATGCATAGCTTCTTGTGAACGCTAACATATTGCTCAAACAGAACATGTACTGATTTTAAACTTGACCTGCATAACACAGGCATCTGAGAGAGAGAGTTAAAAGCAATGACTGGGAGAATGCGCTGAAATATTTAGTGAAATTTGGAACTATAAATCTGATTCAATATCTCATTACTGCCTTTTTCACATAGCATGATCAGCGAGAGGCTTAAAAGTGGTGCAACTAAGTGAGGACAAATCGGTTTTTTTGGTTTGGTGTTTTTTTTTTTTTTTTTTTTTTATATGTGAACTCCATTGAGGCCAGATACTCACATGAGCAAGAGATACAGATTTGTTCACCTGTGATTGGGTCCAACCTCCACTAGAAACAATGGTGGGTTTAGGGAAGAAATAAAAGATTTGACCCCATGCATTCACCTAGAGTTTATGAATAGCTTGTCATTTGCCTGTCTTCTAAAACAAAAAGCTAAGCAAGACCATCAAAGTGCTACAGCAGACTAGCAAGAAAACCTGTTTGAATCTTGAATGCGCTACGTGCCTCACATTGCAAGGGCTTGATGTCCCAAGCTGCACTTAAGGCCACTTTTAATGGATGATCAGGGTAGATGGGTTCAATGGCATTCTTGAATTTGAACTCTTGTCGCAATTTCATATGCGAAAATCTTTAAATTTTGTAAATCATGCATAGGGAAGGAGCTGGACCATGGCTGTTGGGCTTTTATGCAAACATACAGATTTACCAGATAGCGTAGCTCCTCGATTGAGAGGGTCTGCCCATTTTTTGAGCGACCACGAGCAAACTGTATTTTTCACACACATCTCCAACTCCCAGTTTCTGCAGATGTAAGCAGGCATCTGGTGCTACTAGCCACTGCTCTAAGGAAGTCTGTGGTGCTCTTAAGAGGTCAAACCATCTGAGGAACTGCCTTTCCTGGCTAGGCAGAGCATCCGTAATATCATGGAAACAAGGGATGATACAAAGGGATCTGATTGCAGGGCGAGGACCAGGCACCCACACACATGCCTGGAGCTCAGGCTCCTTGCTCAGCCCCACCGCCAAGCCCATCTGTTGGGAGGCACAGTCATTGGGACAGCAGCTCCTGCCTCCAAGCCCCTGATGTAAACCAGAAGCTCACTGCATTAGGCAGGCCATGAGCCCAGAACACATATCCCAGAAAACTGGCAGAAAATGGCAAAATGCTGACTCCCACCAGTGACCAGGATATCCAGATGAGATCATCTCAGCTCAGTGAACCATGACAATTCAGGAGCTGTTATTTTTGTCAGCTTCCTAACAATTACACGCCATTTTTATTACCAATAGTGCTTCAAGATGCAATCATGGTATATTTGTAGAACGTTTGTTCGCAGCAGGAGACCCTTCTGCCATATTCTGCACTTGACTGTTTTCTCACAAAGCCCATCAGGAGCAAAATTCAGGACCTTCCCAAATATATTACAATTATAATACTGAAATATTTTTCCCTCATTACAGATTAATCCTGAACACGAAAAGTCTGTTGCACATTGAGGATGGAGCATTCAGAAACCTTCCAAGGCTAAAATACTTGTAAGAAAGAGTTCTCTTTCTTTTCTGTTTGCTTTTTTTTTTTTCCCTCTAAAGGAGTAGACAAATTACAGCAAGGAGTATAAAGAAAAAAGTTTTTCATGCATTACTGTACACTAGAAGTACATACATCATTTACAATAGCTTTAATGTGCAGTTAACCAATAGTGAGGTCTTTCAGCAGGCAAGAAAATAAAGTAATCCAGGGCAGAGCAGTAATGGACAAAACAGTAGTAAAGTCTGTAAATTAGTTCTGCTAAGTACTTATTTCTAGAATAAAGCTTTCAGATTGACAAGGTGCTATGCAAAAGGGGTAACTAAAATCTCTTCCTTGTGCTTAATGCAGAGAGAAAATACGCTGCTTCTCTAGGACACTGCTTGAGGATGCTACAAAACTTAATTTTTACAGGCCTTACAAACACAATTGGAGCCTAAATAAAAATTATTATATTTGTCACTCACCTTTTAATGCATCGTTAAACTCGTATCTACCAAGTTGGGTTCTTGTTGCATCCACTCTGGTAATCTTTTCTCCTGTAAATAGGATTTATGCTTTTCTCTAGGAGCATTTGTAACACTGGAATAAGACAGTTTCCAGACCTGACACAGATCTTCTCATTAGAAGCTCATTTTATTTTGTAAGTAGAGACCCAGCCTAACCCAGATGTGAGTCTTTTCCATCTTGTTTGTGGATCACTGACAAAAATACCTTTTTTTTTTTCACCTCCCAAAGGGAGCTCTGTGATAACCTGCGTATGACAACTATACCACAAAATGCTTTCCAGGGGATGAACAATGAATCACTGACCCTGTGAGTAAAATAATCCTAGCTCCAGTTGCTTCTGTGAGGATAACACTTGTGCTTGAGGAAAGCAGGTTGCCTTTACAAAAATCTCGAAATTAAGCCCCATACAATACATGTTGGTATTGTGAGTTAAACTTGAACTGCTTAGGAAACAGAGGGGTGTTCTTCAAGCTAAAAAGCAGGGCTTTATCCAAAAGCTAACTTCACTTAGGAAAGAAAGTAGAAGAAATCCAAATCCTCATCTTCCATGCAGTGTTGTTTTTAAAAATACCATCAACAGGACATAAACTCCAAAAGCTGTGCTGAAAGCCAAAGTCTCTCTTCTTCCCTCAGGGATGCAGTTTCTTGAAATAGTGCTTTCAGGGACCGACCAGGCTGATACTACCGATCTAACACTGCTGAGCTTCAGCTGCACAGGGTCCCTCTGCAGAGGAGGAAGGGAGAGAAGAAACTGGTACTAATGCTTGTTCTTACCCTGATTGCTTTTGACTCAACTTACGTTGATTCCCATTAAGTCCCCACACCTGAGACTTTCCTTTTAGCGAACTGCATTCATTGCTGCAGCCGCCTGTGAGACAGGTGGGTTTGATGCTAACCGAGATGCCCCACCTGAGGAACGCAAAAAGCAGCAGAAAGCCAAAGTGAGGTGTCATCTGCCAGCACAGCAAGAACCACATATGGATTTCACAGCACCTTTGTCCTCACAAACACTTCCACAAGGAAGTGCTGAAATAGGAGAAATCACAGACTGAGTCTTTCTGCAGGATGTGGCCGACGTTCAGGTCTCCAGAGGGAGGACCAGCTGAGCAATAGAGGGCAGCAGCAGGCCACCTACTTTTGTGTTGTAGCCACAGACACCAATGTGGAGGCCAGTAAAGCCAACCTTTACAGACCAGACTGATTTCTGAAAGGCAGCACACATCCAAATGGGGAGCCTTGCCTTGAGACAAGCGTGTACCAAAACCCCTGCACAAAACTGCATGAATATTTGCACCTGCAAATAAGCTGTGCACACAAACAAGAACTGCAGTTGACTGGATTGGGCCCTTCATCAGGCTGACGTGCTGGCACAACAGTAATTTCGACACAGATTTTATGTATTGACCAATACCTTCTGAAACGATTAGAGGAACTGAGCATAAATGTGACTGAAGACTACTCCTACACAATGTTAAAGAGGAGCAATTGCTTAGATTAGGGCATCATTTTATCTTATGAGCCTCTTTCCTACCACAAGTTCTCAAAATAACTTCAGCAAAATTATGATTCTGTTAATGGTGCAAGAAAATGAACATACAAGAGATGGAGAAAGGTACTTAAAATTTTTACAGTAACCCTAAAATGTATTAAATGGGAGGGAGTCTAACTCAGTCAGGAAACAGCCAATGATCATTTTCCTCCCATCCTGTTGTGATAGGGAGCTCACTACAAGAAGAAACGAATTATCTTATCGGCAGCTTCCTAATTATAGAGCTACACGTTAACTCCACCCCATGCAGTTAACTGTAATTAGCTGAAGTAATTCCTGTTGTTACAGCATGGTCTGGTGAAACACAAGTAATCTATGAAGGTGTAAAGTCAGCCTGCAGTAATACTTTACACTACAAATAGCTAATTTAGTCTTTCTAACAGTCTTTCATAGGGATGGGGAAATCGATCCTACATATTGTGTTTTTTAAGGAAATTACTAATTTCAGCATTGTGCTGAGATAGACCCCTTCTCCTATCAAATGTAGCCAGGTGCTCCCCACACTTCAGCTTTTCTTGGGAGCAGGTTCCATAGCCCCAGTTCCTGCTCTCCTACAAACAAGTGGAAAAGCAACAGCAGAAATTCTGTTCAATTTATAAACTGTGCCAAATTTTCTACAGGGGCTTAATATTAAAAAAATACTGTATACAAATGATTATATTGAATTTATATTGGAAATGTGAACTTGATATCACAAATGTTTTCTCAGTGAAATCAGACCCATAGGTTAGATGTCCTAATGAAGGAAAAGAGCTGGACTCCAGATGCAGCAGAGCCCAGCCTTTAGGTATCTGGCCCCAGGGTGGCATCAAGTGTCCCTGTGCAGCGCAGGGGACAGCAAGGTTTCCACAGCACAAATCGAGCCTGGCAGCAGTACTCTAGAGGAGCCAATAGCTCACTGACCGCTGGATGCTGCATGACTCACCCCTTCCTCTCTGCAAAGCTGTCTCTTGGGCTGCTGGAAAGTTTGTCTGTCCCCAGAGGATCTGCAATCCAGCAGCAGTCCCCAGGCTTTAGAGCTGCTTTCCATCTGACACTTCTCTAGCCCTTGCAGTCTTCCATTTTCACATGCCAACACCACAGAATCCAGGTCTTTTGCCTCCAGGTTGCTGTCTGTGAGCCAGGAGCTTACCTGGACTAATGTCTTGTTTCTGGATCTCAGCCCAAGGTGGGCACAGGTGAGCCCCTTGGAGAGGGGGAGGATCTATACATAAGCAGAAGCTCTCTTCAACAGCTAAACAGGAAGGTGCTTAGGGAATTTAAGCTGCAATTTTATCTTAGAGTTAACATAAGTCATGCAATAGTTACCCTTGTTCTTTATAAGCAGACCTTCTAATCATTGAGATTTGAAACCTGTGGTACATAACATAATCTCGTCTTCTCCAAGTCTTTTTCCCTTACATGTTTTTTTAATCCCCAGCAAATTGTACAAAAATGGATTTGAAGATATCCACAGCCATGCCTTCAATGGGACAAAGCTGAATCAATTGTGAGTGTGTTTTCCCTCCTCGGTTTGTTTTGTTAAACAGTAAACAGTAGTTCGAATACAGTCAAAGGCTCTTCCTTCAACTTAACCAGCTGTGTCTTGCATTTCCTGTCACCCATTAGAAAACCACATTTCAGTGTCATTGTGACTCAATTGTTAATCCTGCAGCACTTATGGCTTTTCCTGAAACACCATCCCTTAGCACGCTGCAGTTTTTATGAGAAAAGCTCATAATTTTTAATAAAATTTAATAAAATCTTAAACTTAGCAGCAGTAGTCAAAAGCTTGAAACTGTAGCTCGAACTGAGGAACCTACATACTATATCTGGCAACATCAATAGTTTTTAAATCATGCTCTGGGACCAGTCTCTTGGTTTGGGCAAAACTTTTGCATCTTTGTACGCTGCTACTGCAGCAAAGGAACCAGACTGGTTGTACCTGGTTTAAGTCAGAAGAAACTGGAAATGATCAGAATTAAGTGTAGATGATAGTGGTGTGATGGCATCAGCAGAGGGAAAGGTCGTATGAGAAATACAAGCGCTCCCCAGGCCAGATATTGCAATGACAACCACTGTGGCAGGAGAAGGGATTGAAATAGACAGGAAGAAGCTGCCAAAAAAGGGATTATTTTAAAATACAGATGTAAAGGGAGTTAATGTTTGATTCCACAGAATCCTGAAGGACAATAAGAACCTCAGGTGGATACACGACGATGCCCTGAGAGGGGCCACAGGGCCAGATGTCCTGTAAGTATCCACTGCTCCATTAACTGGGTTTATAGGTGTTCCACAGGACCTGTGTTGTGCTACGTGGGCTGTGTCATCTCAGCAAACAGGCTTTGAGCCTGGCAGGGGACTCGATCTCTGACCCTCTGCTTGTAAAATGGAAACATGTCAATGAGATGCCATGAAGTTACAGGGCGGAAGGCTCAGTTTGCACCGTGACAAATGCATGTCAGCCAGTTCTAACGTTGGTATTGACCTCAGCTTCTTAGATATTTCAGCCTTTGCTTTATTTGTGTCAGATCCTCCTGATCCTATTCCTGTGCCTTATATTCTGGCATTGCAAACTAACTTGTCTTTTGGTAGGATGAGTATGTTTTTACAGTATATTATTTTAGAATTTGGTTATAAAAGTGAACTAGCTGATCGCATGCTATAAGCCTGTGCTGAATAAAACACATTATTATCCTCATGCTTTATTAATCAAGTACTTACTGGAGGGCTGCACTGGCTGTAACTCCATGCAATAAAGCACAATGGGTGGTTCTGTAAATAGCACTCTGTGCCGCACGTGCCATTTTGTTCCTTTTATTGGCGCAGTACAGTACATGGCATTACTAACATCACTTTCACAATTGTGGCCTTTTTTCCCCTATTTAATGGCCTGACTCTGAAAATACTTAGTTATGTCAATCACTTTTCCTCACACAAACAGTCCCTCTGAAGTTACTCTTAAGCCAAACCGCTTAAGTTTGTCTTGGCAAGAATGAAGGATTCTTTTATGTGTTTAAATTAATAACCATTTAATTAAAACACCTAGAACAGCCCTTCAGAGAGCCAGGAGGGTGTCCTACCTGTTGGCTGGCTGGAGAGTCACATTCACTCACCTTCTCTCCTTTTCTCTGGCCTGAAGAGCCGTCCCTCGCTTGGTGCACAGTGGCTTTCAAACAGAGAGCTCAAGGCACAGCCCCTGGAGTGGTGGGTTTCAGTTTCCCCAGGACAAAGTGATCTCCTTGCCTCACTGAGGCTCCTGGGCCGTGGGGATGCTCTTACCCTGCTGCTCTGTAGTTTCACAGACCGTGTTTGTGAGCTGGG
This sequence comes from Strix aluco, assembly GCF_031877795.1. Lineage (NCBI taxonomy): Eukaryota > Metazoa > Chordata > Aves > Strigiformes > Strigidae > Strix > Strix aluco. The sequence goes on from NC_133933.1 coordinate 21,209,074, forward strand.
TATCAGGCGCTGAAGCAGCTTTGCAGATTTAGACTTTTGTGAAAAAACGAGTCACTGTTACCTACCATCATGCTTTGGTGGTATTTTTATACGTATGAAAAGAAAAAAAGAATGCTCTCTTTATTTCACAGGGACATTTCTTCAACAGCGCTGGAGTCCCTGCCTAGTTATGGACTTGAGGCCATTCAAGTCTTAAATGCAACGTCATCTTACTCGTTAAAGAGACTGCCACCACTGGATAAATTCAGCAGTCTTCTAGAAGCTGTTCTAACGTATCCCAGCCACTGCTGTGCTTTTCGAAATCTAAGGACAGAAAAGTAAGTCCAAATAGCACATTATTGTATTGTAGTACTTCAGAAGCTCCAAAATGGCAATTCTGCTTTATTCAGCTCCAGTCAGAAGGAAGCTGTGGTACATAGCAAGGCCTCACACAAAACAACAGATCTCTGCTAAAGCCAGGAAAATTATCTTCATTTATTTTAGAACAGAAATGGATCCCATCCTGTGCCCAGGATCTGCCAGCAGGAACATTATTTTAAATTTGCTTAAAGGTTATATTTTTGTTGGTATATCAATTAAAAAGCCTACTGGCACATGGAAGACGGATCTCCATCAATAGCATGTTCTAAAAAAAAAAAAAAAAAGAACCCCTGTAGCCTTTAGCTATGTAGCTTATTTAATGCAAGTGATATGGTGACCTAGTAGAAAAGGCAGGCTTTCAATTACTCACCGAAATTAGGACCTGACACAAACCTACAGAAAGAGGTTAGTCAGTTTAGTTCCAGTCATTTCAGATAACAATAGACAGTATTGTCTCCCCACAATTGAAACCGTGGCACAGAGAGCGCTTTGCATCTGCTAATTCGGGGCAGTCAATGCGAGACAACTGGAGCTAATTTTTCAGCATTTTTGTTTCAAAGAAATCAACCCTCGGTTGGCATTAGGCAGCCAAAGCAACTCTAAATGAGTTTAGCTGAAGCTATGAGGATGCCTCACTTCTCATCTGTCTCAAGGGAAGGCTACAGAAAAGACGTACTGAGCAATCATTTGTGAGAAGCCTGATCTGTGTGACTTGCACGCCATCACATCAGAACTGCGTTGCAAAGGCAAGAGTAGAATCCAATTCTTTAGGGTAAAATTAGGGGTGATGCTATGCTTTCTCTGCCTACCTCATTTTACTAACTGGTTCCTGCTTCTGCAAGAATAGAGCAGAGATTCTACAGTCAAGGGTTTCCATTGCTACCGAACTCTGATTCAGTCCCAGATCAAGTCTCTGAGTGTATTAAATGCAGAAGCAACGCTGGGACAGAAAAAATAATATTTTATTCATTCTGATGAAGATAACATTTCTGATATTCTGTTAATTTTGAGGTGCTTGACTTTGCAACATGATCATGCTCTATAAAAACAGGGGTTCTTTAGTAAGTCACTTTCTTGTATTTAGTAACTGTTTTCTTAGTAAACTGGGAAAAAAAAAAAAACCTGCAAATCAGGAAACTAGACTGCCCTCCTAACTGGGGCATCAGCAGGGTTCAGAGCAGTGCTGATGATCTATCTGCACAGCCCTGGCTGCTGCAAAAACCTGTATGAGCAACAGGCTGTTATCTTCTATGGCCGGCTACTACAAAGGAATGAGAGACAGATCTCTGGCTGTTTTCCTCATCATCTACTGATGACAGCAAAGACCACAGAGACTGAGATCTCCCAAGACCTTCCCAGGTTACACAGGGAAGAGTCTTTGTGTGATTATGTATTCTCATGGTCACACAGCTGCAGCCTGTTTCTCTCTTTCTACCCCCTTCTGTTGCCCTGTACTCTACATACAGTCATCTCACCTGGTTTTTACTACCCCTGCCCCATATCCCATTCCTAAGCACCTACAGACTGCACTCTCTGATCAGTGAGATATGGTGACAAGGTCTCACTGATACATCTGACCAGGCAAGCAGGTTCACTTCAGTCATCATCACAGACATTACGGAAATAAAGTCCTCAGACCAAATATTTTTGAGATTTCTGGGGTAGAATTGAGCCGTGTAAGAGAGGTGGAAGGTAGCATTCAGTTCCCTAGACTTTCTTTCACTGGCCTGAATGGGGGTGGGGGCAGGGAAGCAGTTTATACCACATCTTCAAAAAGTTACAAGAAAAAACAACTTCTATTGCCATCCTGTTATTTACAAGCATCACATAGGGGCTTAGATTGGTATCTTATTTCTCTCATTATACATAAAACTTCCTATAAGCTTCCAGATGTCTGACTCTCTTAAAAGTACACAAAAGAGCTCAGTGTTGGCTCTTTCTACTGTTGCAGCAATGAGGTCAGACAAAGCCATTTCCATTCACACTGGTAGAGTACCTGGCCCATACTTTCAAAGCCTCAAAACCAGAGATTTTGCCAAATACATCATCTTTCAAGTTGTACTTTTCAAATTGCTTTACTTCCAGCATGTAAAGTCCACCTCCAGATCCCAGACAGTTTTTAAAAGAGAGTATCGGGCCAGCTTCCCAGCATTTGTTAACATGCACTTCTCTAAAAGCCAGCGTAACTGCTACCACTCACACTGGTAGAGAATCTGGGCCACTTCAATACAATATTGCATAAGGCAAAACATACATTTTCATTCCAGCTCAAGTTATTTCACTATAAAAAAATACATCATAAACTATAACCAAGCCAAAAGACCATTCTTGTAGCCCCCATGAGGTATTGCCTACTGTCACAGTATTTGAAGCCTTCTCCTCCCCACTTGGAGGTCTACATGACCGTTCTCACTGCCACGAGGCCATCTCTGGCTTACCTTACGTGTCTGCGAAGACCACTTGCAGAGAAGATGAGAATTTTGCTGAAATCCAGACTGAAACTAACTTTCTTTTCATCCTTCTTTCAGACAAAATTCCTTACTTTCCATTTTTAACAACTTCTCCAAAGAGTGTGAAAGCACCATGAGGAAACCAACTAATGAAATATTGTAAGTACCTCTCTGCATACAGATATTGGAAGTAGCAAATACGAACCTCCCCCTCCTGCTGTTCGTGTGCTTTTTCTAGAACAGCACGTCTTTTGCTGCCAATTTAGTCACCCTTACAAGTTGCACAGTGGTAATTTTACTATCATTAAACCACAATTTGTAATTTTTATGTTCAAAAGGGAAGGGAAAAAACCCATAATTTCATGAGCTTTACTGACTCCAGCTTCTCTTCTGAATTCTTGAAAGACTTTCAAAACACTGAATAAATATTTAAGAAAGTTAATGGCCTACATGGAGACTTTTCATGCCCTGAGATAATTGCAGTTGTTTGTGTGATTCATAGAAGAGCTGCTACTGTTAATTTTTTTTTGCCTAAAAAAAGGATAATTAGAAGTCTGTATGGTCAGTAGTTTTCCATGGTAGAAAGAGTCCCTGAGTTAGAAGTGTGATGACCCCATGCAATTGGTTTACCTCTTTTAAATGTGTCTTTCCATATCATCACAGTTCTGTTTGACAGTGTTCAGTGGGACAATGAAAAAGACTAACATCAAAACTGTTGCACTGGCCACGCTGGATAACACAGGCTCTAAACCAGTATTTAATGGAGAAATTTAAGGATTTGCTACTATTTGTCCCTCTACAGCTAAATGGAAGACCTTGGGACTTCTCATCAGCCCTGACCTGGGGTCAGAGCATTGTGAAGTCTGGAAAAAACAAGGTTATGGTCACAAAATTCTAACAGCTAAATACAGCTGAAAGGTGATTGATTCATTGGGATACTGACTTCCTTGGACATTATCTTGTTTGCTGGTTGGTCAGGCCTCCTACACTTGCCATTTGGTTTTATTTGGCCTTTTGTAAAGCAGCAGCTGCCTTGAGTCTCTTGTGACCACTTCTCATTTGCTGCCTGCCTGCAGCTCCTCTGAGTGCCTCACTTAGTCCTGTCCACTCCCAACTGCAAAACTGAAGCACTTCAGGACTACAAAAAGGCAAAGTCCAGGCAGTCAGCAAGACCAAGAATATATTTCCTCTATCAGGGGTGGCTGTGGGGAGAAGCAAGGTGAGGCAAGGAGGTAAACCCAGAGCATTAGATCACATTATAAAGGCAAGTGAAGTGACACCCCAGTGAGGAATATGATCACACAAATCACCAGTGCCTACTCTAGAGTTATCCCCCTGCTTCATGTGAGCATCTGTTGCACTCCTGCAGTGCATTAAATGGTCTGTCCAGTCTATTGGCTCCTGAGGCTTTTTGCTTTGGTAAATCCCAATCCCTGCAATTCTCCAGGCAGACATTATATTGAACAAATGGAAGTAAGATCATGATTCATGAGCTGAACGGCTGCAAGTTGCAAAGTTTGGGAACCACAGCAGAAATCAGCTGAAAGTCCCGAGCTCTTATCAGGAAAAAAAAAAAAACCCGCAGCTCACACATGGCAGCATGTTTACATGGCCTCTCAGAAAATCACAATCATTCTTTATTAATAAATAGTCAAACATATTCCCTGCTCTTCCAGTTTAAGCCAGGCAAGTAAAAGCAAGACATTGGGCAGTTTTTAACGTAAGGAGAGAAGAGTTAGGATAACAAGATTAGGAATTTATTTGCCCAACAGGAATAGCTGAAAAGCAGCTCAGCTTCAGTTGCCAGTTAAGACCCTGCTCCAGAAAAATAGTTTAATGCTTCAGTAGATGTGGAAGTTTAAGCGTGTATTTAAGTTATCCCAAAGCTACCAGTTTTCTGAAGAGTTGTCCTCAATAGAGATGCTTTCCAGGTCTTACACTGCGGATTGAGTGTTTGCCCACCAAACACTCACGGTCAGGACAACTGGGTGGTTGTGAAATAGCACCTGTTCTGGCAGGGAATCAGAAAGAGCCAGCGTTTGCTTTTAAAACGTTTCTTCTTTTGTAGGCTTAATCCCCACACTTCTGATGACCTAGAGATGAGAGAGGTCTATTTTAAACATATAAAACATTTATAATTAGGCATTGGATCCAGTCTAAACTTAATATATTCCTAGCCATCAACGTTATCTAGTTAACCATGCACCACTTCTCCTTGCTTTACAATACTGTGAACATCAGATTCCTCAGCACTTCAAGTCATATGTAGTCTCAGGACTGTGTTTGGTGAGTGCGTTTCCTAGGGAAGGTAAGGGTGCACAGTCAAAATCCTTAGGTTATTTTAGTTTGGCTTCTGTAACTGATAAACCTACATGCATCAAACCTATAATCCATCAATCAGAGTGTTACTGTAGTTTGAACTGCAGTCTACTGGCAGCATGAGAACGATGGCTCACTTACAAAGCAATGCTGATAAAGTGCTTACAAATAAGTTGTCTAAGAAAGCATTCCTGTGGATGTGACTATGAGCCCTGCTGCTCTCCAAGGCTGCTACCCAAACAAAAAAGTCATCCTTGCAAGGCTTTATTATATGTAAACACCCTGTAGAAACACATGTAGGCAGTAACTGTTTTAAAAACAACGGTTACCTACTGTATTTTACAGAAGAGTGCGAGCAGCATGTAACAAATAGTTCACTTCTATTGTGGGGGGTTGTTTCTTTAATAGTTACAGAGATGACTCTTACAACACATCACCATGGTCAGCAGAAAAGAACATGTACCCGTTCGCAACAGATGAAGAAACCTCTCCTTACAGCTACTCAGCCATTTTCGATTACAGCGAAATGACCGGCTTCGACTTTGAGTATGACTTTTGTCAGCCTAAAATACTCACGTGCACTCCAGAACCAGATGCATTTAACCCCTGTGAAGACATCCTGGGATACAGCTTTCTCAGAGTCCTGATCTGGTTTATAAATATCCTTGCCATTGCTGGCAATTTCACTGTACTCCTTGTTCTCATAACTAGCCATTACAAGCTCACCGTTCCTCGCTTCCTCATGTGCAATCTCTCCTTTGCTGACTTTTGCATGGGACTTTATCTGCTGCTCATTGCTTCTGTTGACGCCCAGACAAGCGGTCAGTACTACAACCATGCAATAGACTGGCAAACAGGCAGTGGCTGCAGCACTGCCGGTTTTTTCACCGTGTTTGCAAGCGAGCTCTCGGTGTACACGCTAACGGTGATCACTATAGAAAGGTGGCATACGATCACCTACGCCATGCAGCTGGATCGAAAGCTACGACTGAGGCACGCCGTGCCCATCATGCTCGGTGGCTGGATATTCTCCGTTTTAATAGCAGTGCTGCCTCTCTTAGGGGTCAGCAGTTACATGAAGGTCAGCATTTGTTTGCCCATGGATATTGAAACGGGTCTTTCCCAAGCCTACATACTGCTGATCTTAGTGCTAAATGTTGTCGCCTTCATTGTCATCTGTGTTTGCTACATTAAGATTTACATAGCTGTTCAGAATCCAGAGCTGGTAGCTGCCAATAAAGATACCAAGGTCGCCAAGAGAATGGCAATACTGATCTTCACGGATTTTACCTGCATGGCCCCCATCTCCTTTTTTGCCATATCTGCTGCCTTTAAAGTACCTCTCATCACCGTGACAAACTCCAAGATCTTGCTGGTTTTATTTTACCCCGTCAACTCCTGTGCAAACCCCTTTCTCTACGCAATTTTCACCAAAGCATTTCGAAGGGATTTCTTTCTGCTGATGAGCAAGCTTGGTTGCTGTAAGACCCGAGCAGAGCTTTACAGGATGAACTATTTCTCTGCTTATACCTCCAACTGCAAGAATGGCAGCTCAGCCACAGGCCCCAGCAAAGCCTCACAAGCACTGCTGCTCTTGTCAGCATTAGAGAAGCCGTATCCTGCAGTACAAGACAAGACATCTTAAAATGAAAATTAAACCAGAGCGCCAATAGATGCAGCATTTTGCAAGGCCAGCTGTAATTACTCTAGTGACTAGGATTCTTTTATAGTATCTTGCACTTTTCACAATAAAAATGCCAATCAATAATTCTCATGCAACGTAACTGTTCTGACATTTAAAGTGGTATTTTCGCTTTTCTTCTTTTGTAATGATAGGCGTGGAAGGTGACTGTTAGGCAAAACTCTTCTTTGGGGGGAACCAGAGGAGCCCAGAAGTAGTCAAGCTGCTCTTGAAGTTAACAGGTACTGCAGTGATTGCAGTCTGGCTCCTTTCCCTCCAGATCTGCTTCTCTGGGGTATTTAAAGCCTGCCTGCTACCTTTCATGCCTTTTTTTTCAACTCGCATCAGCTGCACTGGCATTGTTGGGTTAAAGAAAGGGGCACTAAATTAGATGTCTCCATTTCATCAACAGAAACTTCCAATTACACGGCCACCTACACGTGGTTAAAGAACAGTGTTCAAGCAGTAGTTTGTAAATATGTCACCAAGGAGAAAAGTTGACCTGCTGAACCTTTGTTACTAGCAATTTTGCAGTTTGCATTACATCTCAGTCTGAGCTGGTAGGTAATTTGAAATTAAGAATTAACACATACACAGCCGTGTATGATCTGAAATCACAAGAGATGCAACAGTTGTAAAACCCCACCTGCTGCACACAGGACTGTATTTTGTGTATCATACATGCACATACACAAATCACGTAAGATGTAAAGGCTCCCTCTCAGCAGCAGCATAGCTGCTTCCTGCACAGGCAAATAAGTGCTGCCTTGTTTTCTCTCCTGGGGCAGTCTCATGAATTATTTTTATCTGCCCACTCTCCAGCATCACCAGTGCCAGTGGCATTCAGGAGGCACCGGGGACTCCTCAGCACTCATAGTCCAACTCCATTCCCAGCTGATGAAACAGAGTAGTTACTTTTTAGTGACTGTGTTTTCCCATAAAAATCTATCTTTTCTTTCACCATGTATTACCCGATGCTAAGGAGATCCAGATTCGTGGCTGCGTTCCTAATTTAAATAAGAATTGAGCATTCCTTCGTCATTGCAGCATATTTACTCTGTCCACAGCAAATAAGCTGTCACCCTTAGACAGTTCACTTGCCGTAAACCAATGCCACACTACATTGAAATTGGAGATTCAGATGTCTAAACTCTTACCTGAATCGTATGGGCCAATCTGTGCTGGATGACAAGTTGCAGATTGCATTGAATGCCAGGCAGGATCCCTGTGGGAGTCCGCCCCAGGCACATCCTAAGGAGGCTACGTTCTGCACTGCCCAGTCTTCTGAAAATGAGGTGCTTAGTTATCGGAAAGTTCACAGTCCTGTGGGCAAAAACAGATGCAAAAGCTGCGGACTGCAGATCAAGCAGTCTTAGGTTGCTTATTCTTGACAGATTGGTTACATTGCCTCTGATGGGAGGAACACGTGAGTGCTTACATTTCATCAAACCAATGTGGTAGCATGAGACCTACATGTGGCAGTTTATGGTTCACAGAAGGTCATGCAAATGCATTTTATTTGGGCTTATAGTCGAAGTTTTAGCATCTCAGATGACATTCTGTAGATGATAGTCACAATATCTAAAGACAGGTCCTCAGCTGGTACAATATGCACCTCCCCTGCACTCAGCAGAGCAGTGCAGCTGTGTAAGATTTGTGCTTACTCCAGAACAGTCACAGTTTAACAGTTCTTGATGGCCACCAAAAGTGCAGACTTTGATACACAAGGAAATAGTATTATTGCAATCACTTTAAACCTCTTGCATTCCCCTTCTCACCTGAGTTTTTTGCTTTAAAGTCTGTGACAGCAATAGAGTAAAAATCTGCGTTCCAAAGTATGCCTCTTGTTGCCAAAACACTGCACTGCAAATTAAATTTGCTTCACATTAAAGAAAGTCATTCTTTGTACTAGTGACTGGTTTATCATCAGTTTATAGTTGTGTTAATTAGAAATAACATCTCTGACCCTCTCTTACCTTCAGCTTAATGCCATGATTTCAGTCAGTATAAACGCTCTGTATGTAAGCACAGCTGTACTCATGAGCAGTTCACACACGTGGGGAATGAAGTGGGATCGAGATGAGAGGAGACTGTTAAAACTCTACGGTTTAGCAATCAGTAAAAATTCCATATGATGCACCTCTTTATACACACCAGCTCCTGAGCTTAGCAGATGAGCAACAGAAACTAAAGACAGTAATGGAAAAAAAAAACCTACCTGGCCTAAGGCTTCTCTGTCACCCATCTCAAAACTGATTTTCAAGACTCATTTCTTCGGACAGTACATGGAAGAGTCCTGCACACGATTTAGGACATGGCAAAACAATGTCTTGAGTGGGCAATAACCAATTTACTTACATTATATGTTTCAACAGGACGAGAGCTTGCAAGCACACCCTTCTTGTCCACCTACAACATAACATTATCGGGAAACTACATGCACAAGAAATGAGTTAGAAATAGCAACTGATAGTACCTGCCTTCCAATGCTGCTTAGGTAACAGCAAAGAAGTATGAGAACTGTGGGCATTTTTCTTTTTGTCCTTGCTGGAAGTTGAGTGAACTCTACCATTTAGAAAAGAGTTGCTGGTTTAAAAAAAAAAAATCCAACACATAAACAACAAAAGTATTTTATAAACTTCAAATTTTTCTACACACAAAACTGAGCGAATAAGTAAAAGCAATACCTTTTAATAAAGATTTAGATTAATGCTAAAACTTCTCATAAAAGTTATACTTGCTATTCCTCATTATTTTTGGTAAACTTACCTTCCTTCTGGTGTAAATTTTTAGACAGCCATTTACTGAAGTACCTTTGATGGCCATGACTGGTATTACACACCTCTTCCCATCACATCTGCACCAATGTGTTTCCTAAACTCTAAGTAGCAACAATCAAAAGCATTAATACGTAAACTATTCAGATCAAAAGCACTCTGATCTGATGACTGCTCAAGTCACAGGCTGCAGTAATTAGCTAACTGAGCTTAGATTTTAATAAGAAACATTTTATTCCAGTACAAAAATTCCTGACTTCAAATATATTTAGTTGTAAATGTCTTATTCAGAGCTGTAAGTCTTTGCCAGTGTTCATTCAAGAACACTGGAAACAAGATGTAGGACAATTCTTGTATGCTTAGATGGAAGAAAATGAGTCAGTCCTACTGCAGGAGTCCAAATAGACAGTCTATAGCTCTGGACTGGGAAAACCACTGCAAGCACCCCCAAGGAGTATCTGCAGTGTAGTTTGGAGGGAGCCAGATCTGCAGTGTTAGGAATTCAGTAGCCATTTTCTCAAATATGGGAAGGGTTGAGATAGTGAGAGCAAAACCCTACTCTAATCCCCTAAAGCTTCTATATTTGATAGCTCAGGAGGGCACTGGATGGAGCCCACATTAAGGTTCCTTCATGTTGAGAAGGTGCTGGGTTAGAAAACGCAACTAAATGAAAACCCAGGGGATGCTTGATGGCATAGCTAAGCCATCTCCAGTGTCCCTTCTGATGCAGGTCAGCTGGGAAGTAAGAGACCAGTGTTAAAAATACTTCCCATCTCAGCTGTGCAGTCTATATAATCAATATCATACTTGGACTGCACAGAGGCTGCAGCAAGCTGTCATAAAAATCAGGGAAATTCCTACTCTGATACTTTTATCCCACACATCTCGGCACTCATTCACAGAGGAACTGGAAAGGGACAGGGAGAGAGGAGATGGGCAACTATAAGGATGCTCAGAGCTCTGACTCCTCACCTTCATGTGGAGGAAGTCTTTAACACCACAAGCAGAAAGATGCAGCAAAGAGGAAAGAGCTGCTCATCTTTAAAACTAGCTAAAAATTAGGTAGCCTTTAGCCACTTCAATATATAGTGCCTAGCAAGAACAGGTGCTATTCTCAGAAGCAACATTCAGAGACTGTGTGGCACCTGGTGAAGGGTGCATATCCAGTCACGTCCCACGGATTCCTGTGCCGCACAACCTCTGCTTCCAGTCTTTTCTGAAGCATCATTATGCTGCCCAAGTTGAAGATGGTCCCATGTTTCATAATGTACACATTTACAAAGCATGAACACCTCAGAGCCTGTGAGAGCGTGCTGAAATCTAAAAGCATCTATCATGTGGTAAGAGCTGCATTTCCTGTGCATTTATGGCTCTGAAGTGTAGCACCAGTGCAGCTACAAGTCAGCTGAATGGGGAAATAAAAAAAAAAAAAAAAAAAATCATACGCTGTAATATGGTAACTGTCTCCAAAAACACAGTTCACATCCCATCAGCAGTATCTATAAAAGACACAAGAAATGCCACACTCAGGTCAGGCCTTCTAGTTCAGCGTCTAGTTCAGTGTACTGGACAGCAGCAGATATGCCAAAAAAAGCATGCAAGATACTCAGTAGTTGATAAAAACCAACATCCTGAGGGAAGCATCTCTGTTCCTTATGCCATCAGCACAAAGGGTTTGTACCCTTATGAACAAGGGTTGGGGGTGTGTGTCCCCCCCCCATTTCTTCTATATATTCCTTCTCTCCAACCCTCCCCTTACTTTTCCTTCTCTTCAAGGCCTCTGTGTCCCCCCAGGGAGTAGAGATAACCAAAACGTCTCATGATGTCTTCTTGCAGCAGACTAAGAGCAGCAGCCGGGAGGGAGGGAGGGGTGCCATACACTTGTGTGTAGCCCTGCCCTTCAAGCAGGATTATCCTGCTCTGAATCAGCCTGGCTGAGGCTTTACCATTTAGTTTCTAATATTGTCCTACAAGGAATAGGGGCTAGCCAGCGGGAAGCTGCAGATCTGAATGAGGGGCTACAGCCCTGACCTATGGGCACAGAACTTTTTTTGACCTCTATTTCTAGAGGAACAAACAAAAAGCTAATGGTGAGGACCGTTCTCATGGCAGGGTGAGCTGCTGTCACATGCATGGCTTGTACACGTTTCTCTATGCAAAGTTTGTATTTAGGGAACACAAAAACAACTCTCTGCTAGAAATGGACGTATGACATGACATTTTTTTATTATGCACAATTTGTATCATTCACAGCTTACTGGTCTGTAGTCCTAGAATGTACAGAAGCAAACTTAAATGACTTTGCATTGGCAGTGAAAATAAATCACATTTTACTGTTAAATCACACTATTCATTGCATCTCAGTAGACATAGAGGGTATAGAATAAACAATAATAATTCTCATATATTGAGAGCTTAAGGGTCTTCCAGCCACGTTTCCTAATTTACATCCAAAGTGCCTGCCGTTAAGCTGAAGTCAAAAACCCACAAAGCAACAACAAAAAAGCAAGGGAGGAAGGAAAGGGGAGAGAGAACTACACATCTGAAAGAGCCATAGGTTTCAGACTTGCACAGATGTTGCTCTTTGGCTTTGTTTTTTTGGTTTTTTTTCTTTTTTTAAACTCAGCAGCCTTTGAAAAGAAAAACATAGTTATCACCAACAACTGTGTAGTTTTATATTTCAAGTCATACTTTAGCTCTTATTTTAAAATAAGTGGAAAGAAAATCAACAGATCTGAAATCTACTTAAATATAGTCACTTAGTAATTCAAGGAAGTCATGGAATACTAACAGATTTAACATTTCAGTCTTTAAAGCTATTAATTCGAATGATGTTTCTTGGGTGGAAAAGTAATGAAATAATCAGAAAAGAACAGCAAAGACAGCTGAGTAGCTAACAATACAGTGTTTTAGTTTGCATGTATTAACAATACTGATTTTGCATATTTTTAATCACAGTTTTGTTGGGTTTTTTATGGCAAAACAATAGAAATTCTAGTTGTTTCACAGAAAGTTCATAAGGGAGTAATGCCAGAGTCTTAAAGTACACATACTTCAGTGAGGTTTCACCACTCTGCATCTCCAATGGCTTTTGCAAAAACATGGTCTTTACCCTCAAAGGACATCACTCCATCTTTTAAGTAGAACTTCCATTTGTTCTTACTTCGCTGTATCTGATGAAAAAAATAAATCAGTGCCCCCCCCCCCCCCCAAAAAAAAAAAAATATTAGACCATCCATTTTAAAAAAAATGGTTTTTGAGCACTACTTGGTTTACAAACCTTGTTTTTCTTTTCAGATCCTGATAGCCCAAAACATGTGAATCACTGCCACTGAACATACCACAAATATTGAAATAGAGGCAGTAGATTTCAGTTGTTTATAATGAGCTCCCTGCCCCCAAGGAAACAACCTCCTGAATCTTAGCACACACACCCTCCCCAACCCCACCGAAAAAAAAAAAAAAAAAAAAGCAAAGGTAGCTGTGTCACAGCTCAACACCGACAGGAAAACAAGACAATAATGGAGCAATTTCATGAGTGTATCAGTCCCAAAATAACACCGCACCTTGCAAACAAGTATGGCTTAACTAAAATGCAGTGGTTTCCTTCTCCCATACACATTGCAAAGCAACATTGCATGCACAGAGACATTAGGATAGGGCTAAAAGCAGGAAAACTTTGCTTAAAAGCAAATACTGCCATACAAAATAGTAAGAAAGAATTTGCATATTCTGTTTCTTTTTAAAGGCCTGCAAAATGATCTATACTACAGAAAGTTTTTGTTTAATACTAAAAGAAGGAATTTTAAACATCTCCAGAAAATTCCGTGGATTTTAAGCATCAGTCTATTTTCAAGTCCAGAAAGAAAAAGGAGGGAAAAAACAAACAGGACAGTAATTTTGCCAACAGCGTTCTTTTATAGGTAACAGGGTAATTTAATAGATAACTGTTTCCTATCTACTTTCTACTAGGCCTACATGTCGATGTCCAAGTGGAGAGCAGTGACCAGTGGCATTCCTCAGCGGTCAGCGTTGGGACCAGCACTATTTAACATCTTTGTTGGTGACATGGACAGTGGGATTGAGCGCACCCTCAGCAAGTTTGCCAATGACACCAAGCTGTGTGGTGCGGTCGACACGCTGGAGGGAAGGGATGTGCCATCCAGAGGGACCTGGACAGGCTGGAGAGGTGGGCCTGGGCAAACCTCATGAAGTTCAACAAGGCCAAGTGCAAGGTCCTGCACATGGGTCGGGGCAATCCCAAGCACAAATACAGGCTGGGCAAGGAGTGGATTGAGAGCAGCCCTGAGGGGAAGGACTTGGGGGTATTAGTGGATGCAAAACTGACTATGAGCCAGCAGTGTGTGCTCACAGCCCAGAAAGCCACTTGTATCCTGGGCTGCACCAAGAGAAGTGTGGCCAGCAAGTTGAGGGTGGGGATTCTCCCCCTCTAATCCCTTTTGTCAGACCCCACCTGGAATATTGTGTTCAGCTCTGGGGCCCCCAACATAAGAAGGCCATGGACCTGTTGGAGCAAGTCCAGAGGAGGCCACGAAGATGATCAGGGGCTGGAGCACCTCCCTTATGAGGCCAGGCTGAGAGAGTTGGGGTTGTTCGGCCTAGACAAGAGAAGGCTCCAGGGAGACCTTAGAGCAGCCTTCCAGTACTTAAAGTACGAGAGTGTCCTGGTTTCAGCTGGGATAGTGTTAATTTTCTTCCTAGTAGCTGGTACAGTGCTGTGTTTCAGATTTAGCGCAAGAATAATGTTGATAACACACTGATGTTTTAGTTATTGCTAAGTCATGCTTATTCCAAGTTATGGATTTTTCAGTTTCCCATGCTCTGCCAACAAGCAGGTGCACAAGAAGCTGGGAGGGAGCATGGCCAGGGCAGCTGACCTGAACAAGCCAAAGGAATATTCCATACCATTGAACATCGTGCTCAGTATATAAACTGGGGGGAGTTGGCCAGGAGGGTCAGATCACTGCTCAGGGACTGTCTGAGCATCCGTCAGCAGGTGGTGAGCAACTGCACTGTGCATCACTTGTCTTTTCTTGGGTTTTATTTCTCTCTTTTTGTTATATTCATTATTATTATATTTTATTTTAGTCATTAAACTGTTCTTATCTCAACCCATGAGTTTTTACCCCCAGTTCTCCTCCCCATCCTCCTGGACAAGCTGCACGGTGCTTAGTTGCTGGCTGTTGTTAAACCACAACAAAGGGCATGCAGTGATAAGACAAGGGGTAATGATTTTAAACTGAAAGAGGGTAGATTTAGATGAGATATAGGGAGGAAATTCTTTACTGTGAGGGTGGTGAGGCACTGGAACAGGTTGCCCAGAGCAGTGGTGTCTGCCCCCTCCCTGGCAGTGTTCAAGGCCAGGTTGGACGGGGCTTTGAGCAACCTGGTCTAGTGGAAGGTGTCCCTGCCTGTGGCAGGGGAGTTGGAACTGGGTGATCTTTAAGGTCCCTTCCAGCCCAAACCATTCTATGATTCTATTAAATCTATATAGGAAAGGGGAAGTTACCAACATCTTCCCCCAACTTCTGTAGCTGTTAATTTGTAATAACATCTGATCTTAAACTTCCTGTAAGACATGTCCAATGCTGAACTTACCAGGTTTTTTTTAATTTTCAACCAATTTTTCAGCTTATTACAGGCAAAACATGCTGTAGACAACAATATCCACTACCTATAGCATCTGTAACAAAACTGAGTTACGAGCTTCAAAACTTTGTATACCTTTTCAATACAATACAGCCGCCATGGCTTAATTTCAGATGCCTTTTCTACACACATCCCTATAACTACATTTTCAAATGTAACTAGTTTCAGAAACACTCGATCTGTTACATTTTAGTAAAGACAATTTTCTTAGCAGCTCACTGCTACAACACAGACACAGTTAAGGCAGGCCTAGTTGAACACACACAAAGAGTTATCACTAGTCACTTCTGAAAGAATAAAAGCTAAGGCACATTCTTAAGCAAACTACAGACGTATTTTTCCATATTTGTTTCAAAATAAATTATGCACTTTTTTTGTCAACTTGTAAACTATTGACATGTAAGTGTCCAAAACAATGCCAGAGGTAGAAGTACTTAATTTCATCTTCAAGAGTTCAAATTAAGGTATAATTTTAAACATTAAAATGAAGGAGGACAAAACAGCCCTTAACAACTGTTTGTTTTTCAGAAACAACAGAATTCTGGTAGAAAAATCTCTCAGTGAGCACTTCAAAAGACAAAAAAAAAATCTAAAAGACGGTACACAAACTCCTCTTTCTGTTACCCATTTCAAAACTCTTAATTCATGGCTGAAAATGCATATATATCCATGGAGCTGTTGACATTACTTAAAAGTTAAGGAAACGCAAAATGAAGATTTGTAAAGCTACAAAAGCTTATGCAAGATTTGGTCCCCTTTTCTTTTCCTTTAATAGGCCATTATAAACCCGTTGATTATCCTCATTTCAGAAAACAGCAGGTAAGTCTTCAGACTATTGTCAGCTAACTGTGTAATTTAAACACTGCAGTACAGCATTAGATTTTCTTTAAACAGCACTGACAGCAGCCCAGACATGGATTTGCTGAAGTTATTATTTAGAATGATTAAGGAACAAAGATAAAACTATATACTGTACCTTGTCATACTGACAAACTATCACATTGTCAGTGTCAAACAAGTCTGGAGTGTCCTGTTCACTGACATCATCACCAGAATTTAAGGGGTCCTAGAGAGTAAAGTTGTATTTTATACATTCTTTCAGAATAGGATTGAATATACTTGACATTAAACATACCTAGAACAATAAAGGTTATCATTGCAAAAATCAAGACCTAGAGGCTACAAAGACCATGTTGCACAAAGCTCATTTATAAGCGTCTTTACGTGCTTCCATTCTCAAAAACAGGAACGCCCTAAACAAAAGCACAGATCAAAAAGCAAGACTGCTAACTGACAAAGCTGACCCCAGTAACTAGAATACTAATCAGCTGGTCCAGATGCTGCAAGCTGATTCTCTTGTGAATCTCTAGGATACAAAATTACACATCTTTGAGAAAAGCCTTTTCCTGAGAAACCTAGGCACTTGTATCACACTGTTCTCTTCTCTGTCTAATCCCCTGTGGTCCTTCAGAAGGAAAAGAAACCTAGATTTGTACCCTGATCTTAAATAACAAGCATCACTCCATTCCACTGAGGCCACGGTTTTACCATAGAACTTTAATTCTTGGTAATCTTGGTAATTCTTGGTATTCTAATTCATCCAATAAACAAATGGCTTCTCAACATCTCTTTCATTTGTCCACGCTCCTCATAATGAGTTCTCCAGTAATTTCTCAGCAGTACCTCCTATCTCAAGAGGTAACTTCTTAACTATGCATTCTCTGCATTAAACTTAACAGAAATTGTTCTGGGTTCAACAATTCAACAGTCAAAACAGATACACTATTTTAATGTGCTTCACAAGGCTTAAAAGTAAATTACCTCCTCAACTATATCCATTTGGGGCTCTTCATTATCACCACCACTGCTGCTAGACTCCGTGTTTGAAATACTTTCGCATTCTTCATCATCATCTTCCTCATCCTCCAGAACTTTTAGATCCTCTGATTCAATAATGCCAATGAATTCATTCTCTTCCCTATCTTTTGTATGGGGTATTTCATCCTTGGGAGAAACATCACCAGTACCATCTAGCTGAATTATGCCTTCAATGTCACGGTAGCTATCCTTCTCTGATCGTAAATTAGATTCCATCTGCTCAGTAGGTTCCATCTGACAGGAATAAAAGAGACCAGAGACAGCTCGTGAATTAACACCACATAGCCTTCATTGTTCAGTACAAAGCCTGAAATTTTTGTTTAATAAAGCAACAAGATCGGGGCACTAAAATGAGAATTTCAAGTCCTAGCCTACTTGTAAACCCTGAGTACCTTTGCAAATCTTGTTCTTACACCTAACCTTAAGTGGAATCCATGACAAATATTCCTCAGCAATATAGAAAGACATTTTTCTTAGACTTTTCTTTAAACACTATTGTACTCAAACAACTTTTTAAGAAAAAGATGATCCAGCTGGCCTTTAGAACTTCTAGTGCAAAGTTAATTCCAAAAACAAAACAAACAAAAAAAGAAAAAAAGGAAACAAGCTACTCCCCTGCCCCCAAAACCAGCATTTTTCATTTTTGAAATAAAAGTCAAGATGAACTCCTCCCTCAACTCAAAATGCTTTGTTTAAATAAGATATAAAAAGCTGAGAGAGACAGTAAATACTTCAGTACTTCAAGTTATTGTTCATAAAAGTGCTAGAATTCCTAAACAGAGCATTCACGGGAACATGAAAGGGCTTTAAGCTTTCAGCCATCTTCAGTTTCTCATTAAATCTTTATTGTAGCACTTAATTCACATCCACATACACCTTCTAGTTCAAGAAAATAATACTTTGTTTTGACCTTCCATTCTTACTATGGACAGTCTTCATCATCCTGCCATCAAAGTTCAGATGAGCAACGTAACATGCCTTCTATTTACAGTCATCTGTCATTACTGTCACTAAATTTGCATTTAATAAATTTGTCTCAATCACATAAGCACGCTACAACTCGAAGTCAACAAGCCAGTCTGAACTTCAAACATCTGCAGATAATTTCTGGAACAAAAATTAGATGAGGTCAGGAAAGTGGCCTGTTAATTGAAATCATTCATGTTTTCCATACAGCTCTAGCTGAATTCTAGTTTGTTCAGGATTTTTTCCCAAGGAAATACATTTCCTTCCAGCAGATTTTCACTTATCAAATCTGACTTTTCATACTCAATAATGCATTCTAAGTGCAAGTTAAATGCTCTTCACACATTACAAGTTAAAACTAATCCCAGCTGACCCTGCAAAAGCAATCTGCCCATAACTGGGCAGTATCCATATGCAGATTCAGTGTCCGAATGACATGGAAGTTCTCAAAGGGTCATTCATGTCTGCTCAGTCACAAAAAAAACCACAACAAAAAAAAAAACCCACACTATTATCCCCAAGAATAGTTAATAAGTCTAAGAATACATTATATCTATCCATTACACTTGTAGCATTTTTAAGATTGATATTCTCTTCAATCTCTGTATTTCAGCAATATTTGTGACAAATTCCTAATGTAAAAACAAGCAGTCAGCTACTGCTATTCAAAACAAGCTCAAGAATGAACTTTAAAATGGTAATCATTTTTATTATTATAATGTAGAAGTGCTACTTGTCACTTACAGATGTGTTTGATCACATCTCTTACAATACTTCAAACAACTGTCTCCAACAGATGTATTTTCACCATCTGAGAAATAAAAGGTCTTACCTTGTCAGAGGGAGCAATGCTGTCCTGATCTTTCAGAACAGCGTTATCATCCAAACTTTTACCCGTGATAATCAGGTCAATGATATCATCAGACACATGCTGTTGCACCAGCTCCTGAGGTTCAATGTCTAACTGCCCCTCCACATCCAGCAGTACACTGCTCGAGTTTGTTGCCAAGGATTCAGCAGGAGAAAACCCTTCAGAGGATTCTGGAGTAAACACAGCTGTGTGAAGATTGCCATGCTGGGATTTTTCTGTTGAGTCTGCACACTGATTGAACACTGCATTAGTTGCAAGTTGCTGCTGACTCACAGAAGGCTGCTGGACCAAGGTAGTATTGGCAGAGTTCTCCAGGTGTTTTTTTTCCACAACATGTGGCTGAAATACCATTGTCTGTTGGACAGCAGTCTCCTGGGGTTGCAATGTTTCAGCAGCTGCCTGGGCAGAAGATGCATTCACCTGTGCAACACTGGCAATGTTGGCTTGCAGAACTGAAGGCTGCCCAAGGGGCTGAAATACCTGATGAACAGGATGATGTAGAACACTTGCATCTCCTGAGGCCTGTGTAACCATAACAGGCACATTTACCTTATAAAGGTGCCCTACAAAGAGAAGAGTTAAAAACTGCTTCAGCAGGTTAAACTACAGGTTCATCCAGGCCACTGTCCTGTTACCACTAATAACCAATAGCAAACACTCAACAAACTAGGAGAAACAGGATATTTACAAAGCAGTACTTTCCCCAAGCACAATTTCAGCCTTTGAAAACCAAGCATACAGAGGCTTTTTGAGTCAGAGCTTCCATCCAGACCATCATGTTTAATACCCCTGTTTGATTTTGGCCTCCACAATACCCTGTGGCAATAAGTTCAATAATTTAATTACATACTGGATTAAAAAAAAAAAAAAAGAATCCTGGTTTGAATTTGTTTCAATGTCATTTCAGAAACTAAGGGATACAAGATGAAACAGTAAACTACCCCATATCTACAGGTACAGCTCTCTCCTTTAAGGACCTTTAGGTATCCCCTCCAAAAAAACTGCCTTGTTTAGGGTTTTTTTTTTAAAAAAAAAAAAAAAAAAGACTGCTAGTTTATCTATCCTCTCATTGTATGAAAACCACTCCAAATACTGAATCCTTAAAGTTATTATTACCAGTGTTAGAATTAAGATGCCAGAGCTAAGTTCCCAATTTCATTTAATTATTCTTTTCCCCACACACAGGCTTACACACAGAGTCACTGACACAGCCTATAGGTCTCAGTACATTAGCAATACCTGAAATAGTTACCTAGTGCCATTAGTTCTTATCAAAGAACAGCTGTTTGAGGAAAGAGTCAATCTGAAATAAGCCTTTCACTCATCACACCCTAAGTGCATTTTTGTATAAGCAGTACAGGCAGTTTCATCAGCAAGACTGTGACCAAGAAGGTTAATGGATGGTTGGATTTTATTTGAATAAGAAATCTATTTGATTCTGAAGTACCAGAATGCCTTTACCTTTTTAAAACATGCAAGATTGTCCCTTATATTGGAGGAGATCCTTTGTCAGTCCAGACATAGGTAACACATTTGTGAGCAGTTGTAAAACAAAAAAAATGGCATCACCTGGCAGCCCATGTTAACTGATCTTGTGAGTGTACACAACTGACAAACTAACTAATCAGTGTAATTGCTTCCCCCATGTAGCAATTACAAAAAGAAGAGGATAACTGGCTCTACCCACCTAAACTTTAACTTCACATTTGTTTTATCTGCTGTACTCAGAACCACCTTTCAATACCCACATACAGTCAATGCGCTGTAACATTTTACAACTCCTCTTTCATCTTACCAGATGTTGTCTGTAGCGTCACTCCAGCTGGTACGTGTATAGGATAAGCAATACCCGAAGGGAGAGTAAGAGTTGCACCCACTCGTGAAGCACCCTAGGTACATGAGAGATTTATTAAGAACTAGTGCATACTTTATCTCCTAGGGCCCTCATGTCACACGTAACATATCCAGATGAAACAAGGATGAGGGCCTTTTTGTGATCATCTTTACTAAAGAGTTGCTTCAGACTTCTGAGATTTAGACAGGTAAGGAGTATTCTGTATTGACAGCATAATGACTTGCCCTAAGTGTTTCCTATTTTCCAGTTATCACATTCCCTTTTTGTTAACAGAACACTTTCCTGTTACTCCACAAGCACAGATGCCTTGCCTCGGCCTTCACTTCACATTCTCTTTCTCTCCTGGAAAGCAAAGAGTTGGATATACAGCTCCCTTTCAAACTAGCTGTTCTGGGGAAATCCAAATTTTACATCAGGAAACTTGCATGTTAGACAAACATCTTCCCAATATTATATTTCAGCTTGGCAAGCTCATTAACTTGAGGCTCAGGAGGCACTCAAATTCATTAAGCTCTGACAATTAACAGCCCCTCCCCAAACAAATTTTGCCATGCCCAGAGTTCAGAACCTGTCAACTCTAAAACCACTCATTTTCTTCTAGACAAGTTCTATGCCTTGCAGATAATGCTGCTCCCAGTTTCACTAGTGCTAGCATCTCCTAACCATACATTATTTTAACACCCAGTAATAAAATACAAAAAATTTAAAATAGACCTGTAGATGTGCATTTCCACCACACTTCCATCCTATGGGCTAAATAGATCCAGCCATGTCTTTCAACACACTTCTGGCTGCAATGCTTGCAAAGCCAACTGTCCTTTTTCACTCAAACAGAAACAGCAGAGTTACAGCTCTCCCTCTGCAGACTCTTAATTTGTATGGGTTTCATCAAAAAAAGAAGGGGGGGGTGGGGTGCTAGCAGTAACAACACTGAGTTTCTTCAGCTGTTGATTATCTCTCAGCAGGACTCCTGCTCCCTTACCTACTACACCATATTGGACAGATGAAACTGTCATGAGAAATGCTACTTTTTCATTCCCTAAATGCTGTCCTAATGCATCTATACATGGAAAATATTTAATACTTGCTTCCCCTTAAGCCTATTAACAAATGGCAAACTTAATAATTTAGAATTTGGAATAATCAAAATTGAAATAAAATGTCACCTCAGCTACATACCAGGTCTGCTGCCACAAAATGCTGAAAACCTCTGTCAGTTGGGATGATTAAAGAAGCTATACCAAAAAAAAAAAAAAAACAACCACTTTACAAAAACCATGAATTTATTGGACACAGTTGATCTTTCAGTAATGTACAGCAAGAACTGCTGAAACTAAAGCAATCTAACTTCAGTTCATACTCATTAGATCAACAAACAAGTGAGCACATCTAGGTAAGGCTCTTGAATATACTTCCTTTTATGTTGCTTCAAGCTTATGCTGTACTCAAGGGGGAGAGGTTATACCCTGAATTTATAAAACTTACATCTTGCTAAAAGTTGGTCTTTAAGATTTTTTTGTTTGTTTTAATAGTTCTATTTAACTATTTGATCTGTTTAACTTGCACTGTAAAAATTAAGCACGACATTTCTATTTATTACATCAACTAGGACAGATGTACAATGCTACCACTTTAACATGACGAAGAACATATATGCAAAATGTATTCACTCGTCAACAAGTATTTTTGTGCACCAGAGCAAATCCAGTGTGCTAATAGTAGGAATAGTAGGGCAGGATTTTCAAAAGCACTCGATACTGACTTCAGTGGGAGAAGATAAGCCAAAAGGAAAATTTTCCCAGGCTTCAAGAAGCAAACAAGTTAGGTAGCCCTAACTACTTTGAAAATCTCTAGCCATAGGACAGTTCAAATCCTATTTAAAAAAAAAAATGGCACTCACTGGCTTCAACAGACTTTTGCTTAATATTGCCCTTCCAAAACTTAAGGGTAACAAGGTAGAGCTCGTTAAATATAAAGCCCCCAATAGCAAACCAACCCAAAAGTACAAAAGTATATTCCCTTTAACCACATGAAATAAATAAAACATGTCCCCAAAACCGGTACATTCAACTATGAAGACTGTGTAAAAAAAAAAGAGAGAGATGAAGACTGCCTGCCCAGCCTTGAAGTGCACTACAACACAGATTTTCATTAAACCATGTCTTATGTTTTACATCCCTTATGGGTAAAGGTCCTAATGGCCTCTCACATGGGGAGAAGCCTCAGCTGAACATTAGACTATATCATACCATTTACACAGTGGTCAGCTGGACTTAACTGAGAAGAACAGGTCCTGATGTCAGAGGCTGTGTCAAGCAGTTTTAGGAAAACTAACTGAAAGACAAACCAAAAACTCCCATTCTTCTGTTTGAACAAGGGATTACATTTTAACAAGTGCAGAATCAGATTAAACTCCAACATGACAGCAGAGCTGCATGACACAAATGTGCCATATAACCTCTGCCCACATCATGCCATACATTAAAAAGGGAAGAGAAAGCTTAACCCTACTGGCAAATTTACAATTGAAGGGCTACACTTCTGGACTGCAGACAAGAAAGCTAAAATTCTCTTCACGTTTTGCTACTGGAGATAAGCAGCAGATCAAGAGCATGTAGACATAACTGCATTAGTTTACCAAAGTTTAATTTGTCCTTTATTGGTCAAATTCTGCTTTCAAATAACTACTGTTCCACATCATGCTAGATATATACGTAAGTATCACAAACCAAGATTACTGCAGCACCTTCAAGTCTTCCAAAAAGGTTCTTGAATCACTGACCTATTCCTAAATTGCATCTGTTGTGTTCAACAACATCTGACCTGCTGAAGTCTGCAGAACGTGGTGAAAATTGTGCGGCAACTGCAGGGTAAACTGTGGACAATGCTGGCTATGTCTGAAGAAGCCTTCTGTTGCTTTAGACTGCATCACCTTGGTTTCCCAAAGCTGCAGAAAGATTATTATTAAGGTCAACAGATATCAGCTTTAAAAACAAAACACATCTAAAATGCTAATCAGATATTCCTAGTTTTTCCAAGAGTAAATTGACTGATTCTATCCAATAAACATGGTAGCAATCACTACTGAATTTCAACATCCAGCAGTCCAACACATAATTAGCAGAATATATAAAACTCTCATTTAGGGCAAAAGTTTGCATGTTTTGGAGGGCAAAGAAATGGACAGGTACATCATCTCAAAGAAAAAAATACACAACTTCTATTAATGCAGGGGAACCCAACAAACCTGCTTCAAGTCTTTCAGAACCTGTTCCTCTAAACCCTCTTCTACAAAGAGCTCCCGCACACCTTCAATCACATCTTCGATAATGGACTTGTATAGTTTAGGCTACATAAAAAGCCCCCAAAATATTTTCAAGTTAAGATGAACATCAAGTCATTTGAAATGATAGCACAAAGTCTAATCTCACTGCATGAACTACTGTTACAAACTGAACAGCCTGAACGAACCAGCGTAATAAACTGAATACTCTGTCAAGTGCAAATGTCCGCAAATCCACTCATTCTTTTAAATCTGACATCCCTGGGAACAGACATCCCTGGAAAAATACTGGATTCGAGCCTCAAGTGACTGGTTTCTGCGGGCTACAGAAATGCTTAAGAAAATCCTAGAAAGATTGCAAAAACAATTGCTGTGCTGTATTTTCAAACAACCATGTCTAAAATGTCAGTTTAAAACTGACATTTACTGCTTACTATCATTCTAGTGTTATAGCCCCTAACTTAAAGGCCAATCAACAATACAAGCTACTAAAAATGACATGTGCCAGTTCTATCAGAGGCATAATGTAAGTAACCTGCAAGAAATAATAGATTTCTTTTTCTTTGTGGTAATACTCTGATGCTGTATAGTAGTTTAGCCATGGAAATTTTAACAGTACAGTTATCAATGCATATAATTCATCTTATATTACAATAGGACTCCCAACACATTTCATTCCTTCTTCTGCCCATGTCAGTGATTAAATCCTAATCCTCCAGTCAGACCTAGATGACAGACACACACAAGCTTCAAGATTCATCCACTCACATGCAAATGTAAGATAATAAGCTTTTAGCAATTTAAAGCTTATTAATCTTGACTATCATTACCACCAGAATCGCTTAAACAGGGTGAAAGATGAAGCTGAGATTTTTAGGAAACCTCTGAAGATTCCAGAATATCAATTTACACTTTTCTAATTTAACATCAAATTAATATTTTACTACTCTAAAGTTGTTCTAGACTGCAGATGATAAACAATTTGTTTTTTAAAAAAAATCTGTTATTAAGTAACAAGCTTTTGCAAAAAGCTATCAGCACAACATAACGCTACTTTAAAATAACCATACTCATGTATGATTTGTTATGGGAGGTTAGAGATCTCCAGGAAATCCCCCAGCACATTTCAGGATACTAGGAAGACAAGGAGGAGAAAAAAAATTTATTCTTGTACCACTACACTAAAAGATGTTGACTAGCCCATATGTCAAATGGTTTGCCTTCACTGTTAATCCAGAAGAGAAACTGAAATTAAATCTTTCAGCAGGCCTATTCCTGTCCGCAGCATTCCCAAACTACAGTGAGTACAACTATTTGTTATGCTATATAAAAACTGTACATAGCAACTGTAAATTCAAACACTACATGCTTCCACATTAGAGAAAACCAGCTACAGCGCAGACATTCCTGTACTCCGGTCTTTCCCTTTACACACAGGCTCTCCCTCACCAGAACCAGGCCGGCCATGGCGGGAACCGCCAGCGCCAGGAGCCACCAAACTCCCGTTGTCTTCGCACAGAGCGGGGTGGCAGGGAGGGGCTCATCAGCACCCCACTTCCACACACCAAGAGCAAGTCTGGAAGCGAAGCCTCCAAGGCTTCCCTGGGATAACCGGCATCTGCAGGAGCACCTGAACTCCCACCTGAGGGGAGGCGGCAGCAGATGACACCCGCAGGGGAGTAAAAGCCGCCACCTTTCTCCCTGGCACCACTAAACTCTCACACTGTCCCCTCCGCACCCTGGAGCGACCCAGTGGCTCACACCAATCCCTGACACGATGCTTTTGCCCACAAAACCCTTCTTTTTTAACAAACCCCCCCAAAAATAACGGCTTTGGACGTCACCCCTGGGCTTCCCGCGCCAGGGAACGGCGGGCGACTCCTAGGAATCCTCCCAGGGATTCCGCAGCCGGCACCACCTCCCGCCGGGCCCGGGGAGGCGATTTCCCCGGCCCCTCCCTCCCGCACAGAGGGGCAGCCAGACCCCGCCGGGCCATGGGCAGCCCCGAAGCCCGGGCTACGCGCTGCGGGACCGGCCTCGCCGCCGCCGCCGCTGCCCCTCACCACGGGGTTAACGTGAGCCATGGCGGCGGCCGCCATCAGCCCGCCCTTCCGCCTTAAGGCGCCGTTGCCACGGCGACGCGGCCTGCCCGCCGCCGGCCCCGCCCGGGCCCTACTCTGCCTTCTGCCGGCGGGCTCCCTCCTTTCCTCCCTGGCCCTGAAACGCCCCGTGCGGTGCCAGCGCTGGGGCGTAACCGGGCGCTGGTCACTAAACCCGGGTGTCTTCTTTCAGCTCCCGAGACCAAGAAGAGGGACCCGCCGCTGCACCAAGCGCAAGGCCGCCGGGGGGCCTGGAGCGCCCGTCGGCCCTGAGCTCTGGCCTGAAACTTCAGCCTTGGGAGCACAGGGGAAGGGAGGCGTTGTCTGGAGAACCACAGTTGCCCTGTGGTGTGAAAATATACCTAGGAAAGCTGGCTACAAAAGCATGTTATTTTACTCTAATAAACGCTGAAGTCATTATTATCTCATAAACAGGGAGAAAGCTGAAGCTACCAGTTAAGTAGCAGCAATCTGGTACAACTACTCAAATTATTGCTTACATTTGCAGCAATCTGTTCTATGTTAATAGAGAGATTTACCAATTTAGCAGTTACTCATCTGGAAAAATGTTTGTTAATCTCATATATGTAGGAGAATATATACTTTGGTCTTTATATACCTTCTGTCTGTACATGGATTGGTGTTGCCCTGATAATTCTGAGAACCTAGAAACATCATCTTTTCTTTTTCCTTTCTTTTTGTGTTTTTCATTAGCTGTGTATTTACAGTGCTATTTGGCTTGTGAAGAGGAGACTCACCCGTTAAGCTTTAATTTTTAAGGCTGACTTACACATCCTGAAAAATGAAAATATTTTAATGAAAATGCTGACAGACCCTTAATTATATAGCTAGCCTAACACCTACAACAACAAAAAAGAAGCAACATCCATAATAATATTGTAAGTTGCATTTTCATGAGTGAGACAAATGCAATTTGCTATTGAAGTAATTTTGCTCTACAACAAAATATGTTTAATGACACAGTCTGGGTCTTGAATTAAACAGCAGTTGCATATTCAGCTGTTCTGTATGCACTGCATCATCACAAGGAAAAGGCAAGCCATGTTGCTTTGCTTATAGAGTAATTTAAATAATAAAACGTATTTTTTTAAAACACAGTGCTCATTTGAAACTGTCTGGGATAGTGCATACCAAGACTGTCATTATTATTCTCCTGTCTGGTTAGTCCTGTGGTGATAGCAGAGAGAGCAGGAAGAAGTTGCAGCCTTCAGGATCTCGCTGGGTGCTGAAGGTTGCAGATGGTGATCCTGCAGCTGGCTGCGACTCACTCATCAGACAGATAAACTTGATGCAGAGCCATCTATCTGCCAGCATATCGTACAGCAGTTTTAGAAAAGTGGAAGTGCAGAAAGATTTATAGGTGATTTCACTGCTTTCTACCACTCCTTGTTTATCTAGGGATTACAACGTGCCTTGAAATTGGAACAATTTGTATGCCTAACTTCAAAAAGAAAGAGAGGTTGGGAAGCTTGATACCAAAGGACTTCTCAGCTGTCTCAGATAGTGGTCGGGTTACTTTGGCTATGTCCACATGAACATTTGCAGTCCAAAGCAAATGATCTTCACCTGCACTTCAGGATGACAGCGTGTTTCTGTATTTGCATATACCAGCACATCCTCCAGCACAACGCACTGTGGGCATACTCCATGTCACCAAGGTCAACATGTCAGCTCCCTTCATGCGAGGGACAGTGGGCTAAGTCTACTTGATAGTACGCAGCTATCACTGAGGAGAAAGTAAAAACTGGGAATGGGAATACAACTCTCCAAACTGCACAGGGAGGTTGCAGAGAGTGCCTCCTGCTAACCAAGGCGCTTATGCTTTCATCTGAGGTTTAGCAACGTACTTTCTAAAATTTCTTTTACAAATTCTTAGAGAAGGTGTCTTTTCATCCAAGCACTGTGAGCAGTGTCAACTGAACAGCATGAGAAACCCTGGTATACACTGAAAAAATTCAATCACCTTCTCTAAGCAAGAAAAAAATATTAAAATCTGTGAATAGCATTACTCATACTGACTGGCTAGCTTTGATATTGGTGATCTTAACCTAGTATCAGTGTCCTGCAGTATAAAGTGTAACCCTATAGTGATTTTCATGCTTTTGCATTAACATTTTAACATTTAACCCCACTTTGAAGAGAAGAAACTGAGGCACAGACACACCAGATATCTTGCCCGAGCTCACAAATGGCAGTCGGGAGCAGCATCCAGGTTTCACCAGTCTTGGTTCAGCTTCCAATCCAGCTCTCCCCGTTGTGGTCTCTTTAACAGCTTGCAAGAGTTTTAGAAGTCAGGCTATCGAAAAGATTAGCATGCTGTTCAAACCCTCCTGATTTTTCAGGGGTTTTGTCAGCATTTGGGATAGTGCTGCTTAAGGGCACCTCAAACATTCGTTTACTGGACAGGTTTTAATTTGTAATTATTTATACTCCCTTGGTACATGATGTCTAGAGAAGATTTATTTTTAGATGATGAACCTTTATTAATCATTTTTTAAAAAATACCGTTTTCAAATGCCTTCCCTCTTGAAACGGAGAGCCCCCAGCAAACTCAGATGCTTGGTGATGAATGCCCTCTTCTGTTCAAATCCAGCATTGCTGCTGTAGAGGAACATGGCCACTCAGCCGCCAGACTGCAGAATTCTTTCTCAAGTCGTATTTTACAAATACCATCTTGCCCTTCTTTCCAAGTAAAAGCAATCATTCTTAGGAGGAACCGGTTGCAGATTGCAGGCAGTCCTCATGGAGATGCCTTGACACGGACAGAACTGTAATTTCATTTTAAAGATATTCTCCAACATGCTCCCTTTGTTTCTAGCTGTTGACTTATAGATATACAGCACTCTAGTCTCATAACCAATTTTATTAACAGCGTGATTTTGTTATAAGCGCCATCATTTCTGTCGGAGTTCTGAGACAGATAACACTGGGACCTGTGATTTATTCCTCTTTCATTTATCATGTGTGACTCCTGTTTCTTCAAGGGCCTCTCCTTTTCTACCTGATTTAAACCACTTTATCAGAGGAACCATAGAAAGAGCTGTCCCTTAATTCAATTTAATGACAATTTTTCACGACATTGGGTGGTGTAAGAAAGGCTTTGACCTGTACAAACTGCTATATAAAATTGGCAGTCCTGATGGATTGAATATACTGAACAGTACTGTATATCTCAGCTCCTTGATAAGCCCTGAGACTTATGTAGTATTAGTAAGCCTAATTAAGGATGAAATAAGCCTTGCTGCTCCTAAATACTCACCCTGATACATATGCCTTATGTGGAGAGAAAGCCTCAAAGGAAAACAGCAGCCACCAGCCACTTCACTGTCCTTATTCTTGTCCCTGTTTTCTACCACACTCCTGCCGGTGCCCAGCTCAGCACTCATCTCCTGTTCTCTCACCTCCTTTGCTGCCTGCCTTGTTTCCCTGCATATGACATACAGATGTTCTGTAGCACCCTCTTTTCCCAGAGAGGCCCCAACCTCCTGCCCCGTGTCCCCAAGAAAAGCCCCAGTCCAGCTCCCTCCTCTTTTGTCTACTGTCTTTGCCCTCATCGCTCTCTAAGTCCCTTCCCTGCTATCTTGTTTCACCCCCCTTCATCAGTGATTGAAATCCCAGCCCCTCCTCACCTGTCTGTAACTGCCTGCTCCTGGGCTCCCCCACCCCAGTGGAGAGGGACTAGCTGCAGGGAAACGCAGAACCACACAGAGGCAGGGTGCAGCGGCAGACTAAATGCCAGAACCATCATTTCTCCTTATTTGAATTAGCTGCTGGAAATTCATAGTCGAGCAGATGACTGCAGAAGTCCAGCAGTTTTAGTGTGAAGTTAAATAAGAGCAGAGCAGCATGTTTTGGTCAAGGCCAATTTGCTCTGTCTAACTTTGCATTTGGTAATTTGGAGAGGAATAAAGCTGAGCAACCACAGTAGCCCCTTTCACCAGCGGTGGGTCTTCCAGCATCAGCCATACCACAGAAATCATCCAGCAAGTGACTTTGAGAGACAGGTTGAAGCACAGCTTAGCAGTCAGGGTCTCCTTTTTTTTTCCTAATTGATACCAATTTAACTCTACTGAAGAATAACTCAGATGCATGGAGACAACCTGCATTGCCATATTGGGTCTTGAAAGCATTTATATGAGGACCCCAGTATTTGCTCAAGCTCATCTTCCTGACCTTCCCTTTCTGAGCAAATGTGGCTCCCCAGTGTCCTAATACTTGACTGTACAAACCTGTTCACTCTTTGTCTTCCCACCTCCCCCCAATTCTACTTTTGTGTAGATCTGCCTGAAGTAGGTCTTCTGCACACCCCTTTTGACATTAGATATTCAGATATGATTAGATATTCGGTAATAGCTTCCCATGAAGGGGGCTAAAACAGCCTTTCACCTTTTCTCTCCAGGCAGCGGATGGCTCCCTCCATTTCAGATGAGCTGTCATCTAAATCCTGGTGTCAGTACTTACATTTAGGCAGTAAAATCTACTCAACATTACAGATGACTTGAAAGACAAATGTCCCTCCCTAGAGAGCAGTCCAACAAGGTTACAGCGGTAGCTTACCTCTGGGTATCATCAGGCTAACGCCTGAGTTCTTGCTTTAAATCCTCCCTGTTCCACTGCTGGGTTTTGTTTGATATTTTCATTGCATCTCCTATAGCATGACTGTGTCATTGGTCCCTTGCATGAGCGAGATCCTCCTGTCCAGGGAGATAGGTGACCGTTACCGACAGCTGCACAGATGTGAGGCAGGGATGCTAAAGACAGACTGAGCAAGTTCTGCTTGGGGCGCAATGGCAGCACGTGCTGTATGAAAGCAGGGCCAGCGGCACGCCACAGGCCGGCACCGGCTTGGCTTGTTCAGGTAGGGCACCTCTCACTGTGCCCCATCGGTCTCACAGCCACCTTGCTGTGTCTCCGGTGGCTCTGCCCATGTCCCCACTTCTTCAGCTGCTCCTGACTCCTCCTCCCCCCACCCCAGGAGAGCATTCAGTTCATTTCCCTACCCCCCCCCCGCAGCTATTTGCAACTTTGTTCTCAATACCTTCCCTTGAAGGCTCTTCTCTGCATGGGTTCCTCGCTGCTTTTCTATTTCAGTCCCTTTTATAGGTAAACTTTTCACCTTGACTTAGAGAGGTAGCAGTTCTTCACAGCCCTCGCAAACAAGCTCTGCCCGCTGCCATTTCCTTCTGCCAACTCCCTGCTCACTCCCTGCCTCCTCCCTCTTACCTCCACTCATCGTGGGTCTCTTCTGCTCCCAGCACGTCGCCATTTCTGATTTTTCCCCCCTCAGACTTTTGTTGTTGAATATGGAAATGGAAGTGAAAGTTAGTCTGTATTAAACTGAAACGGCCATGACAATGCAATGCAATGCTAGACTGTAGCTACTCACAACCAGAAATATCACACTGTGTTTTGAGGGATGGCAAAGCAGAATTTGAGCCGATTTTTCATTTGTTTCTATCAGTAAGGCTTCAGCAGGGAGCATGAACATCACTTACAACGTGTTATGACTGTTATTGTAAAAAATTACAGGTTATTTTTACTAAGGAAAGAACAGGGCTATAAAATAGCACATACTAGGCATAGCACACACTAAGCAACTGTCCCAAATATAAACGTTTTTACTCGTATTCTAGCAATTTACCATCTTACTTTTTCATGTACCTGAATCATATTGTTCACTGATACTTTTAAACACTGCAAATTGTTTAAGCTCTGGAAGGGGACTGTACTTCTGTTACTGTGGTGGTGCAATTCTTACCCCCCCCCCCCCCCCGCCCCTCTTTGTTGGGCTGCTCGGTGCTAGGTGCGATTCCACCCACATCCCCCGAGCTATACACCAGTCTGTGGAGATAAGGACTGACAATGTTAACGAGCCTGGCTCCTGCCCCTCCCGATTGCTCGGAAATGGTTAAAATGGCCCATCAACTCCTAAGGGCCTGGCACACCTGTGCCTGGGATGTGGTCAAATGGGAACAATAACAGAGTCACACATTAATCAAATTCTTTTGTAACTGCTGGAAGGCACCAGAAGGTATTTGACAAAAGTCAATTATTTTGGACCCTATAAATGGCGACCACCAGGGAGACCCTTTGAGCTCTCCTGGATCGCAGTGGGCCTGTGACCAGCATCTCCCCTGAGCTGGGACGCCTCTCAGGTACCAAACCCTTAAGGTGTCGTCTGCTCCAGACGGAAGGCCAGGGCGAAGTCCCCCGCTCGAGTCTCAATTATCGCCTGTTGAGGAATGCCAAGGCATTGTGAGTATTTACTCTAAACTCGAGAGGGAAATTTTCTTTGAGCTAGCTTCTCTTTACTCTGTGTGTGTGTGTGTACGTACCCTTGCCTCTGTGTGAGTATGTCTGTTCTGTGTTCATTCTACTGAATCCAAACACCTTTGTTTCTGTGTCTTTGTCCATTTTGTTATGTGCATGCATGTGTATATATATATATAGGTACTGTTAAGTAAGTTAGTGTGAATCTTGTCATTTTAGAATCTGAGTAAGTCGCTTTTCTTTCTTTTAGTATCTCTGAATTATTTCATAATAATAAATTGCTGTTAGTTATTAATAAACCTAGATTTCTTACTCAATATTACCATGTCAATACTTTCATCTGCGACAGTTACTCACCTGCTTTCCATTTGCAGGTGCTCACTGAAGGATAGAACACCGATGAAGTGAAAATGAACGTTAACTGTATTTCCCAGTGTTTCCCAGAATAGCTGACTGGTTTGCTACAGAGACAGCAGCATAGGACAGTTGGCATCGTTATTTTGTACTTTAAGCCGGTTCTTTGAGTGCTTCCCCACAAACCTCTGCCTTATTTCCCCACAGAAACGTCACTATTTCCCTAGTAACAGCTCATTTCAAGAACTGACTTTGAAATTTGTGAGTCTTCAACAGTTGTTGCTACATTATATTCAAATATCCCAGAGAGATGAGAGGAAGTACTCAATAGGAAAAAACACAGTATTCTTTGGCTTACTATTGTTATGCAAATAAGGCAGGAAAAGGGCCTGCCATAAATAATCATTAATGGCATATAGTGCTTTGTTCAGCTTTCTGCAACTAGCTTTATCTAAGGCGAGGAGTGATGTCCCCCACTCACACACAGAGTAGAACTGCTCTTTCTAATAAACTGCAGTATGAGATCGACCAGTTAATTATAGTAAATGTAAAAGAAGCTTGATAAATTTCTAGTGAGGGGACAAGAAACTACTAGTTTGAAATACAACTTTATTTTTTTAATCAATATGCAATCTACAAAATGTTATTACAAGATTATCAGTATGATCTGTTTATACTTATACTGACAAAAGACCCAAATAAAATTATGTTTTC
The DNA here is from genome assembly GCF_031877795.1 of Strix aluco. NCBI lineage: Eukaryota > Metazoa > Chordata > Aves > Strigiformes > Strigidae > Strix > Strix aluco. The sequence goes on from NC_133933.1 coordinate 21,242,642, forward strand.
TATTAAGAATAACAGCACTGCTTCAGAGTTATCAAAATTATAGCTAAGAACTACTAACTGCAACAGTTAGTTACTGTGTTTAGTCAACAAAAAGACAAATAAATGTAAAATACAGGTCTGGACACCAATACTGCAGCTAAGAAGTCCATCAAGTAAAATAAATGCAACTAAAAGCAACATGTGAAAACACGTTTTTCAGATGTAAAGTACTTTTGGACAATTAATACAAATCTAGAGGAATAAAAATCAAGGAGCATAAGGATGGCAGTGGCTTGGCATCATGTTCAATGGAGTGCAACCATCATCCTCATTTCTCCAGAGCTGCTACACAGGGGCAGCCGGACCATGGTTCCCACTCACTGCAAAGCTTCAGCTTTGACACCCAATAATACCTCTCTTCCTCTCTTTTGTGCTCTTTTCTGGTTGGAATAGGCAAGCATTGCAGGTTGCTTACCTACTAGCATCAAGAATGTTCTACAGTGGGGTTTTTTTCTGCCCATTACCACTATTCCTTTTTTTTTTTTTTGCCTCTCCTTTATTCTTAGAGACTTTGATGCAGATCCCATTTTGTCAGTTAAAAGACTTCCATTGACTTCAATGGGTGTTTGAATCCAGAATTACAAGTACCATTTACCTACAGTAATACAATTAGTATGACAAAGATGAATGCAAAGATAAAATTTGTTGGTTTCAGCAAATATGACACTTTATAAATAAGGCAAACACTATAAAAATAGCTGTTCTCAGTGATTGCTGTTTAAAGTATAAAATATCCCAAACCCTGTCGGTCTTTTGTGAAGGACACACAGATAATATCTAAATACTGCCCTGTAGTAAATGTTAGTGAAGTGTCAGCATCTTAAGGGACCCAAAGAGTTGGAAGCATTTCAGTGACTGCAGGTGCTAGCTGTGGGAAGCAAAGATCAGATCCATGTGAAACCTGTTTCCTCACAGGATGCCAATGTACCTCATCAGTTATTTAAAGCTCCAATCCTTCGGCTAGCTGGACACTGAGCATCACAAGAGCTTATAGCAACTGTTCCTCATCTCCATTCCCCTCCCAAAATTACAGTTAGACTACTTATAGCCCAGATTTCTAAAGAATCAAAGCCAGTATGTTTACTCATTGTCACCTGCTGTAATATTCATCAAAAATATTAGCAAATGAGTCTTAAACATTGAGAATATCTGTTCAGTAGGTTACACTCAAGGACATCCAAAAATGCAGAAGAAATGGGAAGCCAGGGTGTTTCTGCTTTGGCATGTTACAATAGAATGGAAAGTTAGAATTTGATGGGGGGAAAAAAGGTCAGACTACCCAAACTTTCATTAAACTGCAGCCTATTTTTAAATATTCTGACAGCAAGGCGTACAAACATCAATTTGACACTGAACAGGGTAATTATTCAGCCTTAGGCTGCACTAATTGTCAGGTTTAAACTGAAAGCCACGCATTAAACAGTGTAACTTTCTTTCAGTGTAGCAATATTTCTGTGGAATTAATTCCCTGTGATCCTGATCCAATTCTGATTAAAGTTAATGGCAAGTCTTGCAGGCCTCAGATGGAAATCTAAGAGTGTGCAACATAGATAAAGCTGTAGCTTGACCTTCTTTTGTTAATGAGTTCAGTAAGGCCGAAAGATCATTTGCACCATCCCAGATACAATACAGACTCACTAGCAGGAAAGATGACTTGCAGTGTGGCTGTTCATCACTTCAGCCATTCAAAACAGTAGCTCATATCTTGATGGGCCAACACTACACGGGCTTCTTAAACTCATCCTGAGACACAGCAGACACCTGACAGAAGAAAAGCAGCCATTGGTTCTGCAGGACTTGTAACACCACCAGGTACCAAATGTCCAGGAGATGAGTGCTGCAAATGGGGAACCTAAGGTGAAAGAGTCCCAGAACAGCCTGGCTGTCCCTCCTTCTTAAATATAGAAAAATAGGGGCCAGTTGGGCAAGACAGGCTTTCCACAATAACCACTGCTAACAGATTTACTGAACTGGCTGTATTAATGGTTAGACAAAGGTTAGTGCAGGTATCTGCAACATATATTTTGCTTCTTCTACCTTACTGAGCAAAGAGGTTAATAGATATTGAAGCTCTAGTATAACCATGGACTTCAGCGAACTGCAGAGCTCTGCTGTGATGCTAAGTATAAACACTTTGCCCTAACGCACACTGTGCCCCTTAGTTCAGCTGAGAAGTATATAAAACAAAATTAAATATAAATAAAACAAACCAAACTTGACTTTAAGGTGCTAATGGCTTCTCAAGTCAAAACAGTGATGGAGGATGCAACAGCTGAGACATATTTGGATCACTACTACACTCAAACGCTTGCTTAGATTTATAATAATATAATCTGCTAATAAAAAGGGATATATAGAGAAGCCAAAATACCGTAATAGTCTATTTGGGGCTTTGGCAATGCAATACCCATAAAAACCCTGCCCTCAGGACCTACTATAGAATCTATTACCCATTTCATTCTCAGCTTCCAAATGGGGGGAAAAGTTTATTGTGATGAACTAGGTTCATATTATGGCCTTCTGTTTCCTCAGACTGGTAATTTTCTCAGTGCATATCACACATATTTCTACTTTTGGGGAATAACATTTATCTGTATTTTTACACAGTGTTCATATAAACAGTTACAAGCTGTGACAAAATATAAAGTGAGACTTAGTGCATTACTATATTTTTGTTCTCCAGTAATTTCAGTTTGAAGTAAGGATAATTTTAGGAAAACTGCGGGAAAAAAAAAAAAAAAGTATCAGGACTATTTTTTTAATTTATCAGATTTTTTCAGACCTGGAATTACAGCCTGCAGAAAATCACAAACAGGATAATGGCTGAGGGGAAGCATTAAAACGTTTCCCTAAATGCCAATGGTTTGTTGAAAACACAGTTAACACATTGATACGGGATTAACAGCTCCAGCTGCCTGCTGAAGCATCACAGCTTCACTTCTCTTGTGATAGTCCATTCCTGCATTGTTTCCCCACAGAAAACGCCTTTAGAACCAGTAGCATGAAAACATCTCCCCATGCATGGAAAGACTGTCTTAAAAGTTACTCAAAGCAACAACTCCTGCAGTTCCCTAACCAACATCTGGAACTGGCATCCTAAAGGAGACCCAGAGCAAATGGCAGCAACCAGCCACTTCTTCAGTTTGTGGGAAAAACCCTCCACTGGTGCAAATTCTCAAAGCTTCATCAAATGAAATGGGCCTGGACTGATTTACGCTTGCTGAGGATCTGCCCCTTGTCTCTCTTGCTGCAGTAGTGAAAAAGATTTGTCTAATGCTGGCACAGAAATTTCAAACACATCTGCCATATGTTTTTTTTGCCCAAGAGATTACTTTGAGTGAACCTATAAAGTGCCGGGGAGGAAACACTCGCAGCCACAGAAAAATGAAGAATATTATTGCAGAGGAACTTTTCCCATTTTACCAATGAAATCACCCAGTTTCCAACTCATTAATTGAGGCTCTTGTCAAGAATAATATTACAACTTGTTCTGTTCACATATATCGAGGGGAGCAGAAACATGGGGGACTTCAGTTTTCAAACACCACTAAAAAATGTAATTGGTCCTGCTGGACCTTACACAGATGCTGGTCTGCACATAAGCACTCTGGCAGTTTTTATTGCTCAATATTATATGTCCAAGCGACATGAACTCTTTGAGTAATGCCATTAAGTTTCAATATGGAGTATGAGATCATTCCTAAGTCATAGATACACAACAGGAAAATAATATATTACAATCAGTCAATTAAGTGCTCACATCCTGCAACTCTTTATAAGGAGACCTTACTCATACCAGTATTCCCAAGACAGGAAGTTTACTTGAATGCAGGCCAGTCAAACGAGTAATGATTAGCAGAATCAAACCCAAAAAGCGCTAAAGAAAAGAAAAATTCAATGACCATGTTTATCCTAAACTAGGTCACTGCGCTTCTTCTCACAATAGAATTTCCCATGTAAATTGATTCCTACTAATATCCTATGACAGTGCCTCCTGTCCTCTTTTACTGCATTAGGCAATTGCCAGCCTTATCTGGATCTTCTCCATCAAGCCTAATCCACTTCTTTTCAATTTCAACCTGCAGTTAGAAAACAAAAAAAGCAGGTAGAATTAGCAAATAATTGGGCACTGAAAGTGTGAACTGCAGCAACGGCACAAATAAAATCTTTGAGACAGAATCAAAACATTTCCAGACCCAACAGCTTTCAAAACCACTAGTCCCAAAAATAGCTCAACTAACGAAACACAACACTGCATTTGCAGTTCTGTTTTTCAGCATCGTCTTTGATCAGAAAAGGAATTATTTTTTAATGACTCTTTGCTCAAAGTTGTTATCACAAGTACATGCAAGATACATTTAGAATACAAAGCACGTTCACTTTGCAAATACTGTATGGGGGAATGGGGAGGAAGAAGAGCAGGAAAACACCGAAAATATAGCCCTGAAAATACCTGGCAGTTGTAAAAAGCTTTCTGAACCACATGTTTCTGAGGCTGCAGATCGCTCTCTATGCCCAGTGACTTGACTTCTGTTCCTGAGGCACAGGTATCATGAACGACAAACTGGACAGTAGCAAATGGATACCAGTCAGATGGTATTTCCTGGTCTGATCCGAGTTCCAGTTTGTAAGACAGGCTGTGTGGATGATCTGAACCTTGGAAAAGAAAAAAAGCAAACCACACCATCAGTTAATTATCTTTTCTTTGTTTACAGTGCAAGGTTAATCTGCTAGCAAGAGAGCACAACTCTATCTTTTATTAATGCAGAGCTGTTGTTATGATACAAGATTATCCTGTCTATAATCTTTTGCTACTTGGGCATAAGGTGGCCCCTTGCTCATTTTTTGTCTGCTTCAGCACACGTTTCACAATCATTGAGGTTTTACAAATTAATTTACACAAGATTTACCAGATCCTTCCAGCTACTGATTGAGAGAAGAGTATTACAAACTTAGGGAGTGGTTGCTAAATTCAGGGAAGAATCTCAGTTTTCCCTTAAAAATACATTTCTTGTTCTCGTAGAAAAATAAAAAGAGGAAGGCCCCATCTCAGCCAAGGCAGAGATGCTGTCCTGTGTCCAACAACCATCCTTTCCAGAGATCTCTGCTGTAGGAATTTTACTGGAGTGTTTATTTCAAGTACTAGAGCTATCTTGTGTAACATCATTTATTACAGTATGTCTGTGGCAGGAAGATAAAGGCGCAGCTCAGAGTGATGCTCAAACAAAATAATCCCAGCTGCCAGGATAAGGGCAACCTGGACTCCCTTTCTAGCTTGGTTTGTTATGGGTAAAGAACATAACCCATTTCTTCCAAACAAAAGTATTACTGAAGTAACTGTCATGTTATAAAGCAGAGTCATGAAGGACTGCCTATGTAGTGCAGAATATTCTAAATTACTTTAATCCAGACTTAGATCCTAGGGATCACTTTCTTTAGCATTTTTTATATGTGGCAATGGTAAGGGAAAGCATGTCTCCTTCTCCTGGCACCCAGGAACACCAGGATGAAAAGCCTGCTTTCCAAAGAAACCGAGGTCAGCAGGCTCACTATGTGCATGAAAGCAGTATAATGTAATATAATGAAAAGAATCCTTTAAATCGCAGCTGCCTCTCCAAATTCTTCAGGGCAAAAAGTAGTAATACTGTGTTTCTCCTCCTCTCCAGGATTTTAAGCATCAGCATAGACAACTAACTACCATTTGGCTACAGGCAGAGAAAGGATTGGCTGTATTTTGTCAAAGGCAAGCCTGGCAGTGTAAATTTGGTTTTCATCCATTACACTGAATGGCATCTCAAAGTTCAGGCAAAAATTCTTTATGCACTGGCTTGCTCCAGTGGCAGGAATCAATTTCATATCAGAATGAAGGAAATACTGAAGATGGAGTTAACATACACTGAGCTTTATCTGTCCGGTGGGAAAAAACACTATAGCACTCCACATCCACAGGCTTAAGGGCATTTTGTAAGGCAAAAATAAATTTTAAAAGCTACATCTCTGCTGCTCCTGGCAGCCTTGGGGTGGGCGCATCCTCTGGTCTGTGCTGCAGGTTTTCCCTGCAACCTGCCTCACAGCCTACCCAAGCCAGTTCTGATTTTAGGAGATAATTTACATTTGAGCAGTTTGATGGGCAGAGTTCTGTCACACGTGTCTCCAACTTCACCAGAACAAAGTCTAATTCAATAAACCTTCCTCCAGATTTCATTCCAAGTTCAGCATAAAGTCAATGGGTCCCAAAAAACAAGGCTTAAAGAGCACGAAGTTCATGCTTGTCTTAGTCATACTCACTAAAACATTTAACTTTTTTTTTTCCTTTTGACTAATTATATAATCAGTATAATGAATAATTCCCTCCCTCCTCCTTGCTGTTACACTTAACAGCACAGTTAAAACTTCACTGCCTGGAAGAAAAGGTGAGGGAAGGGGAGAAAGGAATAGGAAATGTCCTTTGGATTATCAGCCCCTAAACTTCAGATGGGGAGGTCTCCAACTCTTTTTCTCCTCCCTTCTTTTTTCCACGTTTAATAACAGCAACAATAATCAGTAGCTTAAAAAGCTGTCTGCTGTCTGCAAGTGTTCCTCTCTCTATGCGGTTGACCCCAAAGGCACACACACAGAAACACAGCCACGACTTCGGGTAAGGGGCATGTCACTGGACAAGTGCAGTCCTTCACCATCTGGACTCTCTACATGGCTGATTTACAAGCATCCCCGGCAGGCTTGCTTCCAGCAGTACATCTCATTCAATCCTAATCCTAAATGCTGCTTCTTTACATAACTACTTATAATGTTCAGAGAAAACCTGACCTGGATTTCAGAAAATAATGCTATATACACCAGCTAGAATCCTGCACCACGGAAGAGTATCAAACACTGGCCATGAGGTCTCCCAGGCCTCTTTAAAGAAATGTGTATCACAATGGAGAGCCAGCAACCGCTCCCCACATGGGATTAGCTCCTTCTTTCTACCAAAGCACAGCTCTAACACACGCTCATAAGGAACTGGTTACAGAAATTGTAGGAAGAGGTAATACAACTTGCACTCATAAATGCAAGGGCAGATCCATAAAAGTGACTGGTATGATCACTGCAACAAAAAATGTGTAGGTCCTGAGTTTTGGGAATGAAGCTCCCCTAAATATGTCCAGTACAATAACACTTTTAAGGTGAGTGGGGAGAAGTAGGTGCCCAGCAATGGCCATCACCAAAGCCAGCACAGAGGGAGGGAAACCAAACTGAGCAGGACAGGCTGGAGAGACTGGATGGAAAGACTTCAACCTTCCTTGCAGATTTTGCAACCCACCTGCTGCACCAGTCAGAGCACAATGCTTTACAACCCTCACACGCTTAAAAAATCATGACCACCACCAAACCATGGCCCATGACCAAAAGCAGCAGCACTGTCACCTCCTTTTTATGTAATAGCCTACTGCTTAGTTCACTTGCACATGAATCGGGCTTAGAGTCACTCACGAAGCTATGCAGCAAGGCTGGTAGGGGGGTGGAGTAGGAGGTACTGACTGATTTGTGCTAAATTAGTGCTCCCAGCGTGTGCGAGACATTACCTCTGAGCACACTACAGGACAGGGTCCTTCAAGGCACTACAGCACAAAGATACCCAGTTTGTAAGCCTGTAAAGGTCTTAGGCAAAGGAGTGCAATGCCAGGGGCACACAGCATGTGGCTAAAGTCTCAGGACAATAAGACAATACACAGAGACAGGTAAAAGTGTAACATTAGGGACTTTATTACTGAAACAGAGGAGAGAACAAAGTCAGAAACAAGTGCTGGAGCCACCTGCCAGCCCCTTGAGAATGAAGCTGGAGCACTAAACAAGTGTGAGGAGATGGCACTTCATCACTCACATACACAGTGACAGCCAGATCTGTATACCTCTGTGATGTGGGCCTTGTCCATGATCTGCTGCTGGTCATCTCTTGCTGTGTCCAAGCCTATTTCTCCTGCACTAACACTCTCTTGGTCCACAGTCCCTCTTCCAGACCGCTTGTCAGCCTCTCCATTCTTGAATCTGCCATCATCCCAGCAACAGCTGTGGTGACAGCAGCACCAGTGGTGAAGGAGGCCATGAGAAGCACCCTGTTCCAGAGCCAAACTGTGAGATGTCATCCCATCTGTGGCGCAGCAACCCACCTGAACTGTGCTCCTCTTGGCCCCTAGGACCTGCTCCACTCTCCTGTGGTGGTGCCAGGATGCAGCCTGGCAACACACTTACTTGACCTGGACTTTATGCCGTTTGCTGGGTTGGGATGTGCAGACTGCACAACATCAGCCACAAGTGAAGTGTCCTGGAGAAAACAGGGGGTGCAACACTAAGATGACATGTCATGCCTTGTCCAGGAAAGTGGTGCTCTCTGCCTCTGGGGCTATGGTTGACCAAAGATCTGAGGAGAAATGGTTTGTTGAAGAGCAGTAGCATCTTGTTTGGAGTTCATTTGCAGTAGAAGGAAAACAGTGTAGATCTAAGGGCTTTTGGAGATCAAATTCACCATCTTCCTGTTGTGGAAGGGAGGCCTATGAAGAAACAAGTAGCAATGGGAATTGTCTGGGAAATTATTTTGTCTTCTGAGAAAGGGAATTCAGAAATAACCACTGCTTGGAATTTTCCTGGGCAGGTATCTGATGGTCAGTGTTGGATGATAGATGTCCATTTGAGCCCAGGCATAAATGGGCCATTCCTCTTGGTCTGCTGCTAAAGGCTCCTCTGTTAGACATGGCACAGTTGTGACTCAGTGCCATACAGCCCTTAAAAAAATCCCTGGTCTTATATTGCAGCTAACCCACACCCATGAGGTGGTCTCAGTGTTGGGATCCAATGAGTTCTGGGGTCCTTCCTTTCCCCTAGGTAGTAACCTGCAAAGGCAGAGATGATAGTGTTAGGATCTGGGTAACGCTACTGTCCTGAGTCCTCTGGAGCAGCCTCCACTGGACCTTTTTGCCTACTCCCAAAACACAGGGTTCCCCCCAACTCATCTGTCTGCTGTATCACCATCAATGTCAGAAGGAGGTACTCACCGCTTCACTTGCGGAGAAGTTCTGTCCACCGTTGGGCTGTGCTAAGAGCATAGAGCAACTTCTTCGCATCGTCTGTCAGACAACAAAGTGATCGACCAACACTTTGGAAGACTCTGAGCACTGCCTTAGAGTTCACCTAAAAGTTGTCAGTCCTTTTCATCTCTGATCTGTGAAACGCTTCCCAGGCCTTGTATTACACTGGAGTTAGAAGAAGAAAGAGAGGCTGCATGTACAAGATCCCTTTCAAAAGAAACTGTAATGCTGAAAAAGCAAGATGTTGGCCAGAAACAGAGTAGAGGTAGTGGTGTGGAAAGACAAATGGGTTGGAGCAGGCACAGTGTAAGTTTGTACATCAAGCTAAGACAATGTATTCACAAAATGTGACCCATCAGGCTCCATGGCCACCTGGACTGATGAAATCACATCACTCCTGAAAGGCAACCAGATAATTTGGGGAGATAACGGAGCTTTTACTAGCTAACTTAGGAGACTGAAACCCTGCAGTTTAGGTGTCTAGGCAACTTGTTAAGACTTTTGTGAATTGAGAGACCTAAGTCTTTCCTGATTCACATCTGAAAATCTGTCTCTCATTTCCTAAAAAAGTTCCAAATTCTTGCTCTCTTCCTCTGGAGAATAACAACAAGCAAAGCCAAAGCAAACTAACAGAAAGATCACTAAAACTATGAAATTAGATTCAAATTGTCATTTAGCACTTCACAAACAATTAATAATCTAACTTCACTACATCTACTCACACTATTTAGCCCTTATTCACCTGTATGAACAGCATTCAAGCAACATTGATCTGAGAAAGGCTTATGAAGCCAAGAAATTTAGGCTGGAAAATGTGCTGGTTATTTTACTTAAGTAGTAATCCTACTTTTGCCAAAATCAGTCCAGTTCTGAAAGTCTTATTTTGAACATGAAAACGTCAACAATTACTAAGAACAGATTTACATTAGGGTTGTTAGAAATTAACTCCTGCAGCGATGTCTAAATGGGTGCATTTATCCAATCTTCTGGGAGAAACGCCTAGGAAATAGGTGAGTGGGAAGGCACCACCGCCAAGGAGCAGTTTGCAGTGGTGCTGGTTCCAGGAGGTGGAAGGGCAGGGATGGAGCCCACCTGACAAAGTCATGGTTTGGAGTTTCCACCTAGGCAGTTTAGAAAATAAGAAAAGCAGCAGCTGAAGGTTGCTGGGAACCACACCACCTCCCACACTGGAGTCCATGCTCAGATGCTAAAAGGCAGTAGCAGGGCTGCCAGCAGCCACAAGCTCCCCCGGCTCCATTTCTCTGTGTTGCTTAATCACTGCTTCAGCAGTGTGGCTCCATGATGCAGAAGAAATAATCAGCTGAAGAATTGTTGCTTTACACAACGGCCCAAGGGTGGAGGTGTCCTAACAGGGAACACCACAGTGCACAGATTTACACAGCAAGAGATTAAAACACAGTGTTTCAAAGTCTAGTCTCTCCCCAGCTCCCTGGGCGACACAGGTGCATACAGCTTCTCCAGTGCAAAGACTGGCCCCAGTACTGTGCTGAAATCATAACATGTTCTACATTTCCTTATACGATGCTCCAATTTCACCAACGTAGACTCAAATTGCAGAAATGTAATTGAATCAACCCTTCAAAGTCTATGGTTTTATAACTTAAAAAAAAAAAATAATGCTAATACTCTGGCTTTAAACTCTCCATTTATGTATCTGAATCAGCATAGGCAGCTTTTAAAAAACTAGGGTATCTCACAGCTCATACCAACTTTGCTTGGCCAGCACTCTCCCAAGGAAGCACTTTAGTAGAGTCCAGTGGATAGTAACATATTTCGATGTCTATAAATGGAGTCACAATATAACTGCAGGCAACCTTTCCTTTTCCTTTTTTTTTTTTTTTTTTATTTTATTTAAGAAGCCTTGGACAAAGGCTTTTTGAAAGCAAAAGCCTCAGCATATTTTTCTCCCTGCGGTAAACATATTATGAAAGTTTACATATTTCTATTAGTTTGACTGCCTCCAGATTTTTGGCAAGCCTTGGGACAGCTCTATTTTTAAACTCTTAAGTGCATAAAGAAAACTTGATAGAGAGGTCTAAAAGTTGACCAGGCAGTATTACTACCAAAATGCTTTTTCAAACACACGAACATTTCAAGGATACAAGTGATTTTGCAGATCTTGGCCAGAGGAATTATTCAAACATCAGAAGTTTAAGCTACTGGTAGAAGATAATATAAAGCTGTAGAATGCCCAAAAAAACCCAAATAATATTTCAAATAATATAAATCTTAAGTTAATTGTGCACATCAAATGTTAAGGTGAATGAACTGCAGAATTAAAGACTTTAGAAGACTTATAATCTCTTTTAAAATTGCCTGACTAGATTGCTGACTTGATTTTGCAGAAGCAAACCAACATTAAATAGCAAAGAATATTAAAAGCTACCCAGTCAGTCAGTCCCATAAGCCTTGGGAAAACACACGGGTCACAGCAGCACAGAGCAAATCCTTGAAGCCTGGAGTGCAAGACATCCGTATCTGCAGATTTTGAAGACCTGAGGAATCTTCTTCTGTCTACTAGTTTCCCTACATCTCTCCATCTATCATCTTGCAGGCTCCCCAACCCCTCCCTTACTGCCTCCCTTTATCTTCATTTCTCACTCCCCACCATTTAGTCTGGCTTGGCTCCCTGCCTTAGGTTAGCCCGTCTGCCGGTGCTGCATCTCCTCTGCTCTCCCGCTGCCCATTGCTCGGCAGCCACCAGCATTCTCTCCAAGCAGAGCGTGAGATACTGGGGTAACAAGCAGCGTGTAAAAGGGAGGGCTCAGCCAATTAGCCACAGGCATTAGCCACAGGCCCAAGCCAACCACAGCTTCTTCCAAAGCAAAAGAACAGGAAAAACAGAGATGGCATTAACGTGACATCATTTCTGAATCTGACCACAGCGGTGTTTGTGCTGTTCTTCCCATGGGGTGCAGCAATAGAAATCGAAAGGCACAAGTGCTCGAGGTTTGAGAGACCTCATCACCTAAGCAAGACCCAGTCTGCACACAAAAGGGACCAGTATTTCCATGCAGCACCATTGGTAAAAATACTAGCTCTTGCCATGCAATAATTCATACTCTCAGTACTGCCACATTAGCATGTTGATGTAGGATGCTTTCAAATGCTGTTTTAATACCGAAAGCGATCTATATCATATCTAGGCTCAGGATAATATTCCCTTTTCATTTGCTGCTGCCTGTTTTTCTGTCCATCTGTTACTTCCGTCACTGAAATATCAATCAGAATTCAAATATCAAACTGTAAAAAAAAAATAAATAAAATAAATTCATAATTACCTAAACAACAGGTCAGATTAAATATAACTTACAATTAGTTAAAAATGAGGAAAAAAATATCCTCGGGAGTTTTTTTGCCTTTACTTTTTTTTTTTAATAGTTTTGAATGTTAACTCTCACCTGCACGCACATCTAGCTGTAAGAACCTGGGAGTGGATATGTCAACTTAGTACTAGCATACCTGAAACCAGGACTCAGGAAGATTAAATCTTTTCCAGACATTTTAAAGAGGTAGTATCCTAACTGTCTGGACTAACTACAAGACTAGGCCAATCCATTTATTAATACTACACACTTACTCCCTTCTTAAAAGTACAGATTTTACAGCTATTTTAGGCAAAATGCTTTAATAGATGCCCTTGTCTTACACAAGATTCCCAAAGCCTCAAATACACATAATGCATATCCAAGCAGAGGATCAAATGCCTTCACTCTACAGAACTCAAAGCAGAATACTGTATTCCTCAAGAATTTTTATGCCCTTAGAAAAGTACTGTATAGGTCTATGAATCTGGTAATGTGACTAAAAACTGGAATTTTAAAAACATACATTTATATTTTCCTTCTCCAAAAAGTCATATTTTCTCCATTAAATTAAGGTGAATTAACTATTTCACTTAGTGGGAAATTAACAACTTCCACATGCACAACTATGGTTTTACAGCTGCAAGTTTTTAGTGAGGTACCACCACCTGAGAGAAACAGGAATAAAGTGGGAGGCATTTTTTGTCAGTGCAGTTATTGCCATGAACATACAACCTCAATGCACAAACCCATAAAGGAGGTAATAGATATTAGCCTTTGCAAAAGCACAGTCAACTTCCTACAGCAAGTTTGACCACAATACCTTCCAGTTATGCATCATACCTACCATTTCTTAAATGATGCTAGAAAGCCAAGACCCAACAGTTACAATACCATCTTTTCTATTAGCTGTGTGATATTGGGTGGGCAAAACATTTTACCTACTAGTGTTTGCCTTCCATCCCACCATTGCACACCTGGTATATGTGAAGCGTAAATGCTTCCCTCTTTCTTGCTACAGACTAGAGGTTTACTCAGCATTATGAGATCCACTTCCATAACATTGCACACTTATAATTACTAACAATAATACATCTGCCTCCATTGAATAAATAAGGAAAATGTCCTTTAAAAAAAAAAGGGCTATATTCTCTTTTTCCTAAAAGGTTACTCTAGCTTCTACCAATACCACCACCCAGATAAAAACCCCAACTACAGAAGCTGATGGAGGTACACGAGCATAAAAACAGTGAAGATGTGCAACCAAGCCCATCATTTTATAGTGCAAATTATTTACTTGAGTTTTTATCTGGAAGCCTGTCTATCTTCCACACAACAGCCCTGTAGGCGCTCTCGTATTTTGCTGTTCCAACCGAGACTTGTATTACGGGATCAGATTCAACCTCGTGTAAAGCACCAAGGCATGCTCTCCTATTCATTTTTGCTTTTAGGGACTTCTGCCTTTGGAGGTTCATGGTCCAAAGTGCTTTGACCCACTGCGTGGGAACGGGAAAGCGTATCATAACATTTTCACAGTATTTCACAGAGGATAAACGCATTGGGATCGGAGCGGTTGAAGGCATGTTTATAAAAGCCTGAAGTTCAACATATGCCCCCTGAACCACTACCACAGCCTTCACAGAAAAGGGAAGGTCTTGCCCATTATACCGTGTCCTGAAACGCATCAGTTCCAGCCTATAGGCATCTGGGGGTGTAAACTTAATAATTCGCGATTGCTCAAATTCCTGCTCTTTGACACAGTTATGGAAATGGCAATCAAGAATATCAATCCATTTCTTCTCCTCCTCCTTCTCGAAGTAACGCTCGTCCCTCTTCTGGAGCTCCAGGTCGTTCAGGGTTAGAAAGCAATCGGCACTTCCATTCACAAAACACAAGCAGTAAATGTGTGTGATGACAGAACTTTCTACGAGTTTTCCTTCTGCCTTGGTGACTTTCCCCCAAAAGTTATCCACTATTTCCAGAGTCATTTCTTGCTCTTCATAATTCCTCTTTTGTCTAGAAACGGTAGGAAGTTTCATGAGCTCTTCCTCGACTGTTACGAGGAAGTCAGTGAAGTCGTTATAATCTGTGGTGCCCAGCTTTAACATTTGCTCAACCTCTGGCTCATGGGTCACTTCTACTTTGGGATGATACCTCCTTTTCTCTGTGTAAGACACGCACTCGATCTTCACGGTATGGATTTTTCCTGAGACATTATAACTCTCTAATTTGGGTTCGGACAGCTTACAGTGTGGCTGCAGCTGGAATTCCTTGAAAGGTTTCTCCAGGCCCTTTTCATAATACATCTGCAATACACCTCCGGCTAGGACGCTAAGGTAAATAGGGCCCCATTGCCGAGATGACATCATGTTCTTCTTTTCGGGAATCCTCAGCATGAACGGCCACCCATCTGCTTTCTGGCTCCTGAAGAGGCTGCGTGGGACAGCGGGGGAAAGCTTGTGCCACGCGCGAGTGCTGGAGCTGGGCGGGCTTCCTGCGGCATCGCAGCTATCAGCTTGCAGGTGTTCAAGCCTCTCGCAGATGTAGCTGAAGGAGCCCTGGTTAAGGCTTTTCTGATCGTGGCAAGTTTCTCTGTCTTTAGGATAACAGACACTCCTGTCGAGTGCTTTGTCCTTCTTGTGTGTGCTAACATTAGCTGGTGATGGACTGAGTAAGCATCCTTCCTTCCAAAAAGGACTGGAAAAAGCACAGTCGTTCTGGAAGTATGGGAAGCACCCTGGTGCTGACGACAACTCTCCTAACTCCTCGCAGCTTCCTGGCAGGTTAGGGCTTCCTTCGTCTGATGATTTGGAGACTGAACTCTTAATTGGATGGTCATTAGGCAACGTGTTCAAAGGAAGGCTGCTCGGTTTCTGCGAGGTTATGGATGAGCAAATCCCAGGTGATGGAAGAAGGTTAACCTTTGATGGCCATTCAGGGATGGGATACAGGATGTGAATCCCAGGCTTTGGGATGCATGGGCTTCCTGGGTAGTCTCTGGTAGGTGTAGTAAGTGGAGAGTTGCTGGGGGGTCCAGGACTTAGGTAGAAGTCAACTACAGGAGATGAGAGTGGAGTGCTGCCTGTAGAAGATGCCCTACTTGAAGACTCATGCACACTAGACAGATTGAGTTTAAGGCCATTTGCTTTACAGCTACTCTGATTATCAGCTGATTTCTGAGGCGACTGGAAGAGTGGCTCATCATCGAAGGTGACCCAATTTGCTGGATTTGTGGAACACATCTTGTAGGAGAAACTTGAGGCACTTGCACATGTATCACCCACAAACCATCTACGAAGAAACAACAGACATGAGCAGAAATAAACTGTCTTGAAAGACAAAACAAACCCAGCCCTTATAAAATTCAACCACACAAAGCTCAAAATTTGCATGTAGTTCACAAATCCAGTGTACTTTGTGTTTTATATGTATAATCAGAGATAGCTGTGTAGAAACAGATAAACTGCCCGTGAACCCCTGCTGCTCACCCGGGTTGAGGATTGAAGGGAGATCTAAGCTTTATGGGCTGTTCAGAGCATCTGCTGTATGCAGCCTCTAGATCAGAGAGAGGAGAAAGTCCCACGGCAATACAGGACCACCTGCATAACACCTTCTACTATACAGCTTACGTGTAGCCAGGAATACGGACAGAGATTTTCCACACTAGGCATCTGCTCCAGGTTAGGTTTCCCCTCCTTCCCCCTATTAAACAAAACAGCATTTTACTAAGAATGGTGCAACTTGTTCCAAAAACAAAATTAGGAGGGTGAGAAGGGATTATTTTTTTTTGTTGTTGAAAAGCTGTAGCAACTCAGTGCTGATGGCAAAGGTACACATACTACAGCCAGCAGGGCAAAACCAGCCCACCAAGGTAACATATGCAATGAGCAGCCAGTTCCTGAGCTCTCTGCAAGGCAGGCATTCTCCTCCCGAGATGGACACAGGCAACAGGGCAGTTGCATGAGCATCCCCAGGTGAGAGGCAGCAGGGAGCCTGTTGTGGCCACCAGAACTGGCCTGTGACTCATCACACACTCCATGCTGCTACCTGAGGTGACTCCTGCCAGGAGCAGCATGCATGGAGTGGTCCCAGATGCCTTCTAGACCTGGGCAGGAATCACTTCACGTCAGTTCCTTCAACCCCGAGTTACGCTCTTTGACACATTGAGGGGGTGTGGAAAAGCATTAGTCTTACAAGCAAGAAAGTTAGCCCTAAGGATGATGTTGAAGGGTAGACTACAAGCATCCACTGGAGATAAAACACTGGTGAAACACAAGTCAAGGCCAAGTAACAATGTACGAATTGGCTGGCGGCCTGGAAAAAATACAGGTCTTTAAACCAATTAATAAACTACACTGCATCAAAGTGGTAAAGGGCTCAGCTAGATGTCCTCAGAGCAGAACTGCAACCAGTAAATAATTAATCTTGCCTTTGTGGTTTTAAATCATGCACTGAAATGTAAATGCTCACTGTATCCTTATGTATGTTGCCCCCAAAGCTTTTCCTCCCCACTGCTCCTGACTGATGAAGAAGCAAGCAATAAATGGCTAATGACTGAGGAGGAATTGAGTACAATGAAGAACCACAGGGCACATATAAACATTGTTCATTTGATAAAAAATTATTATTGTTATGTCAGAACATATTCATGTATGCCTGAAAGCACAAGGAAGGCAGAGTTCATATAGACAAAACCACCGGCAAATACGTTACTCCATTAATTAAGGTTAGATAATGATGACTTGAAGCTATTCCCCTTCCTGCACAGCCAGCCATAGTTAGGCCATTTATTAATTGCATGGCACCACGGCATACAATCATGTAACCACAAAAGCCATTCTTTATCTCTAGCATTTAAAGAACTGTTTGTTTCTAGAGATGCCAAAGTTGAGCCAAGTAAAATCTTATGCTACAAGTCATTATTTTTACCTTTCCCCCATTATTTCTTGGCCAGTTTATAGCCGTTAAGAAAGTACCATAAACCGTGGCACAGCCTGCTCGCTCTGCAGCCAAGCAAACAAGAGCTTGCAATGGAGAAGGACTCTGGTCCTTCGTTATTTTTTGAACTGTCGACCTTTTTGTTCAGTAAAAATATTTGCAGTATGCTAGTTATTTTATAAGCACTCTCCTCTCCACTTACAGAGAGAGAGAGAGAGAGAAAAGGAGCAAACAAGTTACAAATGACTATCATAGCTCAGACACACACAACTACCAGTGTGTCCTTCACCCACACAATCACTTCATCAAAATAAAGCATAGCAATGGAAAGAAAAATCACAGCTATTTGGTCTTGGACTTGGTCATCATTTTTTCCTCCCATTCCACACCCTTCTCCTCCTTACCCTCTGGTTGCTGGCACTGCCCCTTCAGCAGTAGATATTGATTATTTCAAGATTGGGAAGTTTCAAAGTTTTCAGCCCTTGCTTCACCTTAACAAGCTTTGTTTTTTAACGACAGCTTATGTGATGCTAACTCGGAGCATGACTTTTTTCTGTAACAGCCAGGACCATGAGGCACACTGGTAGATAGAGAGCACTAGGAAGCAGCCTCAAAGGCTGCCATTAAAAACTCCGCCGGCATTTACCACAGATAAGCCACCTCCAGCAAGAGAGAAAACCATGCTGAGTGAGGGGAGAGAGAACCTTTCTCTCGGGCAGGGCTCCAGGGATGATGCAGGGGCACGGCGCGAAGCTCGGCGGAAATGACGGCAAGTTCAGCAGCCGGACGAGACACAGCTATTCGGTATGACCACAGCCACGCCGAAGGGGCAGATCACAAAACACTGGGATGCACGAGTGACAAAGAAACCATAAAATGGGAATGTAAGTAAATACAAATGTTGTTTACAGTAAAGAACACATTTTGCAGCCTGTTTCCCTTTCTTGTTAGAAATGAAGTTTTTCAGTGTCCTTTATTATTTCCAGATGTTGATTTTTTTTTTTTCCCCAACGTCTGTTACTATTCACTTTTGAAAATGGGATGTTACAGATTATTCGGCAGGTTTTTTTCCTGCTACAAAGCAAAAAGGTGCTTGAAATTCACCTGCCAAATATTTAACTTCAGTCAATAAATGTCTATGAAGAAAACCACTTCTGCAGATGGAGCTCTCATCTGCAGTTACAATACCCTCAATGTACCTATCAGAGGCTGTAGCTTTCACCTTTTATTACTGTTCCAGATATGTGGGGTTTTTTTTTTAAAAAAAAAAAAAAAAAGCTGATTTTAACAAAAGCACACATTCAAGTAGTAAGTGTTGAAATAGCAGTTCCTCTACTATTGCTCACTGATCCCCAAAACTGACTACTAGGAATGGAGGAAAAAAAAGTCCAAATGGATCTTTAAAAGCTTTTTGTGTAATGTCATGCTAATAAAAGGAAATGCACCTTTTGTGTTATGGGCAGCACCATTCATCTAGAATTTAAAACCCAAAATAATTAGTCTTACGCTACTTTACGTAGATTGTTCTCTGATGCTTTTACATCTGCACAACATAATAAAGTGATCCTTTCTCTCAAGTTCTTTTTTGTTCTAAAAAGTGCTCCAAATTCCTTCTTACAAGTGAGGATGTTCTTCCTCAAAATTGCAGTAAACTCAGGCTTCAGAATAAATGTGTTTTGCCTTCAAAAGGCTCCCATGGGACCCACGTAAACATAACCCAAATGTTTTGGGTAAGAGGAAAACGATACAAGATGCCACTGACCTCCATTACCACATGTTATGCGGCCCATAACATTTAAATTACAAGCATGTGTGGTATCTTGTTCAGATATGCGACAGGAAATACCATTTTTAGAATCTTGAAACTGCAAACAAAAAAATAACAGTTGATCCCAAATGCATCGATTCCAGTGAACCCAAAAGCTGCAAATCATCTCAATTCATCCTCTTCTGCCCGAAAACAATCCCCCATTTATCAGATTAACTCAGTCCTTCATCATTTAATGAACAGTGATTGCAGCTTAATTTCTTCATTTTAATACCTCGAGGATGTCAGGAAGAGAAATCCTATCCTATTATTGAGAGATTTTACAGGCTGTAGATATTACCGGGCCCTTTGTTGCTTCAAAAATCCCAGATCAAATCTGCAGCAAAAATACTGCTCAACTTTTGTGCCTTGCTGGGGGATACCATTATCTCTTCCTACAGTAAAACAGCAATAATAACTTCCTGCTTGCTCCAAGGTGCAATTCAAGGTATTGACTTTGTTACTTTTAACCCAGCTATGGCTTGGCCCTCAGCTAGCTGAGGATGCTGCCTTGGCATGCAGCGATGTCCCCCACCACCCTGCTGCAGTGGCCTTGCATCACCTCCTACCCAGCGGGGATGCAGCAGCCTCTGAACCAGCATGACTGAACCCCCTGAGCAGCTCACTCCCAGGGTCTTCCCTAACATTTGGCACCAGTTAAAACCCTTAAGCACATTGCTCGGTTTTAAACACAAAGGTCCTTTTTTTAAACAGTGGAGGAGCATGGGGTCTGCTAATGGGGAATGGCAGGGAAACACCTCCCTTCTGCAAAGCGTAAAGCAAGTAAATGAATGCTTAATAGACAGTACTCACATTCTAAAATAATACACAGAAAAGCATAATTTTATAAATACATTCCTTATTGCCTCTCTAGCTCCAGAGGCCATCATGGCTTCAAAACTGTTAAGGTATACATTCTCTAAATAAATTCTCTTTGTAACACCTGAGCACGTATCTTATGTGTGTCACTTGCATGGTGGGATCTTACTGGGCAAATATCAACCTCATGAATTGTTTCAAGCTCAGAAAAACAGATTTACGTACACACAGTGTGACAAAACAGTTAAATAATCCCTTCAAAATAAGCTGAGCTCTTCACAGGAGCTACTCTGTGTACAACGCCTGGCCGTTATGTTTCCACCCTTCCAGAACAACTGTGGACCCCATGCACTACAATCCATCAATTCTATTTCCAGGAACAACGTCATCTGTTGCACAGAGGCTATATAGAAATTTAAGGCAAAACTGCATACTGTGCACACTGTAGTGAAGCTGTCCCATACACCACCGTGTGAGTTGTTACCGTTTCTTGTACAAATATGTAGACAATTCTTCAAGCATTTTGCCATAAAGTGCAATAGTCTCACAGGAAAGTACAAATTCTCTGCAGTTTAAGCAATAAAGCACATATGGTATATAAAATACGCTAAACGTTTGTAAGCCCTTGTGATATCCAAGTAAAATATGGCAGATTTACCTCTGTATTTTACAGACATATTCTTTGTATCACTGTTTTGTTTATTACTTAACTATGCAAAAAAAACTCAAAGCATATCTTCTACGTAAAATACCGTTTATGTTGATTTGCCTCAAATTTTAACGACATATGGCTGCACTTTTATTTAACTCTGCTCTACCTCTCCTAGACATACACCAAAAAAAAAGTTCTCCAACCTATACCTCTGAAATAAACATAAGCAAAAGGCACGACTGATGGGAAACAGGAATTTCTTGGCTTTTGCTTGTATTTGGGATATATACATGGATTAAGTCTCCCACTGCATTACTCATTTCATTACTTCTAGAAAACAAGGAACTGGTGTAATAGTCAAAAATATACACTGACTTCAAAGTGTAATGTGAACTTATATTTACATTGCTCACTCTCTGGGGCATAGGCACAGCTGGGAAAAGTTTGGAGCTCACAGCTAATCTGTTTAATTTGGAATTCCTTACTCTTGGCCCTGAGAGCTGGAGGATTTAAAGCTTTCAGCTTTTGACAGTGTGCATGTCCCCAGAGCACAGGCAGGCGTAACTCATGCCAACGCCTCTCGCTATTACTTGTTTCTGCCTTGAGTCAAAGGGGAGTTTACAAATAAGGTGGTTGGTACTTGCACTCGCAAGCATGAAAAAACTAACATTTTTAAGGGCATCAACACAACACATCACAGTATGTTCCCAAGCGGAAACAATGCTTACTTTCCTCACTGGGGAAAAGGATATGGCAGAGGCTGAAACTGCCTCTGGTGAAGATGGTGTCACACAGTTTGGGACGTGGGGGACTCCCCACCACAAGGCCAAGTCCTCACAGCTGCAGCACCGACGCTCTCTGCACACCAGGAAAGCATCCAGCCCTCAAGAGGGATGCTGCACAGAGGCACCAAATGAAAGAGGCCTGAAGAAATGCCAGCTCCTCTGCCTCTCAGCGTCACATATCATGCTTTAAAGGCCATAAGCAGTGTGAGATTCACATGGGAGGGAAAACCTGTGGGAAGCTCTCAAATGAAAGAAAAGCAGCAGTGCTGCCAGATTCACATCTCTGCTAACTATTCTAGCCTGCTCAGCTGTGGCTGAAGTGGGTCTTCCCCAAAGAAGTAGCTTCTGCTCACAACAGAAGGAGGTTAGATGGTGAGGACATTCCAGTTTATATGAAAATTTAGCACAGCTATTCAAAATAATTCCCATCTTTGCCATGAAATAACCACCCAAACCTCAGCTGCTGTGGACTGCAAATAAACTCCTTTTCATGTCTAGATCCATTCTAGCAGACCTTCCCTAACACTCAGATGTGAAGTCATTTCAAAGCTGCCTCAAAAAGACAACAAAACAGCATGCGTGACCGGTCTTGTGTACAACACGATCTGCTTCAACCGATCACCCCACGTATTGTAAGCACCGATTCCCACACCCTCCCTTGGCCCACTCCAGTGGTCATACCACCATGGGTGAGTCAGACCAGCTTGCTCCTTCAGTATTTTCTTAGTTGGGAATAGAAATCAAGGCAGGAAAGCCTAGAGAAAATATTTTACTGGAAGTGCCTGTAGGATTTTATGGGCACATGCCAAAGATGCTTTCTACAGGAACTGAGAGATTTTCCTAAATCACTGCACCACAATCACCTGGGATCCACATCACCAGTCCTCTCAAGGCTTTTCTGCAGAGTTTATTATCATGAATGTAACTTTCAGAATGGATAAACTAACCACAATAAATTAAAAATAAATAAACTAAAATATAAATCTAATGTAAGTGTCACTGGGAAAGATAATGGACCAGAGACCTGAAGCCACTCTTGGAAGTCACTCGAGAGTTTCGTCATCAGTGCATGCAGCCAAGCACTGAGCTGCAAAAAACAACAGTAGTCCTCTTAACCTAAAGGCCACCTCAACCACCTGAAGGGAACTATAAACTTACTTGCAGCAACTCCTATACTGCTTGCTGTGACTTAGCCAGTATGCAGACACATTACAAAACACATGAATCAATGAATGCAGCAGCACGGAGAAGTTAATCAAAAAACAATCTCCAGCTACAAAATCTTCAAGGATCACAGTGCTTGCAATGAGCACTTTCTAACATTAAAAAAAAAAAAAGTTTTCCCAATCCACAGCTACATGTAACTATTTTGTTTCAAGAAGATGCAATCACATCTTTCATCACACCATCAACTGTGGATAATTTTGGTACATAAAAGTGAGCCAGAAACAGGTACACTTTATAACCTGTTATTTTTTTTAAAATGTAACAGAACTGACAAAAAAGGCGCTTATCTCTGGTATACCATCAGGTCTAACCACAGGAATGGTAAGCACCAGTACCTGACACAAGTCTAAGCATCTTTCTCAGGTCCATCAGTTCTAACTTCTCAGTCAGTTCCTCCAGAACAGACTCAGAAAAGAGTCCCATCTCTGATTTCTGGCGTTTTCCTGTTCATGGGGTGGATTCCTATCCCGGAAGGTGACAGACTGTGCCAGGTCTCAGTAACGTATGTCTGGTAGCACGTGTTTCTGTGTGTCTTTGGACCCCAGGTTTGTAACTGAGAAGGCAGGATGGGGCGTGCCCATGCTGGTGCACCATTGGCAAACAGTGGATGGTCAGGAAAAACATCAAGAGGACACAAGCTGCTATCAAAGGCAATAGAGGCATTTCTGCTAACTCGAATTAAACCACAAAAATATTACACTGAACATCTTTAACAGAAGAAAACGGTATTTTCCTAGAATAAATAATAAAAAGCATGATCAAATCAGTATTAGCTACTCAGTGTTTTTATTTTCTTCTTTCCTGGACATCACAGTGCCTTCTGTGACACATCACTTGTGTGCAAGATGTGATTGCACCTTCTCGAAACAGAATAAATACATGCAGCTGTGGATTGGGAAAACTTTTTTTTTTTTTTTTGATGTTAGAAAGTGCTCATTGCAAGCCTGTGATCCTTAGTTGTAGCAGGAGATTGGCTTTTGATTGACCTCTCTGTGCTGTTGCACTTCCCATTATCTGGTTCGACAAGATATGTAAATCATTTTTAATTCAGTTCACCGTGCATACGCGCGTTTCCCTTGTGTATACAACACACCTCTCCACAGGGCCTTTCTTCTTCCTACAAAAGAGACCCCCCAGTTAGAAGATGGACAGGGGAGAAGAGGCTGAGGTTGCTGGGCTGTCAAGCTGCAGGAGCAGCGCGGGTGCACCCCTGAAAGGTGCTTCTGTTCCTGCTCCCATTCAGTTTACTCAGCCAGTCCTGCTTTATCCTCTCTGAATCGCACTCCTCTTCAGCATCACCATAGTGACTGCATAACTTACACTCAGTAGGCAGATTTCGGAGAGCCAATGGACAGTTGCAGAAGAGTCTCATGTAAACTGTTTATTGACACTAGCTGACATTTTACTGTACAGAAGGTTTGTTTTGTTGCATTTTTTTTTTAATTAAAAAAAAAAGCCAACATTCCCTCAGCATAGCTCTCTGGCCTGGAAGAGACAGGAAAATAAATCTATTTTTATTTACAGTACTTCTGCAGGTCACTAAGTTAATGGAATGTTACTGCATCTACTGAAGCAATTTTTAACTGTGTTTAGGAAACATGTTATTATTAGGAACGCACAAACATCCCACAAAAGTACTCTGGTCACAACAGCGCTGCAGAGGGCTCTGGCAAGTAGTTTAACATCCCAAACCCCTCCCTCTGCCTTTCCCCTGAGCAGAGGCAGAGATTTATAATATGCTACCAGGCAGCAGAAATGAAGTTATGGGTGGCCGTCCCACTTCTGTAAAATCAACAGCCTTTTTTTTTTAAGGATTAAGCAGCCCTCTGGATGGAAAAAAAAAAAAAAAAAAAAAAAAAAAGGCTTGAATCTTGAATGCTTGGGCACACAGATCACATCAAAATATTAAACTGGTCGTGGTCAGAAACAATTTAAACCTGGTCCTCTGCAAGTGTTTGCAGTGTCCAAGGGAAGCGATGGATGAAATGCCACAAATACACGATGCAAAAGTACATTTCAAAAACTCTTTGCCACTAATCTCAGCAGTGAATAACAAAAAGTAGGGAAGCTAATATATATACTATATTTAGGATATTCATTGAACAACATAATACATTCTCCTGTTTGTTTTTTTTTTAATTCATGTTTAAAACTATCTCATGCTTTAGGGCCCAACAAACAAGTGCTAGTACCTTCCCAGAGACTCACACATGACATAAGATTTGCAGAGCTCTTCTACCTGAAAAGTACTGCCTGACAGCATTAGTAACATTTTCTGACAGACCAACTCTCTCCTAAACTGCAGCATACTCCCCTTCTCCCTGCCTTAAAGCCTGATAGGAATACTAGCACTGATGAGGAGAGTCACAATTAAAATATTCTTTGTTTATTTGGATGGAGATATTTTTAATAGCTACTGATGACAGTCATGCCAGAAAGTATAATTCATAACACAGTAACCAAAAAAAGCCTCATTTGGATTCCTCTCCAAAACCTAAGATAGATGTGGGCAGCCTGGCTTTCTGAAGCAAAAGATCTCATATTTATACCAATCAAAAACAGCAGAAAAGGAGTGGTGGACTAGAGGAATCTTCTTTACCAAAACATGAAGTAAAACCCTGTCCATGACAGTGCATCTCTATTCATGTAATTGGGTGCATTTCATGCTGGTGTTAACATTCACACGGAGGAAAACTTAAAAGCTTACATTACTTTGCTGTTTAGGGATCTGGATTTGGGCAGCCCTATCAAAAAGCTGAGCCATTAAGCTTACAAATCCCAATAAATTTTTAAAGTGATAGAAAATAACATTCTTCATCTGTGTAGACGGAGATGGGAAGACAGAGAATAATCAAATCTGAGCATGAAACAAGGACCTCATACCTTCAGGCAGAATTTCCCAGTGGTGAGATTTACAACTCCAGTCACACTCTGTTGTACAACTACCCTTTGTTGTACAAACTACTTCTGTGCTCAACTACAGCTAGTTACAGAGTGAAGTGCTAAGCTCTCCTCTCCATGTGGCTACCCATACATACAGTCAAGAAAGCAGATAATCTTTTTTCATAAGATTTTCTTGCTGTAGGTGTGGTTTCAGTGCATTAGACCAGGCAACTCAAGGTTTTGTCTTCAGCTACCTCTTTTTTCTTCTCTTACAGACATAGAAGAGTCTCAGCCTCCAGACTCCAAAACTTCTGTTCCCTCCTCCCTCCTCCCCAGACAGTCATTACCACTCTTCCAAAAAAATCTAAGTGCTGTTTTCAGAGAAATCGGTGTGGGTTTCTAGTGCGCTCCACCACAGGGAAAAAAAAAAACAAACAACAAAAACAAAAAAACAAAACACAAACATTGGGGAAGGTAAGCACAGACTTCTGTAACTTAACTTTCTCTGGGCTCCCATAAAATACCTTAGTCAGCATTTTTCCTAGCACATTTCAGAAGCACTCTTATTTGCCACAAGTATCAGAACACTTACAGCTTTTAAAAAAAACTTATTGAAAAGTCCCCCTTCAGTGAGCACTTATTTAAAGCCAGAAAGCAAAACTTTCTATATTCTTTTTCATCTACATTATGCTTGAAATACCATCCCCGGAGTTTGCACTGAGGGTATCTATGGTAAGTGCAGTCTAACCATTTCAGCCCCATGCCGCACATCCTCCTGCAGCCGCTCTGGTTGTTTTCCCAAAGCCCTGCACCCCGCTGTATGTATCAGAGAGATTTCTGCAGCAATGATTTCAAACACTGTGAGCCTACATGCATTGTTTAACATCATCAGCTGAACCACTAGAAAATATGAGAAAGGCTCCAGGAATTCATTTCACTCCAAGTATTAAATAAAAAAACTTCTCGATCGCCCCAGTCTCCTCCCTAACAAGGCAAAAGTCATGGGAATTTGATCCTGCGGGATGCCCGTCACACAAACCCCACCGATTTCCGCAGTGGTTCAAAGCTTCGGATACCCCACGCAAAGCCATCCCCTCTTCACCACTTCTACTTTAAAAGAAACAGGAAAGGAAAATAAGAAGAAAAAAAAAAAAAGGGGGGGGGGGAAGGACAGGGGGGAAAAAGGGAAAAGGAAAAGAAAAAAGGAAATTAAAACAAGAAGGAAAAGGGAAAAGGGAAAGAAAAATAAGGGGGGGAAGGAAAAGAAAAAAGGAAAAAGGAAAAAAAAAAGGAAAAGAAAAAGAAAAAGAAAAAAAGGAAAAGAAAAAAGGAAATTAAAACAAGAAGGAAAAAGGAAAAGAAAAGGGAAATAAAGATAAGGGGGGAAAGGAAAAGAAAAAAGGAAAAGAAAAAAGGAAGTTAAAACAAGAAGGAAAAGGAAAAAGAAAAGGGAAAGAAAAATAAGGGGGGAAAGGAAAAGAAGAAAAAAGGAAAAGAAAAAGAACAAGAAAAAAAGGAAATGAAAAAAAGAAATAAAAAAGGAAAATAAGGAAAAAGGGAAAAGAAGAAAAAACGGAAAAGAAAAAAAAAGAAAAAAAGGCCTTTTTTTTTTTTAAATCCCGTTCTTAAACCAAAACAAAGCCGCCCTATCCACCGGCCCGTTTCAAGCCAGGACTTCTGGGCTGCGCCTCCACTCCCGGGAAAATTCCACTTTTCCCGGAGCCCCCTCGCGCCCCCCCGGGGCCCGGCTCCACCGCTCCGGGCCGGGGGGGGGGGGTGGGGAGCAGCCCCCCCCGGGGCAGAGCCGGCCGACCCCGCCGCGCCCCCCCGCCGGGCCCGATCCTTACCGGCCCGTCACCGCCTCGGCGCCGCCGTGGGGCCGCCCGCCGCCGGCAGAGGCAGCGGCAGCCCCGGCCGGGCTGAGCCCCGCCCCGCCCCGCCCCGCCCCGCCCCCGGGGCCACACGAGTCCTGCTGTCCGGGCTACGGCTAGGGCAGGGCTGGGCAACGGCTTTGGTGGCCCGAAGGACGGACTCGAGGGCCAGCGCTTGCTGGGAGGGAGCTTCGGTCCGTTCCTGCCTACGCCGCCTTCTCCTCCCGAACGAGTTTCCTCTGGAGGAGGGGATGGGGACAGCATCGCTCTCTTCCCCCGGTCACCCCTGCTAGGTGCCTCTCTGGTAGCACTGCGCTGGCTGGAACGCCTGGGGAGAGCTCCACAGACATTTAGTTTGTACCAAATACATAAACTTCAGAAGATCATAAGCCAGGGTGGTTTTCTAAGTTGTGCCAGAAGAGCCATTTCCTTCTCTGCGGTGTCAATCTTCTTATCTCCAAAAGCGCAAACACTGTCAAAAAAAAAAAGCAAAGAATTTCTTCGTGTCCAAATGTTCACGTCCCAGGAAAAGGACAGCTAAAAGAAAAAAAAAAAAAACAACCTATGCTTTAATGAAGATGAGGCTCAGCCCTTGGGAAAGAACTTTATGGGTGGAGGACAGCCAGAAAAATCTGTTACTGTTGTCCTTAAGAGTAAGAGCATATGAGTGTGGGAACACCGTGGAAGATTGCCGGGAGGACTGTAAACGTGCTCAAGTGACTTGCAGCTGGGGTGCCGAAAAACACACCTGTAGTACTAATTGTTGCTTGGCTCTGTGTGCTTGATGGGTAGAATGTCTGCGTTTGGATAACGTAGGCCTGTGAGAAACTCAGAGGCACCCTACTGAACACCCCTGCGGTTCCTGACCTGCTGCGGGAGAGATCAAAGCACAGTGGAAAACCTGCAAAAATCCCTGATACGTACAGGCAAAAGCAGCAGGTTTGAGACCTTTTCTTTCTTCGCCTCTTCTTGGCTCACAAGGACCAAGCTCCGTGGTGCCCGTGTCCCTGCTCGTGTGCCTCTGCCCGGGTGTTGCTGCGGAGATCCCCCGGGGTCGCGAGGCAGCGAGAATACATTTACCCTTTGCATTTCACCTCTGGTTTTGTGGTTGTTCCTGCGTCCCGCCTGCGCCGGCTCACGCACTGAGTTGCAGTCAAAGAGGGATGAGGAGGGACAAGCTACTGAAAGACTAGGAGATTCAGAGGTGAACTACCACTGCTTGATGAAGATGGGGAACAGGCTCTTGGGGAACAGGCTTGGAGGAAGCATGTTGGCAGCCTCTGGTGAGGATACAAGATGCTGCCACATGACAGAGGTGAGCCAAGGATGATTTTCCATGGGGTGAGAAACGGGTGAGACTGTTTTACAAGTCCTTATGTTGTCAAAAAGTCATGCCAAAGCAGACGGACTTTTCTGGAAACTGAGCTGAGGCAGGTTCCAGTAAAATCTATGGTGTGAGGTGGGATGAGCAGTGGCTCTGAAAAGCACAGATTTCTGTCAATGCTGAGGGACAGCATTTCCAACAACACCCTGCAGACCTTGGTAAAACATCACTTATTTTTCTTCAAGGTAGGCCATCAAAATCACCAAGCCTTCCTAAAAACCAGCAGAGTTATGGAAAGACCAAGCTGCAATGTGGGAAGACCAAGTCCAGGCCAGGTCTCGCCCTCTGCTCATCCTCTGCAGAGCCCTCTCGGAGCAAACACCTCCCGGCTCGAAGAGAGGACAGGTTACCTCATGCTTCAATGTTCCTCTGGAGACAGGAGTTCCTCCAAAGACATATAGCACAAGGCTTGGAAAATGGCTTAGTTGCCAACAGAATAATAGTGTCACATTATCTTAAGTAATAGAAATTCCTTCTTATCCGTTACAATGGGCGTCTCTAGAGTGCACCTACCGGAGGTGACAAGGTACCACGCAGAAAGTCTGCTCCTAGAAGGGCAGAACACATAGAATGGCTAGGATGAAGAGGAACAGGGGGAAACGACCTATAAAACCCTCTAGAGCATTCCCAGGGGCATGGAGCAGCGCTGCCAGGGACTACAGAGACTGGAATTGCCCAGATGAAAAGCCGTCAGTAGCAGTGACAGCTCACTCACAGCAGTGAGCTCCACTTTCTCGTGTCATGCATCCAAAATTCTTCATAAAGCATCATCCATCCATTTTACTCCACTGCTTTTCAGTGTTGTTGAACTTTCCCTTCTGTGTTAAAGAGAATAAGACGGGATGTCCTTTTGTCAATTGCTTCCATTTGTCCTACTTCTCTGAAAAGTTTTCTTGTGTTTTCACTGAAAATTAAGCAATCCTGATTCTTTGCTCTACGCATGGGAAATACTATTCAGGCTCTGCCTGTCTGCATTTGCAGTAGAAGCGTTCAATACAGTTTTCCCTACAAAAAAATTCTTCTGTAACCTTAATGCCATTACAGAAGTTGCACCAGGAAAAACACTGGCCACTTTTGGCTTAAAAAATTCCATTTTCATTAACTAAAAAAAAAAAAAAAATCTAGTGTCTGATATAGTTACCTGGGTCTGTGTTCATGAGTGTTTATCATTTCAAACCAGGTAAGATACTGGTGGTTAAAATTATGCTTCCAATGAATTTTACATTGATCATACATAATTTCACCTGAGGGCTTGCGACATACCAGCTTCTGAGCAGATCTTGCTGCTGCCCATATTTCCATCTCAGTATCGCGTAAGGGACAGCCACAGCTCACAGAGGAAAGATTTGAGGATCTCCTACGTAGACAGGAGAGGGGAAAGGAAGGGTAGCAGTCTTTTCTTCTGATAGCCTGGAACGTTTTCACCATAATTTAATCTGTAACTTGCAAACCAGTGAATCATTACATTTACATTTTTCTGTCTGTAAATGTGTTTCTTGGGCACTGCCAGCCCGAGGCCTCCAGGCTCAGATCACAAAGCCGCAGCCCTGGCAAGCTCGGGGTCAGGTAGCTCCGCGTGCCACCCTCACCCAAGCAGGTAGCCCTGGAAGCGCCAGAACCCGATCCCAACCTCTTCCCTCTGGAATTCCATCCCAGTGAGTCTTCTGCCTTCTCCCAGGACACACCCAGCCTCTTGGCAGAGGGAACCAGAGGATCAATACCTCCTGTTTCACCAAAATGCCCGGAAATTAGAAATATTTTCTGATTTCTAATATTTTCTACATAACCCAAAAGGAGTCCTTCACTCTTGCATACTCCTGCACAACATTCAATAAACCTTTTTGCCTGTTAGCTTCCACATTAGCCCTTTCTAATTGTTTTCAAGTGGGAAGGGTATTAATTTCTCTAATCAAGGTCAGCATTTGTCTAAAAATAGATCAGATTTTTCCTTTGCTGAGACAAGTGTATACATTTTCAAGACAAGACTGTTCTTCTCCAGTAAATTCTGCTATCATTTTCTCTTCCTTCAAAATAATTCGGTGCAATATAAACTCAAGCAGCAGAGGAAAAAAACCTGAGATTTAGAAGTCCTTAATACAATTTGTCTTTAATGACTAGCATATGCAGAACAAATTAGAACTATTAAAATTATTTCTACTGTAAATACAGTTTGAAGAGTATTTCACATAAAGATATGGTACTATATATTGCTACAGGCAGTTATTAAACTCATTTAACATTTTACAAAGTTTACATTGTTGACTATATTTTTGTCGATCTTAACATGATTTGCAGTATATTACCCTTTTTATAAAATGTTTACTGTTTATGATATTTTGTCAAAAGTGAAACCTGTCAGTTCATATCTCGCTAGAACCAAATATTCTTAATTGAAGACAGAAGAACACTTGTTGATAGACTTAACTCTTTGCTCTACTACTTTGCCTTTTTTTTAGCAGCAAATTTCTGCAAAAGTCTGTCTTATCTGATAATTCAAACCAAAATGGAAGAGAGTCAAATTCTTCTCTCCCTCTCATTTAATAAATTAATTTTTCAGTTGGTACTATTGCTATTAAAAAACCCTCACAAGTTTAGTATATTCACTATTTAAGTACCATATATTCACTACATATAAATTGGTGACAGAAATTTAGCATACTTGTGTTCTGTCTGTGAGAGAACAGGGGCTTCAGATGCTCTTGACCTCCTGGGCTAGATCAATAATCTCAGAGAGACTTGCTCAGACTGAAGATAAACCAGGCTTTCCAGATGTCAAAAGAAACTTTTGGTAAAATTGATTCCCCGCAACCCAGGGCAAAAATTTGCTGTGTCCAACATCACGTATGCTATACGCACTTTGAAAGTCCCTAAGTAGAAGGCACGTAAGGGGTGCAGCACAAACTCCAGTAGTACAGCTGTTTCTTATGCCAAAAGCTGCGCTTCACAAAACTGCACTGAAGTTTTTAGTTCAGACTTTTTCAAGCTCATAACTTCATTAAAATAATCTTTCTTGAATGAAGTGTTCTGCATTTACTATTCAAGCACAAATTGAAGCCTTCTAAATCCGAGAGGAAGGAAAGTTGAAGTTTTTAGTAGGAGAGCAGACAAGGATGAAGACTTTTTGTAGTAGAAAGGGGGGCATATGGAGATTTAAGGTCTTCCCATACTCATTTTAGAAGCAATGAACTTTATACAGAGAAAGTTTGCAAGAAGCTACATGCCACTGCAGACTAGCTTCCAAGTCAATTCATGAAAGAATCCGTAGTGCTTAAAGTGACTGGAAATTACCTGGAGTCTTTCATTTTGTGGTTCTAACTCTACTCAGGACCAACCTGTGTTGTTTATGGGAGACCACAAATACAATTTTGACACCAGGCCTGGATTTCAAAGGTTACTTCATTAGTTAAGACCTCATCAACTTATGAAGTTTTGGACTTGCAGAGTGAATTAGAATTAAAACCAGTACAGATAAAGTGTGATTTCTACTGTTGTCTCTGCACTTTCACATACAAAAAGTTTAAAACTCCAATTCTTATAGGGCTGTTAGCATGGTAGCTTGCCCTGCAAATTAAGCCCAACAAGAATCATACGCTTCTTATTTTGCAGCTCAGCTGCGTAACCTCAGTATTGCAGCAGCTATTTGCACTCGAAGCTTCTGTAAGAAGCCGAGCGGTTTTGAATTAGCACTGACGTGTCTAAAGCTGCCTACACACACAGCAGAGGCAGACAATGAGAACTGCCCCCAGGCCAGTTTCCATGTGGTGGATTTCCTAGCCCCAGTCAGGCCTTGGTTTAGAGAGGTCCCCAAAAGCTCTTCTCTGTCCCCCTCTGTAACCAACCCAGCAGTTCTGCACACACAATTGTAGTTAAAAGCAAGTTTGTAACTCTCTGATTAAAAGAAATAGTCAGGAATTAGGGCAAACATGGCGTCTTCTAAACAAACATTGTTTTCATTCACTGCTGAGTAATTCACTGCAAGTAGTAACAGAAGCAAAAAATGCAGAATAAGACAGAACAAGCATTCTTAGTAGTGGCATCTAGCCTTTGTGGGAGGAAGCAATCAGACCTCTGCTAGCAATTACAATTTTTTACTGCACTCAGCTTTATTTTTCTTACAACCCTGTTGTTGCTAAGATAGCACTTTCAAATCACCTTACATACATACTGTGTTAAAGAACAACAGGTTTGCCCAGTTTACAGGGCCAGGTGGTTCTCCAAAATTTAATATATCATTGGATTTATATTTTTTTAAAAAAGCATTCACACTGCTCAACGAAGGCAGTAAATAACTTTCTCTAGTCTCATGATAGGTGATACGTGGATATGAAGTTTATGTCCTTTCACTGTTTGCAACCACTGCCTTGTATGTCTGAGCAAATCTGTTCTTTGGAGTTGTAGTGAGCACTGTTGGACAGTGACAGCCCCTGCTGTGCCCAAAGTCAGCATCAAGGAAACATGCTGGGCCAAAGACCTCTCCCCACCAAAAATTCAACTCACCTGTCAGCAAGGGAAGATAAAGTAGAAAGAGCAACAGGATGAGAAGTGAAGCTGTCTTGGCAAAAAGGGAAAAGACCCTGTATAAATAACCAATGCATTTCAACAAAGATGGGAAAGCAAAGCGTTCCATTCTCAATACTGGTGCTGCTTGGAGTGCTACTAGATCACATCTCCTGTGAAGATCCCATAAACACGATTATTGAAACGCTGAGCTGGTTAAGGCTTAATCTGAAGGAATTAGCAAAAGACATTCCAAACACCACTATTTTTAAATCAACACTTCAGCTGATCAGTATTTAAATCACAGATGTACAGTTATGCATGTAACAATTTAAAATAATCACATCATTATTTACACAGCAATGAGGTGACACCCTTGCACGGTTTATGACAACGTCATCCTACGACTCCTGTTTAAGAAGTTAATCTTTCAGGCAAGGAAACCCCCAAGATCTTAAGGCCTTTTGAAACAGCCAGTGTATTTGGTGGTTGTTGGGTACTTTCAAAATTCATGAAGCAGTAGTTCTTAAGAGGGCAATCTTGAAGTTAAATTCTTTCTAGGTTATAGCAAATACTTATTTTGAATACACAGAACAGTTACTAGGGACGTGTTTTCAGAAATCTAGGACAGCTAAACATTTTGAAATCTTTGGAAATGTCAGTAGAGGTTTAAAAAAAAAAACACAGAAAGAATTTCTGAAGATCCCGTTACTAAAACCATTAAGAAGAAATAGTGCTGTTACCTGAATTGGTCACTTATTCATGACTATGAGAGACTGTTGATGTGTACTTCGCACACTGCAGTATTAGGTTCAGAAATGCAACCTGGCCCAAAGAAAGAGAAGCACTGCTAAGAGTAACTAGGCTGGTCTAATTACTTAAGCTCACCTCACAGGAATAGCTGTTAACATCTCACCACAATACCACACTGTGAACCTGGGTATAACTGGAATCAAGAAAAGAGTCAAGCTGGTTTTGTGTAGTTGATTTTATTATTACATACTAATAATATATATCAACACAGCTGATATCAGAGTAAACCCTTATGAGACAGGTAAGTGGCATAATGCAAATTATGGAACAGAAGATCAGTGTAAAGTGTGGAGCAGCACAGCATCTGATTAAAAAAAAAAAATCAATGCTGTGAAAACTCATGGTACTAGACTTCACTTAAAAAAAAAAATCTTAGGAAAGGCCTAAAGTTCACAAACCTCCCAAAACACAGGAAAAGTCATGTGCATCCCCACAGTGAATCCATCAGGACTTAATTCCAAGACTTTTTGCAAATTCAGTGTTTATATCTTCTACATATTTCATATTCTTCTTTACTGTAAGAGAGCACAGCAAGCTGATCTATTCTACACACATATCATTTCACTCTTTTGGGCAAATTACAATCACAATTTCCTCTAGCTTTAAACAGCTATTTCAACCAATATATATATATACATATATGTGTAAACAAAATGCCTAAGGGCTTAAAGCAATTTCATAGAAGTATCCCAATTCAGCCATTTGTGCTCTTTACTTCAAAATCCAAAGTGCCAAATACAAGCAGCAGAAGTTTCCACTATTGCAGTCTAAAATAAAATAATGATCCCATTTACTTGTGTGAATTTATAGAAATAATTTAAAGCCACAATTCCAATCAATTCAAAAGGGCTGAGAACAGGAATAATACATTTACAGTAACTGCACAGCTTGCATGGCCAAAAGAAGTCTGAAAACTGATTTTTAAACTGTTATTAACAGGCAAGGGAATGTACCATGTTGAGGATTTAATATACAACTCAAAAATAGACAACTACTGCACTGATCCAAATTTGTTAATGCATAATCATATTTGAAGATATACAAAATCTGAAGTTATTACATGAAATTAAAACCGGGTTTTAAAAAGTGCACAGTAAAAACTGAAGGTAATTACTATATAAATTATCCACAGAGTGTGTGTTTCCTGGTTTAGAGCCAACATGAAGTTCTGTTTTATCTGTTACAAGTTCTAAATATTTTAAAGCCATTTACAGAACCAAATCAGATTTTACTAGACCCAATACCACCCTCTGCTTCCTGGAACAAACAGGAATTGGACAATGAACATTCACTATCTGCATCCTGTGCAGCAGCAGCTTCCGAAGACCATTGATCAGCTGCAAGCTATCGATTTTTGTTCTTTTTAGAATTGCCCTGCAACAAGAAACAAGTTAACAGAACATATAATTCAGATAAGAAAATCTAGACAGTTAACATAAAACCTGACATCTGATAATTTATGCCTACATCAAAGAAGTACAGTCAAACTGAAAATAAACAGTCCATAGGCTTTTAATAATGGAAGCCCGTAACTGCTTGCTCTACAAATCCTTCTATCTTTACAGGTGTAACAGAGGAAAGTAACAGATATTTAAAATAAGCACAACAGTACCTTACTTCAACTAAAACCTGTGGAAAAGAGACATTTGAGTTATGTCCCAAGACACTCCACTGTATTAACACCACTGATATTGTAAGGGTAGTGAAGGCAAGTCAAATCACAATTCACCCTTAAGTGATATTTCAAATACAAGCCTTATAGGGTAATTGTGTCAAATTAAAATCAATCCCCCATTCTATCACTTTGTTCCAAAACAAATTTAATTTTTATTTGGTTTATACAGAATATTCTTAGTTTAGAAAATAATTTGGTCTACAGCTAACCAACTCACATTTGACTTGCAACAATTCCACAAAGCAAACGTGTAGCTTAAAATAAACTTTTGTGCAACAGGTACTTCCTGGCAATTCTGTCTTCCTATTTCCTTAAGGTAACATTTGCTTCTAATCTATCCAATAACTCTCTCCGAGTGATAATGGCTTCAACTGCATCATTTTGATTTCCACCAAATCATCTTCTACATTTGGTAACATCTGAAAAATCTGTGTCTGCTGTGTGAGACTCTGAACTACCTCCTTACAGAGTACCACTTCAAGCCTTAAAAGTATGACAAGTGAACAATTCCAGAAAACACTTTATGGAAACATGAAGTGCTATGGTCAGTATGCAGCCAAGAGCTTCCCTCTCAAAACACAAGAGCTTATACACCAAAAAGTAATTTTAAAGATTACAATGCCAAGTCAAAACACTCAGACATCTGAAGAAAAACAGTTCTATATGTGGGGGAAAGAGTTTATTCTAAACAGTAAAAATCACCATCATGGGACCTTTAATCAAAACATGGATTTTATTTTTTTTTTTTAATCCTTCAGTGAAATCTGCTTCCATGCATTCCACAATTAAGGAGAATAGTGCGAGTTTTTTAGTTTCACAGCCAGATGAGTGAAGGGTAAAGGCCTTCACAACATCTGTTCCTCCCTAGAACCATCAGAATAAGATACACCATGGTGTAATCACTGACTGCTTGAAACAGCAGACTTCTGTATTTTTCATCATTAACATTATTTTAATGTTTGATGTTGAGGATATACTCTGTTGCAGAAACAATTTGAGATAAGAGATACATTAACTTGAAGCACATTTTTAAACACTCAATCTTCAAAGCATATTTTTTACTTGGGCCTGTCAAAAATGGCACAAGCCAAAATTTCTGATAAATGGGTAGACTCCTTGCTTGGAAAATAATTTAAGCGTGCATTTTAAGTTCACAGAAGAATGTATGTGGCAACTCTTTCATTCCTACAGGAGGCACATATGTGCTAGAATGTAGAATAAAACAGGAAGAAGAATAGCTGCCAAGAACTGAGTATGCTGCAACCGAGAAAGGAGTGCAGAAAGGCCACGCCTACCAGTAAGTTTATCATAAACAACTGGTATCACTACCTGGATTTGCAAATAGTTCTATTTTCACCACATACAAGCAAAAAAAGGTGCTGATCTTCCATCAGAGGGTACACTTTGAAAGCCTACTTTGAAGCAGTGACAAAGTGTTTATTCTTTCCCACACGTGTGTTTTGCAAGAATTTTTTCTTCACTGAAACATGCAGGACCAGGTTTGGAGTTTTTTTCCCAACTGGCCAAGAATAAGAACCTGTGAATTGGTTTGTTAAAGGGTAGCGTTGCAGAAATGCCAAATGCAATCCACAAGACCTCCAAGCTGCAGCCAGTGCCTAATGTCAACACCTGGCAACTTACCTTACTAGTCATCTTTAATGTATCAATTTCCTCCCTTTGTTTAGTTAAGGTTTCATTCATACTGCAGAGATGGTCACTCATCATACTTAACTGATCCTCATAACTTCTTTTTGTTGTCATCAATTCATCCTAAGGGGAAAAAAAACCAAAACAAAACCAGAAGCCTATGTTCAATACCTGTGACAACTGGCAAAGCAGCCAACTTCCATCTCTACTTAGTAATCTACACTTTTGATGCTGAATGTGTGCAATTAAGCTAAACCATTGAAAAAAATCATTTTATGAAAGAAAGTCATAGCTATTTCTATTTTACCTGAAGTCTCATGCATGGTCTGTTCCCCTTGGTTTTCTCTGTTTCCTTTATAATTTTTCCCCCACTTTTTATGACTTACATAAAAGACTAACAGCTAAGTCTTCCAACATCGCTTCCAGCCAAGAAACAAGTCAAGTTTATAGGTTTAGATCATGGCCTGTACATGAATATACGTGGCATACGAAGCTGAAGGAATCAGCAATCCACATGCAGTTGCAGAGCTACGAGCTCTCTGGGGTTCGAGACACATGGTGGGATAGTATGCACGACTAGAACACAACAATGAAGGGATACAGACACTTTAGGAAGGACAGAAGGGGAGAAATCATGCTTTATGTGAAGGAGTGGCTTGGTTTGAAGACAATTAAGATCTCATGGGCAGGGATCAGAGGAGAAGAACAAGGGTGATATGTCAGGCATCCGCTACAAGCGGATAAAAATCTCTTCAACCCCAGACCCTGATCCTCATGAGGGATTTTAACTACTCTGACATCTCCTGGAAGGGCAACAAGGTGGAACACAAGCGATTCAGGAGTTCTCTTGAGTGTAGTAAAGAACTTCTTGATGCCAGTGCTCAATAGGCCTAAGAGATGCTCTCTGCTGGACCTGTTACTCACAAATGAGGAAAGCTGGTCAGGGATGTGAAAGCCAATGGTAGCCTTGGCTGCAGCAACCATGAGTTAGTGGAATCTAAGATCCTGAGGGAAGCAAGCAAGATGAATAGAAGAATTACAGCAACCCTAGATTTAAGAAGAGTAGATTTTGGCTTTTTCAAGGTCTGCTTGGCAAGATACCAGGTAAAACCGCCCTGGAAGTTAAAGGGGCCCAGGAAAGCTGACTGATCAAGGACAGAGCAAAAGAACAGTCCAATGCTTAGGAAGTGGAGCAACTGTGACAGGCAGTCAGCATGGCTATACAGGAAACTCCTGATTCAACAGCATGATCTGAACTCTCTCTGCTCTGACCAAAGGAGGGGACCAGATTACCTTCAGAGGACCCTTCCAACCAATTCTATGATTCAGTATTATGCAGACTACTAAACATACAAATGATGTGCCTGCTATCTTTTCTTAGGAAGCTTAATATGTAATTGGAGATGAGCATCTCGTGCTAAGCTGGGTGTTGATTGTGGAATTTGTTAAAGGGACAAATCAAAAGAGCACTTCATGTCTATGAACAATTCTTTTAAGTGTATATCATTATATTCACTGCCTGTATGGAGCACTCTTGGTACTCGCCATCTCAGACAGGTGAGCAATAGAGATATGAACTAAATATAAAGAAAACATGAAGGCGTTTATGAATTGAATATATGTACTCTATTTTACTATTGGCTCCTTTCTCAGCTGTGTGGAAGGGCAGGACAAAGGGACAGAACATTCACAGGAGGTCTGAGGTAACAGTTTATTGTCTATTGTTAACAATGGCTTCTTATAGATTACACCAAAGTTATTTGTGCTTAATATTAAGCTATCCATCTCAGAAAAACACCCTGCCATTTCCAAGACTTTCAGTCCCACATGCTAGAAAGGATTAAGAATTTGGTATATCATCTGAAATCAGTCACACAACCACACTTTTTGATATTAAAATGACACATTTTCATAAAAAGCCTTGATATCAAATGTGCTAAAAGACAGGCTTGGCTACTATACCCTTTTCCTTGCAAGCACGTTCCACTTCAACTTTATACCTGGGATTTGAAGTGTATTATTTAAGTCTCTTCTCTATATACCATTAGAGTTTTTACCTCACATAACTAAGGACCTAGTAAAGGCATCACCATGCTCGATGGTTGTAATTTTTCTCCTCCAACCAGGCATCTATTACATCATATACTTGCCTGTAATCTACTGGTGTTTTGACTAGCTAGTTTCAACTCTTCTGTGAGCGACTCCTTGGACTTCTCTGCTAAAGACAGTCTTTTGGCAAGTGCTCGACACTGTCAATCAGAAGACGATAGGGAGGGTAGAAGGGAGAAAAGTTAGTTCCAGAGTATTGCCTTGTGCCACCTTTAACTGATTGCTTTGGATATTTTCATCTTTCTGTAATCCTCAGATTTCAAGAAACTTAGTCAGAGCTTGTGCATGTTTTTAAATGCAAAGGTAATATAATATTTAATATTAAATTTAACTTCATTTTACAGAATTACCATACTGCCAAGCCTCTAAATAGCTTATTTTTCACATAATTACTAGGAAATATTTCATAAGTAAAAAAGCAACACAAGCAACTCACTTCACACATTGCTCAAATATGGAAGAACCATCTTTCTCTGATACGATGTCATCTACCACTAAAAAACATTTAAGAGTATTTGCTCTGTCAACCTGGAGCTTTGGTATATTCCACATCAGTTGATTACACAAATCAAAATGGCCACTACTTTCAAGAAAAATTACCTCATGAGATGAAAACAGGAAACCATAAATACAAGGAATTATTTTGATAATTCTTGAGGTTAAGTAGAACTTATGCCTAAGAACCAAACTTCTCAGAGGAGAGCTGTTTTCATCACTTCATGATACACTCAAATATTTTTGAATGACATCAGCATCACTTTAAGATTAAGTCAGAACTAGCTTGGTAACTAAAGCCAGCTGCTTCAGCTTATATGAACAAACCTATACATGACACACATTATACTTAAAACACCCAAGACAAGGCTATCAAAGGATTTATTAAAAAGAAGTCTTTCTACAGTATCCATTTTTATGCATACTAGACCACAGCCAAAAAACATATTCCAGGATCAGATTTTTATGAAACATTATGTTCCATTTTTTAAAACTCGCTATTACAACACTTGCCTGTGGAAAGTTCAAAAAGGGGTTTACAGTTTTCAGTATAGACACTGCCTGCTTGCTCACCTCAGCATGAAAGTGCACTGATTTGCTGTCAGCAAGCTGTAGATGAGATGTAAGTTCTGCTATCCTTGCCATATAGTGGTTTTTTATCAGGTCTTCACGAGACTCAACATCTGGAGCCTAGCAAAGCAAAAATTTAAGTAGACAGATATTTATGTTTAGCAGACTGAATACTTGCATCACAGCATCATCCTCTATACTGACTTTTCTTCTGTCCTTAGGCCTGGCTGATCTACTCGAGAGCATTAGATTCCCCAATCACAAGAGACAAATTACAGCAGGTCACTCTACAATTTGTCACTCTGATGGTAACTCTTAATGTCAGGTTTCCTTAAAGGACAAAGAACTGACTGCAGATGTAAGAAGTTAGCTTGTTTTAACATATCAAGTCTCTGATGAAGATGAAAGTCCACTACAGAAGTGGACTGCTTTCACCTACATAAAAACTTACTGGCTTTTCCCAACAACGAAGAATTCCTTCTTATAACTAAATTTGAGAAGCTCACAACAGTCAGAACTATTTCTGAAGTTGCATGTTCCAGAAGTTTCTTTGGCGATCTGAACTTTAAAAAAAAAAAAACAACAAAAAACCAACCCACAACTCACCAGTTTACTGTAAGTTACAGAGTAACCCACTAGAGGCAGCTTTCACATGATTTGTCATTACCTTCAAGTTCAGCACTATGCAGTAACTTTTAAGAACTTATTATCTGGCCCTGACCCCCTTTTTAATCATACCTTCATAAGAAAATACACATCAGTTCCCTGCAGTAACAGTAAAGGGAAAGCACTGAATATTACTCTGCTAAGTTCCTGCTGGGGCAAGTGTTACTCTACAGCAGTGCTAAATAAAGAGTTAACATTTAGTCCCACAGCTGGTTTGAAGTTTCTTTCAGTGTGACCTCTGGTTTGGGATAGCCAGTACTTAAGTGTTAAACACCAGGCACTACAGTTAGCCACTTTTTTTGCAGCTTGAGCCCTTCCTCAAGAACTGAGGCTTGGAATGCAGTTAGGGTTACTGAAGTACAAACAGACCAACGCTTTCCTCAAATTACAGAGAACAGACCTGGACCACAGCTCATACTGCTCTGAACTGCTTACATAAACAAAAGATATCAGTTCACTAAACAGAAGCAGAAAATTAAGAAATACACGGATTTTAGAAACTTGAACATAGGATATGCAGACTACACGGGTGACTCATGACATTACACAACACTATTGTTGGTAATTAGACTTCTGGAGTAAGTTTAACGAATCAGAATTGAAGTATTTACCAGATGTACTTTGATAATGCTTAAAACAGATTACCTTTTCATTATCAGTAGTTATAGTCAACATTCCAATCTGGAACAAGAAAGAAAATACACTTAAGTGAGAACTGCAAAAACAGATACCATACTTGCACGTCATTTCAGCTTCAGTCATAGAAGAATTTTAAACTAAAAGATCTTGCAAAAGTTAAAACTAAAACCAAATTTAAGTACTTTCACCTATAACATAAACAAGGGTAATAATATACATGAATGCGTTGAACAGAATTAAAGCTGACACCAACTCTCCAAATATATCCTTTGCCTTATGATGTACACAGGGAAAAAGCAATAAAAGCAACAAGACACAGCTAGCTTGTACGATTATGCAACTGCTCAATTACATGAAACTATTTCTGAGGTACATTGAAACATTACTTTTTATATTTAAGAGCAAGGAAAGCCAACTTGGATTTCCTGAGTACCTTCTGAATTCCTTTCTTTCCACTTTGACTAGTAAACTACACTGACAGTTCAGTGTGAAGCACTGACAGAACTCTAGCAGAGGGGTGTATGCCAATAACTAGTTTAATGGAAAAATATCTTCACAGAGCATCCGAGGGGTTTTTTCTGATCTCAACAGGACTAGAGATTTGGGTTTATGGGAAATATTTATACAATATATTGACCTGTGAGTTACATTAAGCATTGTGGCTAGAAAGAGCCATTCTCCTCAAACTCCTAATGGATCAAATACAGGATAAAAACCTGAAGATGCCATTTTACTTCAAAATTGAGGATTTCAAAACAATCCATTGGTCATTTTTACGCTGAGCAGGAAAGAGAGGAGAAAAAAAATTCTGTTGAGTGCTGAGCTGAGTAGATTATTTCTTACAGATGAGATCCCCGTTAATACCACTTCAGAAATGGCAATTCAGAGGAAAGGCAAACCCCTTTTAAAGGCTCATAATCAACAGGAAAAAGCCATTTACCAACATAGAAGAGCAAGGACAGAACGTATGCCATATCCAAGAGCAATTGTTGAACTCAAGCTGTATGTACCTATGCAGGTTACATAAAAATTAGTGCTCCAGAGAACACTGGAAGCTTGAAGAGCTTCTTCAAGTTAAAATTAAGCTATAGTAAACG
Source organism: Strix aluco (assembly GCF_031877795.1). NCBI lineage: Eukaryota > Metazoa > Chordata > Aves > Strigiformes > Strigidae > Strix > Strix aluco. The sequence continues at coordinate 21,285,646 of NC_133933.1, forward strand.
GACCTGTAATAAATCTTAGAACCCATTTAAAAATACTAATTACCTACTTCCATTTGCTTTACCATATCTAAAGATGAAAGAGTATTGGGAACTCTGAGCTCACCCGAGATATATACTACTTGCAAGGCTTCCTAACTACACTGTCAGAAAACAAAAAACAAAAAACAAGCTAAAAGTTATTTCCCCCTCAGTCATACAAGTACAGAACTACAAAAATATCTCCATGATAGTAGAGACAGTGAACAAAGTCTCAAAATCCAAGAAGTTCCAAACTCTACAGGAAGTATTAGCAGGTCGCTTTGCAAAATACAAGGAGCTCAAGCATGAATGCATTTCACCACAGTCAAAAAGCTTTCATTATTAGAGTTCCACTGACCAAACAGTACTACTGCTAAAGAAAATGGATTTTTCTCTATTGAAGGAAAAAGGTCACTTACCAGACTAGTACTCTTAATAGGTTCCCTCGGACTCTTTTCTGTGGTTTCCTTCTTTTGTTCAGCTACATTTGGCAAAACAGAACGCTCTTGTATAGTTTCAGTTAAGTGTCCACTGAGAGAGTTCTTCAGTTTTTGGTTTTCTTTCTCTAGCTTTATTTTAGCTAGCTGGGCCTCCAACATCCAGTGTTCTTTTTCTTGTTCAAGTTTTGCAATTTTCTCCAAACTCTGCTGGACCTTTAGGAGGGAAAGTTTACAGTCCAGGTTACTGAACACAAAGGGGGGAAAAAGCCACACAGAAAATGTTTGAAGACAGTATTATTTTAAACCATTACATAAGTGAGCTAATGAATAATGCAGCAGGTAAACAACTACTGATTCGAGCCGTATGCTTAACTGTGGTCACGTATCAAAAATGACCATGTTATTTAATTAGTCTGAAACATGCATCACAAAGGTACAGCTCATAGAAGCAACAACATCATATTAGGTGAAAAAAATTAAAGCAGGGAAGAATTTTATGAAAACATGAAAGATGTGTGCCTGGCACTAGCATTTTCTTGTTCTATGCTAGAAAGACAAACAATTCTCTCCCCTCTCAGCAGCCCCACCTCACAGAGACAGAAGAACTCACTTGTCCAGATAAGAAATCAACTATGGAACATCTCACATCATATCACTCCACACATTTCTGTTGAAATCCATCTCATACCTATTAATACACTTTGAATATTGGCCACCAAAAAACCCCAAACAAATCAAAACAAAACACTGAAGTCTTTTTCTACTGTAAAAGTTTGATGATGACGACTCAAGCAGTCAGAGCACTCCAGCTAATAAAGAAGTTTTAGTATTAATCAGACTCATTATATGAGGAGATACCATTTTAGATACCATTTAACCTTCCTCTGTCTCACCCTCCAGAAAAAAAAAATACACACACACTGCAAGAATGATAAACTATAATCAATTAATAGATGCTTACTGAAAAAACATTGTTCTTAACCAGTGTTAACGAATCCTGCACAGTTCAAAAGCAGCACTCAAAACAGTACATTGGCACTTAATAGTTCAGTATGCCTTATTCTTGTCTTCATTTTGCATTCATTTGAATTAAAGACTGCCTGACTACTTATATTCAGAAATTAAGACATCAATGGCATAATCCTTTCTTTCATAACTACACGTACATTCTGCACATACAGAAGAACAAGTCTTGGATAAACTAGCCTGACAACGATAAGTTTTACTTTCAAAACTCTACAAGACATCTACAGTCTAATTTTAAGCTTCAGTATATGCATAAATATGTACAAACAACCACACTCACATATATGGAGACTATTTGATACTACTTTACCTTTATAAAATACACTATATGTTAGTAAAATTTATACCAGAATACCTGTTGTGCAAGACCTTCTCTACTTTCTGTGGAACTCAGAAGAACTCTGCGATTGGCTAAAGCCTCTTCATAAGGCACTGAATCTGCACAAGGCTGCACAAGGATAAAAGAAATCTCAAAACATGTTTCACAGTAGATCAGAATATGTATTATACATTTATTTTCTTATTGCCATCCTTACTTTAATAAAGGGAAGAAAAACATCTTCCAAGTGTTTACCAGCCAGTAGAAAAAATGTTTTGAGCTCACAAAAACCAGCAGCACTCCAAAATGAACACCTGATTAAAAAGTGCTCAGAAAACTCCAGGTGTTAATTAATGATCAAATGCATCTTAAAGTCCATTTTAAAGACATTACAGTGAAGTGATTTAATAACAACTGTTAAGCACAGCATCACTAAATTGTTAATTTCAGTGGAGACAACAGGGAGATCTGGCAGTGTTCAATTCTTTGGTTCAGTACATTTTCTCCAGAACACCTTCTTCAGCTCCTATTTTTGTTGTTGTTCCTCTCCACTGTCTTCCAGTGAACACAAGTATAAGAATATGATACCATTCACTCCATATTCCTGGTGAATATGGGAGGAAATTTAAATGAGCAGCTACCCTCTTCTCCTTGGAGTCTTGGCACAGAAATAATTTGTGGAAATGGGTAACAGTAGAATTGGCACATACCCTCAGTTGTGAGGGCAAGTATGCTCTCTAAATTTTTCAACAGCATTATTGCTCTAAGGGTTCCATTTCCTCAGCCAAAGATTCTCAGAGATTCTCATCCATTCCAAATACTGAAATCCTTAGTTTGCATTCTCTTTGGCATAACCAGCTATCAACCGAACTGTGCTTTCTCTGTGCAAGTACATTTTCTGAACAAACCTTCTTCAAAGACTTCATGTAAGCGACCGCCTTTTTCTTGTACTGCAGCATACACTCAGCTGAAAGAGGGCTGATGAACTCTGTTCCTCCTTTAGGGCCATAGCTCAATGAAGTAGTGAAGTGATCCAAGTTGTTGCTAAAGAATGAGGCAATCTAGACACATCAAGAAAAGTCACTTTTCAAATTATGTTGACCACAAAGATTCACCAGAACAATTTCTCTTTCAAGAGAAAGCCAAGTATTTAGTGAAATTGGACTTCACAACAGGAATTTCAAACAAGCTACAGGGTCTTCCACATAACTTAGACCATAACACAAAGCATCCTCTTCATAGTATCTACTTTTATCACCCAGTTCTTTTTAACTTGTGGCCTGAAAATATCTTGGAACAAACCTGATACTACAGATTATTAATATCAGAGGTACACATAGATTTTTCAAATTAATCAACAAAGATTTTTGCGGGTGCTTTTTTTTTTTTAAACCACCTGCACAAGTTTGGGCATTATACTGAAACAAAAATATCCATTACCTTGCCCACTCCATTTGTTAAAGCCACAACAGAGGATAAAATACAGTCATTTGTAGTTATGAGTTTCTGTGTAGCAGTTGGAACATCTTGTTCTAAAGTAGCTTTCTGACTGTAGTGCTTGGAAATATCTAGAAAAAGAAAAAACACATTTATGTTAAATTATGATTTTTGTCTATTTCAGCAACCATTTTCAAATTCAGCTTATGACCTCAAGCTTTGAATGCTTCTCCCCTCTAAGCTGTATAAAAGTTTAGTCCAGACACTCTTAGTTCTTCAGCTTACTGCCTTGGAAAACTGTTTGTGATCACAAGGAATAGACATTATGCCTGTTACACAAGGCAGAATAAAGGTGTATATTTAAGTACTGTGTATCCCAAAAATCATAGCTATGTAGGGGATACAAGCTCACACTAAACTACCACTTCATTTCACAAATATACTTTCCATTTCCATAAGTTTTCGTCAGAACACTTAAAAGTAGAATTTTTAGTCATGTTCAATATCCAAGTGTTAAGCATGTATGACTTAAGGGAATAGTATTTGAATTCTGTCAGAGCAAATCTAAAAGGCTACCAGAAGTTTAGAATGCTACTTCCTACATTCTAAAATTCTTTCAGACAAATCTAACAGAACAGTCTTCAGAGAGGGGAAAAAACCAAAACCAGAACACTTTCAAAAAGTCATTCACAAAAACATCTTAGCTTAAATAATCTAATTAATGTCAACAGCACCAAAATTTAAAAAGACTCAAGTATTTATGATGTAAGAACAAACATTCTCAACCTGGCCTAATTAAAAATAAGTAATTATTTGACAAGGGAACATTTTGCACCTGTTTTACAATACAGTATTATTGCTACAGAATGGAAAAATCCCAGGTCATTACCACCATAAATTATAATTTGAAGCAAGCTTAAACAGTTGGAAATTAGTTTGAGTTGGGAAGGAAGGGAGAAGTGACAAATCAATCATTCTAGAGTTTGTGAGTGTGAGATGTTAGGCACAACGTTTCTGTTGCTAGCTAATGAATTCTACTGACAGTTTTCTTCAGTGCTTTACTTAATTTTCTTTATTTCCTTTGTTAAAGTATAAATCAGGCTGATTTTACATTATAGTAACTACATTAAGAGGTAGAAAGTATTTATCAATAAACTCATCTATTTAAGAGCTAGAAAACTCTTGGTTTAGTGTCTTATTTTGTTTGAGATACAATCTCTAATACAATCTTTCTTTTTTTAAAACAAGGACTCTGCAAAATGGGACCATGCTATTGATGTTATCACTAAAAGAAACAAAAAACCCAATTTTGCTTAAAATTATAAAAGCTTAATGTTTAAACAGCTGACTAGTATTAAAACAATTCACCTATACGGATTATTTTCTCCCTGGAAACAGCTATATGGTACAGAAATTCTAAGATACACAGAAACAGTGTTGCAAAACTCCCTGAGTTTTAAGGGAACATCACTTCACTGAAAATGTAACATATCCATATTCTCCTGATAAAAGGAAAGTAACTCATTTTCAAGGAGAAAGTTAAGTTTCAAAAATAATGCAGACTTCTTAAGCTTTGGTTATATATTCATGTTAAAAATAGTAATCAAATAGTAAGGAAAAATTCCACTTTGAAGGCAGGTACTAGGTCAACAGTACATAAGCAGGGGAAAATATGTACATTCCATTCTGTACGCTAGTTCCACTAGAGCAGTGGAGTTCAGAAAGTAAAGCAATACTGCTCAGGAAGATCTAGAGAGCCATAATTAAATATTCCAGCAACTTAGAATAACAAAGCTAACAGAACGGAGGAGTGAAAAACCTGCATGCGATTCCAAAAGAAGTAGTTAGTAGGTTTAGCCTCTTACCTTAGTTTGTAAAGGCAAAACAAACCAGATTTATCACATATTACACATTCAGCACTGTTACAGAGAATACATGTGCTATGTTAAACAGAAAGAAGCAGAGCTGAAACATAACAACATTCCTGTACTCTCACCTTTTAAAGTGTCATGAAATCCATGAAGAGTTGCAGCAATGTTTGTAAACACCAAGCCGTAATTTGTCCTAAGAAGACCTTCTGGTTTTGTACCTAAGAGCACCACACAGAAAGGAAAAACAACAACACTAAGATTTTACCATGAAAGAAAAGTTAGCTTTGAAAATAATCCAATTTCCACCTACTAGAAACATTTGCATGGAGTGTAAGAATCATAAACAGATTCATTTACTTCAGTTTCCCCTCCAATATCAAATGTATATATACCAAATTTTGCCAGAGTAGGCAGGTAAAAGACTTCCAAGTTTCCTAAATTTCATTCAGATTTTACAAATATCAACTGTTTTGGTCTTAAAAACCAATTACGCATGCAGAAAGATTTATATGCTCACTGCTGTAGGAAGGACCATCTGGGTCCTTCTAAAGAGTGAAGACTGAAATAACCCGAAGCTATACAATAGCTGTTTCCTCTTATTACTTAAAGTATGCATTTGGAGATAGTTTCCCCACACACACAGACGAATTTTGATTTTATTTAGTCATTAGTATGAGTTGTATTTAATAGTCTTATGAATAGGAGGAGCTGGAAGTGATAATTAGTAGTAAAATGTAGTTTATTAACAATTTCATGATTAAGAGATGGCAAAAGCCATACTGTCAATCATATTCTAAAAACCTAGAGTCATTTCTTCTCCTCTACAGTTAACTATGACTATCTAAAATGTGGTGCTTGGTAATTTCCAGGCCTGCGCTATGCCCATGCCTATCCAGAAGGAAGAGTGTGGAGCATTAAGGAAACATTCTTCCTCAGCACACTCAGAAGCACACTTGGTCTCCCAGCCTGGATAAAGGAGTGTCTAGTATGACAGAGCATACTGCAGAACTCACTTGCTCCACAGTTTAGACACTACCTAAAGATTAGCATTAATCCTGTTTTCCTCTATCATAGAGGTGGCAGTTTGTGTGTATGGTTTAAAAAAACCAAAACAAAAACCAAACAAAAAAACCCCCAATATCCACCCAAAAACAAAAACTAGAATCTTCCAGGCACAATGTAACCAACCGAGCCAAAACTGGCACTTACTTGGTAACGCAAGAAGACTAACATATGTATGTAGCTTCTCAAACACTGCAGTGAATCTTTTCATGTCTCTGTGTAGCTCCATATTTCTAGCTCTTAAAGCAGCTGTGCAAAGAGAAGACTCACACTCTTCTTCCAAACTAGGAATATATGAATTATTTTTTTTAAAAAGTGAGCAATTATCTTAAAAAGCAAGTTCATGAGTTTTGAAGTAGATACCTAGTGTTCGCTACATCCTCAGTCCAAAGCTAAAATAGACTAGGAATTTATTTTAGAAAGGTTAACATATCAGAGTAACTTAGCAGTAAATGAAAATTTCTGTGTGCATGTACTATCCCCACTCTTAGGAGCTTCAGTCACAAGCCAGGAATGGTTTACACTCATGGCAAGGAATTGATGGCATCAGTTTAAAGACTTTTTCCTCTACTACACATAATTTACCTTTCACTTCCTAAGGAGCAGAACAGCTATAGAGAAGGCATAAACCAAGCTTTTTCTTCTTTAATCCAAAACCTCTTTTTAAGCAGTTCTTTGCACTAATAATTCACCTCCCTTCGACCCACTCAGGAACAAAGATTTTCACTGCAGAATGAATGTGCATCTGGCCAAGTTTTACTACATTGCTATATTTACTGCATGATAAATAATCTCCAGACAGACTCAAGAAATTAACAGTTTCAGTGTATCATACCTGAATAGTATCGATGCTATTGAATAACATTAAGAGACATTAAAAATCTGTGCAGTTTTTATTAAAGTCTCATCTGTGAGGGGGGGAAAAAAAAGGCTTTAAAATACATGGGTTTAGCTCTAATGCCCAGCTGAAAAAAACATGCATATCCTAAAGGCTCAAAAACCAGCAGGCAAAAAAAAAAGTTCTACCTTTTAAGCCAGAGCGCTTTAAGAGCTAACTTAATATTTGAGTTGTAGGTGTTGACAATGCTGCATACCTGACATTTAGTGCCCCTTTAATTTGATCTATCAAATCAGAAGTACCTTTTTAACTGATAAGGAAGAATCTTTCTTAAAAAGCATAAGTAGGAAGCTAAGTGTTCCGAGAAGGCCTTCAATTTCGCAGCTGTTTCCTGGAAGGAAAAACAACATATAAATATTTTTGCTCTGTAAAAATCTTTTTCGATACTAAAAAATAGAAATCTTACCAGGACTGTCACAGTATCTTCTGTAATACTCTCAAACAAGTGAAGCATTCCTTCCTCCAGAGGGCGAACATACGAAGCATTTTCATGAAGATACTGTGAGAACTGAGTACAGAGAGATTTTAAAATGGTGCTTGCTGAAGGCTCTTGCAAACTGTTTCAAGTCAACAATTGAACAGTCCACTTTAGCAAAGCACCCATCATCTTAAACGGTCCCCAGGACGTCAATAAGAAGATATAACAGTCAAGTGATGTACAGCAACCTCTGCTACGTGACACAAACACGCACACCTTGAGGGAAAGTGAGAAATAGTGAAGACTACAACGGAAGTCCAAGCAAAAACCCATCTAGGGCTCTGCCACAGCACCCTATCTCATTTTAACCGCCATGCACAGCACACCAAACCCTTCTTTTTAAGTTTAAACATTCTTGCATTCCTTGCTCAACTCCATCAAATTAAGGCTAGATCCATGCATCATTAAGCCACCAGAATAAACTAGCCTACCTTCCTCCCAGCACAAACATTTGCACAGCTATGCTATGGTGCGTGAAGTATTGAAGAACTAAAGAGTTAAAACTGAGAGCAAGAGATACATTTTAATCTTTATCTGTATCCAGTCCAGTTTTCAACATGGGTCAAAGCATACTTATGCCCATGCAAAGGATGGAGCAGTAACTAATCAAAGTGAGAATTCTTACTTTCAAGAACTATGACAGGTTTGCGCAATTACGAAACTTTGGCCTCACAGAACTGCCTGACTTTGCTAAAAATTGCTTATGTATACTCTACGGCTAATATTGCCTTCAAAAAAAGTATACCTGAGAACAAAGGTGTTTACTCTTACACACAATCAAAAAGTAACAGTACCACCAGCTTTCAGTTTTGATACCACAGTATTACAAAAAGCTTCTTCCACAGACTGACATAGGTAGTCAAAAGTGATCTTGGTTTTTATTTTACCCCATGGAAAGATACCTTCACCTTTGATTATTTGTACCACAATAGTAGCTAAAGACCCCAGGCAAATAGGGTATGAGAAATTTTAATGATTTCTTGTATTATTACAGTGAAGTAACACAGTGTTAACAAGAAAAGAGAGATGCCAAGCTCTCATTCATGCATGCAGAAATCTGGATGGAATTAGGGAAAATTCCTAAATCTAAGGAGGAAGAAATAACACATGCAGAATGCTCCTGACTTGTGTTGCAAGAGAGAGGACTGGAGTTATCTGGCACGATGCTGAAGACCCAGCAGAACCCAGCAATCCAATACTTAAAGAGAAAAGGAATACTTGAACCTGGAAGGGAATTGTCCACATCTACTTTGAATGTTTGGTGGGGAAAATAGCTTGAAAGCGCCAGACAAGACCTGGAGTTGGGGAAAAATAGATCAGTGCAAGTGTGCTAAGCCACTACCTGACACTTGTCTCATTTTCTCTACCACATTAAGGGGAGGTTTTTGAACCACTAAGTGGAGGAGCTAAGATCACACTGAGAACACTTGCCAAGCAAATAGATAAATTAATCAAAAATACAGGAGCAACAGCAGCTTCAGTGAGTGATAAAAGACGCTTCACCGCTGGAAAGTCATGACAAAAGCCCTGAGAGGTAGCCTGCACTGAGGCAATTAGGTCATGAATACACAATGGGGCAGACTACAAGAGACATAATTATGAAAACAAACAAAGCCTGAACTACTGAATCAGAGTCAATTATCAGAAAAGGAGAATCAAATTACAGTTCTGATTAAGTTGCATGTTTCAGCTGTGTGAAAGCACTTCTCTGCTGAAAGGCAACAAAGAAGCATTAACTAGGACATTAAGAAAAAAAAGCATGAGAAGTGATGTCTAAGAAACTTGATTTTATTCCCTTAATGTAAACTGCAGTAGTGCCTGCAGAATCCAATCACCATGCTGGGCCACATAAACAGGGAGACACAGTTCCTGCCCCAAAGAATTTGGAAGAGGACAAAACCGCATAGTTTTCACAAGAAGGATACACCATTTTGAGTACGTTTGATGGCAGGATCAAGAAAATGTTGTTCTCAGACTAAACAACTGAGAAGGTAAATAGAGCAGGATTCCTCTAGTGAACAGACACCTTCGCAAGCATATTTGTTGCCTACAAAGAGATCAGAGCAAGTCTTCCCAAGAACTGGAAAGTTTTGTGATAGTTAACATTGTCACTACATGCATTGCAGCTATTTGATGAACGCAAATCACGTCCATCCTGGTAGCTTAAGTCTGAGCCCTACAAACTACTAAATTGAAATTATAGTCTGAATCAGTTGCTGTCATCCAGCAACTTAAATGCACATAGGTCCATTTGCACTACGAAGTCAACAACTTTGACGTTAAACTAGTTTTATTCCAAAGCACACATATATGCATCCCCACACAAATCCTTGTGCACAAAGTTCTTTCTATGCTTCATGGCAGAGAAAGTCAAAAGATGCAGCTTAACAGCTCTGAATGACACTCCCAGAAAAGTCTTCCCATGGAGATGCACAGAAAGACAGGTCAGGTTTCTAATAATTTCAACATGCTTTACAAACTTGAAGCTTCAGAACGCTTACAGGAAAGGTCTTTATACAAATAGCCGGTTTTTGACCAGGGAACAAAGTCCAAGTTCTCTCCTTCATAAGCCTACCTTGCACCCACTTTATTTCACATTAAACACTTGAAATACAAGACCTTCTGTCTCAACATCTCCCATGCTCCAGTGCATTAACTAAGTCAAGCATCTATTTAGCAGTGCAATATTTGTGTATTTTAAAATCAGTCAGCTGAACTTTTGACAAATGCACTTTAATTTAGCACTTAAAAAAAAGAGCCTTGATTTGACTATTATAATGCTCTTACGGCAGAAGCACAGGGGAGAAGGATTCTCTGCAGCTACACCTTCACCCAGATTCAGAGAATTCACCCAAGAGAAAAGACTTATGCTGGAGAGGCTGCCTCTCAGGAACACACTCATAGCATTCCAGTAATTTGCATGACTAAAATTATTCACTCATGAAAGTCTACGTAATTGATTATACTTGTAGCTGAAAACTGTTACCTTCTGATTTAACGGTGATATAGCATCTGTTGCAGAATCAATGGGAAAGATCTGTACCTTCTGCTCAGTGTATGTATGGAAGTTCAAAAGAGCTGTTACAAGTTCTTGAACAAAAGCCAGCGCCTGGCCAGCAAGGTCTCGCAACTTCAGCTGTAAAGACAGTTATAAAATTATTATATTTGACTTGTACCTATTTAAATATGAAAAAAAATCTAGGGTTGGATACAAAAAATTGCTATCAATGATTTCTTTGTTACTAGTTCAGCTTAAAATACATAGCAGCAGTTATCTTTAATTTTTAGTTTATAAATAAACTACACTGTCACACAGAAGGGCATGTTTTTCTATGATGACAAAGTACGTTTTTATTTTATACAATAGGTGATACTTTGCCTCTGCTGCATTTCTCAGTTAAGAGCATAGCACAATTATAGAAACCATCTTTGAAATTAAGATTTCTAAAGACTAATAGACTAATTGCTGACAACAGCTCAGTTCTTTCAGTGTGGTGATCGTGAGAAATTTGTAATATCTGGTTGTAAGGAAACCTAACTTTAATTAGTAAAAACCAATGAGGTTTTCTCCCAGAATAAAAAGTGTTCGCTTCTCTAACCAGTATCACTCAATTCTTACTCTCCCACCTGGACAGAACTGAGCTGCTGTTTGTGAATAAGGCTGTTCTGTGGCTTTAGTGCAGTAAGAGGGTATCCAAGAAGTGAACCCAAAACAGAACATTCTGAAAAAGCAAAGGCAACACAGAAGAAAACTACACTCTGTTGCGATTTATGTAGGAGAAAAGAAGGTTAAAGTGACATTTCAGCCAAGAATGACTTATCCTTCAGAGATGCATTCCTAATGCTTCAATGGAGTATTAAATCAAGTAAATCTTGATTATGGGTCAGGAATGGTGGTGAGTAATTAACATACACAATCTGAGTATAATGACTGCATTAATTAACTATGCAAGGAAAGAAAACAGACAACATTACTGGTTTGCTGTCCTTTACACTGCAGCCAGTGCTAATACACTAACATTTTGCCTCCACTGGCAAAGCCAGTCAAAAATCTGTCCTGGAACATTTTCAAGACTGCAGATCTTGAAGCATGAGGCTGGCTGACACAGTGCTAGCAGAAAATAGTAAAGGGAGAAACTCTTCACATAGTTAGTCAGATTTCTCTTAGAACTCAGCAACAGGTTTACGCTGCTTCCATCTCAAAACTGGACAGCAGGTCACCTGTTCTCACAGCAGACATATTAGCAACAAGGTCTCTTTATAAGGACTTCTGAAGAATGGAGAAAGCAGCTATTTGAAGTCTTCCTACAGTGGCACCTGAATGCATTAACTTGAAAGTTCGAGACATATCATATAAGCAAACAGAAGAAACACTGAGTGCTGTGGAGCCCATCCTCAGTCGTAGCAAAACAGGAAAATTTTGACTGCATCAAGGTATCTGATTTACTACTGCAAAAAGCCTTAATATATTTAGCTATTCACAGAAAACGAATGCTCATTTTTGAATACTGAGTAAACCACTTTCCCAAGGAAACTGATGCAATTACAGATATGAACAGAAACTGATTTGGTTTTTTTAAATAATATTTAATAAGGGAGATATGGCTGCAAGTGAGAGGTGTTTTGGCAAGAAGTATCCCATAAAATACAAGCGAACCACACAGAGTTCTCAAAGATACAGGATTTATTCCTTAAAAGGTTTGTGACTAGTGACAAGTAATATTAACTAGCATGGTATTCTAGCATACACACTAACATACAGTTTCCAAATGCAAACATTCTTTGGGGCTCAAGTGATGTGAGTGAAGAAGCTCAGTTTGAGGGAAAAATGAATTTAAGATACCAAAACTAACTTTTTTCTACAAAAAGCTTAAGACCCCTAAACTAACGTAGTTTTAACCAACTTTAAAAATGAAAAGTTCCAAGTTCTAGCTTACTGCAGGTTGGCATAGTAAGAGAATGTTTTGTGTATCTTTAGTAAGGGACAAATATTAAACCTTTTTGCCATTCTTTTTAGAAAGGCATGCCTGAGTTAATGCCTACAGTAATCATCAGCCAGTAGCCAATGGATTAACTCTCATGAAGTGAGGTGAACTTGACTTCTCGATGTAAGAACAGATTAGACTACCTTTTGAAAAGCACAAAGGCTCTGTGGGCAGACATTCCCTTGGAATATCACAGTAGTACAAAGATAGGCTATCTTCTGCCATTCTGAGTCACCAGAATGATTGGTTTTATTCAGTATCTGTGCAGAAAGTTGCATCTTTACACACAAAACCACAAAAAGTGCTTACCTGGTATCTTCTGTTGTGTAACGGTACATTCAGAGCATTGTATCGATTAGATCCTACAGGACAAAAATTCAGTTATATGCACTTAATTGTGGTTTTTTTTAAGACACACTTATTGGTAAATACTGATTTTTTTTCTAAAATATAAAATTTAATGGCAGTATTATTACAGTTCATGTAAGTAATATTAACTAAAAAGATTAGTTAAAATATTAACTAAAAAGGCTTCAATAAAGTAGGCCTAAACAACTTCACTTAAGAACCGTTAACTGTGACTCAGTGGAGAGAAAGCACTGCCATACTTGCCTCAGACTATAAGTCAAATTTAACCATCTGAACCCCCTGAATTTTATAGGTAAGAGCAGAATCCTCTTGTCCAAAAAACCAGTATTCATCACTAACAAGGGTGCAAATCTTTTAAAAAAAAAACCCACCCTTAAAGAATTCAAGATCTTCAAATTCCAATTACATTCCAGGGGCTGCCGAATGGTTTGCACATTTTAAAAAAGCTCCTGTACGTACTTGATTTGTTGATAATTTAGAGTAAGATGTATTCTCCATCTGTTCCAGTTACAGAGCAACTAGAATGATTATTCAATTACAACCAGGCACAATTTTTAAAGAGGTTAGAGGGATATTTGTACCTAGACAACAGCTTACAAAGTCTTATAGATGTAAAAGGGATAATATCCATCCTCAATTAAATGGAATAATAACCACTTTAAAATCTGGACACAAAGGAAATGTACAGCTTCTTATTCCTTTTGTATCATTCACATTTGACAATTAACACATGAGAAGAGGTAGTTGCATTCAGAACACTGTCCAAAATTACTGAATCCTACTGGTAAGTAAATGCTTCAGAAAACTTTTTTTGTTATTTTTCTACTCTCAAAATCATGCTCAGCAGTCAACAAGTCACTTGATTGTTACTGAAACTGATGCCAGCTGCTAGTTACACTTAAAACCAACTACAGAGCCTATAGCAACACAGTTGGAATCCACAGCAGACAAACATTTCCCGACTTTCTCTCATTCTTCTAATGAGAGACACCAATGATCTGTCCACTATTTGCAGCGTTTTCTACCCAAGTAAAAACATTATGCTATGGCAGCCGAGTGAACGGATAAACGAATTATTTGCATCAAAGTTCCACTACAGTGATAACCACCTGTAAAAAAAAAAAATCACCAGAGAAGTAGAAATAGGCAGCAGATGCCAAGAAAAAAGGGAAGAGGGTATCAACTCAAGGCATCAACATCTAAGCATAATACGCTGTATTAGAGTCAACATTGCCTAAAGAAAAGATGATCTAGTGTCTCTAAGCCAAGACTTGCTGAATTGCCAACCCAGTGGAGAACTTGGAAGGCTCGCCCCTGCAGCGCCCCACCAGATCAGCTTTTAGAGAACCTAAGGCTATTTAAAACATTGTCATCAAGTTTTAAACTGAATGAAAAATGCAGAAGCTACCAATAAAATGTACCAGAAATTCAACAGCCTGTTTTCACTTCTCCGCTCCTTCACCCTTACTTTCAGCTTTTTCGCTATTCCCGGTCCTCCTAGTCTCACTGCCAGAAGAGTAGAGACTGCTGCCTGCCCAAGTACAACCTTGTGTTCCAGCTATTCACAAAAGCACCCAGTACACAGCACTGATCTGGCACATACTAACTGATTCTTGTACCAAGACAATGCAAAGGCTGAGTACTCCTAACTTCATGGTATCCTCTGCACTTCAGTTTATCTAAGAGCAGTTGGAAAGAAAGCAGGAAAAAAAAAAAAGATTGCTTCAGGTAACGGTCTCCAAATTTAAAGGGGTTTTTTCCCTGAAAAGATGAACAAGTTTGAGACAAACCACAGGTAAGAATTAGTCTGGGTGTTCTCTGATCAGACATGAGACATGCTGACAGACTTCTCACTAAGTCTAGACAATTACTGATGCAATGCCTCATTAAGTCAACTGCTCCGCAGCCACTGGTTTGTCCCATTTTCACTTACTGTAACTCTTGAATATACCCTACCAAAAATAATACTCTGAGATAACTAAAGAAATCTTTGTGGAAAAAACAGTAAATTGACAGTGTTCCTTCATCTTTTACAATATTCTGTCAACACTAAGCAAGACAAGTGGCAAATTACTCAAAAGCCTTCAAAATTTTTAATTTTCATTAGATACATATAAATATAAAAACTTGCTATTTTAAGATCACTAAAGATTATGGTGAGTATTAGGAACACTTACTACAATTACTTCCAAAGTGTCCGTTCAGATGTCCAACACTTCTTACAGCTGATACATTTTAATTCATAAAGAGTACTTCCTCCAGATGGACACCCAAAATTAAACAAGAAACCCAGACCAAGGCAATACGTACTTGTGTCATTAAAAGGTACTTTCTCATTGATTATGCATAGAGATTCTTCCAGTCTACTGCCCAAAGCTGCTTGAAGATTCTTTAACTGTTGCTGGCTAAATAACAGAAGAGAAACGAAAAACCACACATGCACATTGTAAACCTTTAAGATTTATTCTGTATCACCAACACCATAGCTCACCATAAGCATCCCCTGAGTGTACAGGAATCTGTCTCTTTCAAGAGGTTAAATATAAATAAGACAGTAGGAATAATTTTTCTTCCTTTATGTCATATTTGATATATGACACTGTATTTTAATCCCTAACAAATGCAGTGAAAGCTGCAATAAATTGTTGTAAATCCTAAATTCCATTCTTGAGAAGCTTACCTTATTTCAGAGTTAACCTTTACATTATTTTCCAATTCCACAATTATTGTATTAAGCTATAGGAAAGTATTCTATTGGAATTTGAATGGAAATGCAAAAGGACCTTTAAATTAGTTACTAACATGCAATTAGTGAGTTGTTGATAATTCAGTTAACTACGTCACATCACTATTAGAAATACCTCCCAAGCTCTTCAAAGTCCAATATTTAATCACTGCTATGATACGGCCCATTCCCACAAGACTTGGCAATTATGTTTCTGATGCATTCTCAAATGATTTTTCTCTAGATCTGCTTCACTGACATTTGGTTGTGTATATAGATGTGAACCTAAGATATTAGGATTACTAATATCATTAGTATAGATTCTTGAGATGAACAGTAACATATTCCAGCATTATCTACATATGTCAAAGATTACTGCATATTGATTCAGACCAAATTCCACACCTTACCCAACTTAGGCCCCCAAATTCTTCACTGTTTTGCTTCCCGTTTGACATCTAGAACTCCTGCACATATACTTGAGGGGGGCGGGGGGGGGGGAGGTATCAAAAAATGACAGTTTTTTCCTTTTTTACAAAAACATTTGATAGGTGGAAGTCTATCAGGACTAACAAGGAAAAAGAATTCAAAATAGACAAGGACAAGTAAGATATGAAGAAACCGGCCAATAATAGCTCATGCACATTAACAAACATTTTTCTTGAAAAGTAGCTCCAAAATTTCACAGAAACTATACAGCACGAACCACAGTAGCACTGGGCACGATAGAAAATAAACTCAAAGACAAACTGCGAAAGTACAGATGTTTCCTTTTTGTACTACAGAGGAATGGCAAACAAGTAGTTTGATATGTTTTGTTTTACATTCTGCCCTTTAATTTTCAAGGCACAAGTCTCATATTCCCTGGCTTTCCTGAATAAACCATGGGTGTCAGAGGCAAATGGATCCCTTCCCCTGAAAGAATGGGGAAAACAGAAAAGCAGTACTCTCAAAGGCATCTTCTGTCATGTGTTCATTAGATGCTGATTTCAGTGTTGAAAATAAAGAAGTGTTAGGCTTTATTATTTTTAAAAAGCCTCCCTTCTTAAATAGTAGGGACAATTTCTTACAATGACATTAATTACCCAGCCAACCTAGAACATGACAGACAAGCTCTGAACTGAAGACTACACTGTTTTTCAAACACCACAGAAAAGCAAATAGCAGCAAAACAGCTTTCATCCTCCTTTGCAAGTCATTCTTCATGAAATCCTGGCCTGTATTAGAGGAGTTATTGGAATACAAGTACCTGCATCTCTGAAAATAATTAAAATACATACTTCAAGGTTACCATCTGAAAGAAGGAACTCTTCATCTTATCATTCACTATGCAATTTATCCATTACATTAAAGATCTACACTGCATATATATCTTTAAAAAAATGCACCTGAATAATCAACTTCAGAGAAGTGCACCCTAATTTGATTTGACCCACAGTCCTCAACTTCTTCCCATTTTCTACAAGTTGTCTTCAAGACAATGAAGGTATTTCAAAACTATCAATACAACCCTTCAACAAACTTTCAAATATTCTAGCTGAGTGTTATACTTAAAGCAAAAGTGATTGTTCAAGAAGCTTTTGGGGTGGAGGGGGATTTTTGAAATTCTTTTCAGTCAGTTGTCTCAGCATGCCTTGCTCAAGCTTTGTTTTTAGAAGCAGTTTGTAAAAACTCATACAACTTTGTTTCACATAAGTTCAGTAGTTTCTTTTCTTTTTATAACATTCCATTACAAATAAATTCTTCAAGCTTTCATCAACTTCACAACTACTTAAAATAGCTTGGTGACAAAACTGTTCTTACTGAAAGTTGAATCTGTGGGACTTTCTAGTTATATACTCAGCAGAAGGAAAAGGGGTCTGACCCACATAGTCTTGATGTTAATGTGCTATTGACCAGTATTTTGAGTTTTATCAGGTTTTTTTTTTAAAAGGTATTATTTTCTAAAAATATTCCAGTTAATCTTTTACAGCAGTTAAATCAATTTTTCATTATATTAAATAAAAACACTTACCATTCTTCAGTTCGAAGCCTACAGTCCTTAGCTTCTCTTTCTAGTGTCTGAGACTTGATCTTTATGCAAGAAGATAATCTCACAATGTAAGTACTGACACAGCAAGACATTTCATTTCAAAACTTTTCAAACTTGCAAGTAAAACTCCTTACTTCTAATTTCGCTTTATCATTCTGCAGTTTTTCCACGGTATCCGTGTATTTCCTTGTTAAACTGTCCACCACAGCTTGATGCTGCGCAGCATCAGTTTCTAAAACCTCAAGTCTAGTTCTCAGCTCCGCTTCTAAACGTTTGTGCTGCTCATCTGCTTCAAAGAACTAAAAGAAGAAATGCAGAGCTCATATGAAAGCTTAATTTTACACCAATTTAATTAGCCAGTCCAGGTTAATAACATTTCTATTTGTCTGAGAAGTAGTACTTGTTATGATGATATTTACAGAGAAAAGATTCAGGAATACTCTGTATTTATTAACGCTTTGTAGTAGCAAGCATTCCTTAAATATATTGCCAATTAACAGTAGACACCTGAAAAATTAAAGTTGAACCATAAGGTCCTTCTGGAGTTTTCTAAACCAAAGTGAAATGCATTCTATTTCAGTAAAGTAATTCCTGACTTAATTACAGCAACTGGCAGAAAGTATTTTAAGCTTTAAGGCAATTCTGAAACAGTTAGTGAACTAAAAAGAAGTTTCCACCCAGTACCAACTATATGGCTATTTTCAGTAAAGTAGCTAAGTGTCACCAAAAGTTAAAAATCTAAATGAGAAAACACATACTGAGTTATTCCACATACTGTCTTAAGAATCTTAAGTCAAAATACGTTTCCATTTGCCCAGTGAACATCTTTGTAAACAAGCTATGCAATCTAATCTACTGTTTTGCATACAATTAAGCTTCTATACCCACTAGTTTTCAGATGGCGTTTTATTTTATCTTCGGTCATGTGACCAGTTTTCTGAACTAAGAAGGATAAAAAAGTTTCACTCACAAGTATATGTAGTCGTTCATTCTCTTCTATTTTCTTCTGAAGATCTTCATTGAAGACACTTTTCTGCTCTTGACTCAACTGAGATGAGGATTCTGCACTTTTCTAAAAGAAAGAAAATGCATTCACTACCTCCAAGTCTCTGGGGGTATCCCAAAGTCCATCCCTAAGTATATGAAAACTCTTCCCATTGCTAATTCCCAATAGAGGCACATGAGTATATACGTTACTTACATTGACTAATACATCAAAAGGTATGCATATTGCACACAGCATGAGCCTAAAAGCAGCACTTTCTCCTTCACACCATTGTTACTGTATAGTGGTAGCATGCTAACTCAATAAGGACTCAGGAAAGCCTCTACTCAGGCATCACATTCACACACACAAAACTGCTTGTATGGGCAGGTACCCATTTGAATCTTGCATGATTCCATGCAGTCAGTAATACGAAACCCTACAGACATGGGCTTATTAGGTTTGGTAGCTGTGTGTAAGGCACATCTGCCCCCACTAAGTGTCCACGTGTAAGCTGGTCTGGT
Source organism: Strix aluco (assembly GCF_031877795.1). NCBI lineage: Eukaryota > Metazoa > Chordata > Aves > Strigiformes > Strigidae > Strix > Strix aluco. The sequence continues at coordinate 21,304,815 of NC_133933.1, forward strand.
CTCAGCAAGGACCAGGAATAATCACTGAAAGCAGACTACCCCACGGCAGGCTGTAGCACAAGGTGGCACTGGAAACACAGGGTCTTCGCTGTCTGCCAACTACCCTAAGAATTCAGGCAACTCTGCCAACTGTTTCCTCATTTTTCACCCATTTCATCCAAAAGGTTCATGCACCACTAGTGAATCCCATACTACTTCTCTGCTGAACAAAGGTAGTACCACCACCAAATGAAAGGGAGACTGTTCACATTCAAACTTAACGCTAAACTTCAAGTGCTTGGAACAGCTAGGACAGCTAAGCCACCTCTGCATTTGATATCAGCCTACGATCTACAACACCCGAGACATGGGCATATGTTCTCTTCCTTCTACAAGGACTGCAGTCTGACATAGATCATCTATCTGAATCTTAATCTAAATAGCTTCAGATGTGATTTACGTGGTCTCCCAACAGCAAGTCTCTGAAGTAAGGGTGGTATGGAATATACTGGGAGTGTGTTCAATATAATGTACGTACTCAGTGAGGCCCGACAGGTAAAACTAAAGGGAACATATTTAAAAGGTAGTACAAACACTTTTTAAGAAAGAAATACAGAATTGTGCATTCTGACAGCTGAACAGGAAAGTCAGTGGCAATGGTTTGCAAAGCTACTCAAGCCAGGCTGAGGTCCTTCAAAGTTTGGAAACATGCCTAGGGAAGTGATAAGTTACATAAAATGAAATAAAATAACAGAAGGGTCAAGATGCATTTTGGAGAACAATCTACTACAGTGTCTGAATAATGTAAGTCAGAGGTACTATGCTTATCAAGGAACTGGATAGCAAAAAAATGCATGAGAGCTTCAGAAAAAAGGAAGATAATCATATTACTAGTCAGCTGAATGATTTCTTTAATGTCAGTCTTCATTGCTACAGCATTTTGGGAGCTAACCAAAAAGAAAAGATTATAGTAATTAAAAGGGGTTTCCTGATAAGAGGAAGGTAGCAAAGGATGCTTGACAATTATTTAAGTCCAGACACACCACCCCTGGAATTCTGACGTTACGTACGGACGACATGGCTGATCTTAGACTAAACATGGTATAATCAGGTTTAATCAGCACGCATTTTGGCAGAGAAAGATCTCAGTACTGAAATTATACTGTCACTTTGAAATAACATACAGAACACTAGCTAAAAATTTAGATTTCAAAGTATCTGACAAGATTCACACAAGAGCTGACTAGAAAAGCTACAATCATAGGCTGAAGAGTTAACCATTGACATCAAAATTACAAATCAAGGAGGTGGGGATAGGAAATGAGGGGTGATCAGTTTTCATCATAGCAGTAGATTAATCACAGAGCTCCAAGATCTTTCCCAGCTGTTTGAACACTTCCTAAATACCTGGAAAAGGAGATGGCAATTCAGTATCAGTTAGTTGATGCACTAGAAGAGTACAGAACTACTCCACATGTATTATATGAATCAATACCTTAGTGGTTATTTTCACTAACATCAGTTAATAACACAAGTTCTGACAAAAATATTGAGCTCAACTCTTGACACAAGGCAACTACTGCTAGAAATCAGGGTAAGACATTGACAGGTGAGGAGCAGACATCTGCTAAGCAAGGTTTTTGCCTTTAGCACATACCTTATTCTTCTTGCCCTTAGCTTCACTTAATGCAAGTTCATCTTGAAGTAACTCCACCCGCTTGGCAAGTTGCTGATTTCGAAAGGTCAAGCTGTCCATTTCTTGTTGCAGTTTTCTCAGCGATTGATCCTTCATCTTCAGTTGCTCCTGAATGACCAAAAAGTTTAATTTTAAAACTTTCACATTTACTTTCACACATGTTTTTAGTAAGAAGTATCACATTAAAAAAAGAGAACGCGTTAAAGAATTGCTTTCTTCACTATTTCATGACTGAAGAGACTAAAAGTATTGCTTTTAAACCAAAAAACAGCATTCACTTCCTTGAACTGCCACAGATCACACTCAAGTAGGTACTTCATCCTATAATTTAACCATCAAGAAGCAACCTTCCACTTTTAAAGTCAGCACCTACAGAGAACAATGAAGATTAGTTGCAGAACAGAAATTCCTTCTTTACTCTTTTAATCACAATACTTTGAGTAAAAGTATTCTCATTTACCTATTTTTTCACAAGCTTAATACATCTGACACAAAAGTTTTTAGAGATTACCTTCAGAGAAGCAGAGTTTGCTTGCTCATCTACAACCCCTTTTTTCAGCACTTGGTTCTGAGCTCGAAGCTGAAAGATAAGAGATGCCAGTAACTATGCAAGACAGAGGAATAAATAAAAGTCATTCATTAGAATGTGCATAAAGCATCATATTCTCTCATGAGAGCACCAGATGTGCATGCTTTTTAAAGTATTCTGTTCAGGTAGATAGGAGTGATATCAGGTTGAAAAAAGTATCCAATTCATAACCTGAATGGCCAAGAAACAAGAAGTCACTGTACCATTTGGTCAAATAGAACATGATTCTTACTCAATAAATATCTTGGAAGATTAGTTACTTGGATATAGTTAAGGTTTGAAGAACAGTGAAGAAGTATGGAAAAGTTGCAACTTCTTCCTTGCCTAATAAAGTTCTTGCTCATATTCAGTGCCTCTCCACTCTTCTCCCCAAAACTGTTCATGACTCATTCTGGAACATAAACAGGGCTCACAATAAAGGCAAAATCCCTATCAATTCAGGAAGAGTTTAACTACACGCTAATGCAAAAATGCTTATTACTGGTAGTAGCAGATGATCCAGAGAGAACAGCTTGAGAAACACTTCAGGAAAATGCATAAAAAGCATCGGAAAAAAAAGCCCTCCAAGACTTACTTATATAGTTCACAAATCTGAGCTAAATTCACTGCGGTGAAAAGTGATACTTAAGAAATCTATTTCCCAGTCACTTCACAGAGTACCTCTACCCTGCAGCAATGAGGATACCGACAGTTCCATCTTCCCATTCCTTGATAACTGCTTGAATCCTGGTTTCTTCAATGGCAGTTTGTATTCATTTGATATGTTTGAGTCCAGCTGTTGCAGATATAAATTAAAAGGGTTTGCACAGTTTTTGGGAATACCTCTGGCAGATGCATAGAAGGCAAGATTCAATGTAAAACAGCAATGGCTAACCTTTTCAGTCTGATGACTGAATATATTTGAAAGGTCAGAAGTCAGTTGACATTGCTAAGCACAGGCTTTTGCCCTGCAGTATTCCCACTGTGCTGCTCATGCATCACAAAGGCAAAAGAAACTTGCAAGAGCAACACAGAAAGACTTCCAAGCACAGGGTTTCCCTAGGAAGAAAAAGCAGTGCAGTAGTTTTCTATGCCTTTTTTCTGCCACAGCTACTAATGTAGGAACACATCAGGTGCACTGAATGAACAAGCTCAATCATGCTGCACTGAGATACCCAAACTGAAGTGTGATCCACCAAAGGCTGTCACAAGTTGAAAAAGCCTTTTGACTACTACTACCATCAGGGTTGTGTGAGAGAGCCAGAAGCTGCAACTCAAAGGGAAGGAGACTCTGAAAACACACATCCTTCTTCTGGACTGCTCCGTGAACTAAGAGGGAAAGCAATCCTTTGGCAGGTACTTCCCTTGGCACTCCTTGGGTCTGTCAAGCTCTTGTCTACCTCTCTCCTTGGCTTCCACAACCCAAGTAAGTGAACAGGCGAACAGCTTCCCAGGGCTACCCTCCATTTCCACCTGCACACAATAAGCAGCCAACTAAACAACTGCCCATTTACACAAAAAGGAGAGTTATCTGCAAAGGGGATCCCACAATGCCCTGGAGTTGTTGCACAAGAAGTGGGATGAAACCAAAAAATACTTCCCACAAAGTACCAATGAAACATCACAGGCTGAAGGTTGCAAGATGAAGTTAAAAGAAAGCTTTTGGACACCATGATATTAAAAGAAAGAGGATCCAGCAGCTGAACTTCCAGAAACTATAGCTGAAAGTCCACATTTCAAAGTTTCATTCAGGAACCAAGCAGTGAAGTCCCTCAAACACCTTATCCTGAGCCATTTTTAATCTCCAAGGTACAGCAGAGCCACTGTAGAAAGCAACAAGAAATATGAACTCTGTGACCTACAAAGTTTCAAAGTGAATTCAGTTTTCTTAAAATGATTTTGTGGAAGTATTAAAAAAAAATGTGTTTGTGAACAATTTAGATATAGGTTTTCTTACAGCCGTTCCAAGAAGAATAGTATTTAAAGATGCATCATTCTGTAATCTAGGAAAAGGTGTCAAATACAGTCAAATGCCTTGTGCCACTCTGATGCTGGGCTACACAAAGTGCTGGCTTTCTTTCCCAAGACCACTGAAGAACTATGCCATTCAAGACCAACGGTCTCCTCTTCCTTTTAGTGAAGAAACAAGAATGAAGAATTCTGTATTAAGCAAGACTCCACCATTTAATAAATCATCTCAAGCACCTTGGAGAGGAAAGGCATTCTCCACTATGGGACAGAAGTCTTTACATACTCTGTTAAGCAGTACCAGAAACAGGAAGCAAAGTCACCTAGGGCAGCTGCAGAAGAATGGAAACAGACATGAGGCAAGCGTGGAGTCGAGTGTCCTCACTTCCAAGACACTGCAACACCACTGCAGGCACTACTAGCACTAGTGAACTCCCACACTCACCAGTCAAAGCAAACTCAGAGCCTGTGGGTAAGATACAAGACCAAGGCCTCAACCAATAGTCACACCCAAAAAGATAACTAAGCCTCATGCCTGACTGGAAAGTGGAGAAGCAAGGGAGAGCACTGCTAGTTTCACTTCCCTGGCGTAGCTGAACCCATTATTTGTCGTACTGGATGCTTTTGCAGACAAGGCCACTTTGCTCCTGACGCCGGCTCACCCAGCCAGGGCTCAGCAGTACTGTATTCCCTCAGCACCCGCAAACTCGCACCCTATGCCTGCCCAAGTTTGCCTTCATCTCATCCTCAATAAGAGCCAACCTTTGGGCCCCGAACACTTTAGGCTGCCGCAAAAACCGGCGTTTCAGTCCTGACCAGCCCCCCGCTCCGGCTGGAGCTCAGCCGAAGGCAGCCAAGCCGGGCGGGAGAGCTCAGGGCCCCGCCGCCCCACGGCGGCACCGGGGCAGAGCAGCCGGCTGCCCCGGGCACGGAAGGCTCAGCGAAGGCACCGGCAGCCCCGCGGGCCGAGCGGGGAGGGAAGACCCCCTCCCCTCAGAGAGGCGCGTAAGGGCCGGCAGCCCCCGCGCAGGGAGCGGCTGGAGGGGGGCGGCACCGGCAGGGGAGCGGCAGCCGCCGCTCGCGGAGCATCGAGCAGGGGCTCTGGCGCCTGATACCTTGGAGTACTCCTGAGCCAGCTTCTGGTACTTCCCCTGCAGCTCCGCGGCGGCCGCCATCTCCCCGCCACCGGCTCGGCGCTAACCGCGCCGCACGCCCGCTAAGGGAAGACGCACTTCCGGGTTCAGGCGGTGGGAACGCGATGACGTCACCACCCCGCCCCCTGCCGGGGGAGGGGGCGGAGCTTAAGTCGCCGGCGCCACCATCTTGACGCAACTTCCAAGATGGCGGCACGGAGGAGGGCGGGGCCGCAACGGAGGGGGGCGGGCCGGCCGGACCACGTGACACCAGCGAGGCGATCATGGCCGCCTCTGTTGTCATAGTAACAGGCGCCAGGCCCTGCGCGGCCTTGAGGCTACGGGGCCTCACCCCGCCCAAAGTACATCGGCCGCGCGCGGGAGCATCGTCTGCCCGGGGAGGGGAGGGGGGATATCGTGTCGGCGTCATGTCGCGGGTCGCGACGCGGGCAGCGGCGGGTGGTGCCCCGGCCCCGGCGCCGTCGCCTGCCGGGGCCGAGTGCCAGGGCCGGTCCCGCGGCTCCCCGCCGAGGCAGGGCTGTCGCTAGGGGGAGCCGCGGGCCCGGGCCTGCGGCAGCGGGGCGCGCAGCGGCGGCGGGGGGCGGCCAGCCCGGGCCGCAGAGGCAGAGGCAGCGGTGGCTACCGGAGGGCCTGCTCCTCAGGCGGCTCCCGGCCGAGCCTGCGCCTGGGCTGTGGTGCCGGGGTGAGGGCCAGGCGTGGGGGCTGTTACCTGCCTGCGAGGGAAGGCGGCTTGCGGCGCTGAGCGTCGTGCGCTCCTCCTTCAGAGTGCACTACAGCTGTTGTCTAACACACGCGACACCCACAGAAACTGAGGCAAATACATTTTTTGCAGATCCATAGGTGAAGAAAGGAGTCAAAAGGCAGTTAAGTAATTTCTAATGGTTTGCAACAAGTGAGTGGCAGGGATGGGATTAGTCGATGCCAGCACTTGGGTCTTCCTACTCTGTTCAACCCTAAGTGCCGTTCTAGCCTAATGAAGTGGGACATGGATAAATGGTGTATCACTGTAGTGCGTCTGTTTGCTCTCAAGCTACAGAAACTCGAATTCCAGAGTATCCGGTCATTTTGACTGTCTGCACCCTGTGGTTCCCCGGGGGGGGCCCTTCTCTGCTGCCTCCAGCCTGTAGATCCCTTTGTTTCAGAGCCCTCTTTCAGCTTCTCCACCATTCAGGCATCCTCCTTTAGAGATTGCTTAGACTGTGCTAATTATCTCCTATTTTCTTCTTCTTTCTCCTCAGATTTGCCAGACATTTAAATATGTATATACCATCAGCACTCTTTAAGCAGAATCTGAAGACATCATAATAGGTGTATTTGGTCCTGCCAGATATCCAGCCAATGCAGGATTTTGTTTCTGAAAATGACTGGGAACAGATGTGTAAGGAAAAGGATAATAAGGCAAAAATGTGATGATACTTCACCAGTATATGCTGAGCATCTAGTGATTTGCAGGTTAAGGGCTTCCTGGGCTAGGATAGAGATGTAACAGCAAATTATGATTTTTGTTCAGTTTCCATGGTATCATTTTTTTCCACTTGATTTCAGCATGGTGTCTTCGTAGCCTTTCCTCAGTAGTGGGTTGTGCTAGAGATCCTAAATTATAATTTTCTTACCTCCTTTTTTCTTTGTTTCCCTTAAGTAGGAGTAGATAGTAGGTGCCTGTAATGGAAGCTAATCCTTTTCCTTAGTCTTGAGGTTTTGATGGTGTGTGCTATTCTTTTGCTTATCACAGTAGTGGAGTTGGCAAGCACTAAATATGATATGGTGGCCAGATTAGTAAATATGTTTGTATCTCCACAGGAAGTCTTAATATTGGAGGACATGTCGCTGATCCATATTGCCAAGAACAGAGACTGCACATTTTTAGTAAGTCTAAAAGGGGAAAAAAGCAAAACACATATTGTCACTATTCATCCAAATGATCTTGCTGCTCTTCTGCATGACCAGAAGAGCTTAAATAGCAATACTGGAATAAGAAATAAAGAAGCTCTAGTTTTTAACATTAGAGCCATGATAGAGTACTCCTTCCACTCCATTTTGTATTCCCTACAGAAGTTCTTAATGAAGTAAATGGAGTTTGCAATTCGTGTTCAGCACACCAGGATTAACAGCAGCACACCTTGTATGATATGTCCTCACATGTCAGTGCAGTAAATTTTATACTGGAAAATTATTAAAAACCTTTGCAATTGATTCTAAGCCTGTATTTTCAGGTTTGCATTTCCTAGGATATATCTTTCATGGAATGTTAGACTGAAATCCTTTGAACTTACTTTGCAAAATACAGTACTCCCAGTTTGTGCTGTGTTCAAAGATGCTTTTGTGATAAAATTTTCTACTTGTATTTGGTGCAGTGAATGCTGGCAGAGAGGTTTCACAGCTGAAAGCTGGGAAAGGGAGCTGAGGGAATTACAGTGCCTAGTTGTAGCAGAATGAATTGCGTTCCCACTGACAACAACGGTGTTTCTGACTGGGCAGCTAGCATTCAGGGTGGAGGAACACAGAATTTATTCGCCTGCATCCATTCAGAATGGCAAGATCCAAATGTGCATTATATAGGGCATTTATCATAGGAGGTACTGTCAGTTTCTTAAAACACGAGCGGACGGAGTGAATCAGAAGATGGGTGCTTTTACTGCTTTAAGGCTGAGCGCTGACTGCAGGATTTTTGGGCTCATCAGAACAGCTCTACTTCAGTGTATCTTAAGCATCAGGCCAGCCTCTTGTATTTAAAAGTGGTCCTGTTTCTTACCCAGTTTCTCATGGATCCTGGAGTCCTTATAATTTTAGGAACATATAATGTTGTAATTTATCACAGTTCCATGGTGGTACTTGATGAACAGCTTGAGTCAAAGTTCCCCAAACATACAGGTAACAAAAGTTATGTGGCTTGTTTGTTGTGTTTGGGGGTTTTTTTAACTTTCTCATAGGAAATTCTCAGATTCATCCTTTTGATTTGTAATTGCAGCTGCAGTACTACTTCCCCTACAGTGAAAAAATGCCTGTATTGTGCTGTTTCATCGCAAGCACTTTCTTAATACTCATCTCTCCCTCAAGAGCAAGGTTGTCCAACCACTGCGCCGGAGAGGTGCACAATGCGCGTTGCTTCAGCGTGGTGTCGTAATGCTTCCTTGTTGGTGACTCAGTATGTAATTGCAAAGGACTGAACCTGTCATCAGAAGTTCAGAGCGAGAAAGGTCAAGTGAGTGGAATGCCAAGCAGTGTGGGGTTGTTGCCACAGGACCCCCAAAATACTACCTTCTGCAAATCCACCCACACGAATATAAGTACATGTTACGGCAGCAGAACTTAATGCAAGCTAAAACATGACGTGTTGAGCAAAAAAATCCCTTACAAGGGTCATAGCATTTTTGCTTGTCTTGTTGGCTTTCATGGGGCAGAATGAAGAGCAAAAGATATGCAGTGGAACAGAGGCTGTCCTTATGTCTGTGCTCAGCAGCTAGTATAATGGGTGTTGAATTTTACATGCTGTCTCAAGACAAATAATTTATTTAAGAATTACGGTGATTGTTTCAGTATGTTCTATTTTCAAGCTCGTTTATCCTCCCTTCCTGGCTCAAACAGTGCCTTCCCCTCTGCCTGATTAGTCAGAACTTGTACTCACATACCCTGTGAATAGGTGCAGGTAGAGAAATAAACAAAGAATATATTTTGAATCATCCAGGATGTTTTCTGTGCTTTGGGAAAATAAACTTCATTGTCATCACTTACATGCTTACAAGTATTCACAACAAAAGGGTTTCTAAGATCCGGAAAAAATTAAAAAATAATTGGAAGGGAGCCATCTTCAGTCATCAGACTATCACAAGCCACATCCTCGGAAGCTGCAAACACCCTAAACTGGTGTTTTGTTTCTGTTATCTTAGCAACGGCAAGTATGAACAGCAGGATATGTGCTCACAATATGCGCTCGTTATTTCTCATGGTGACTCTGTAACAAACCGTTTGTTACATATAACCTTTCACCTCTTTCAAAAAGTCTGACAAGAAAAGCCACGCACTCAAAAAAAAGTATATGCATGTACAGATATGCACTTCACAGAACATTTTCTTTTAATTTGTAGTCTTCATTATCATAATTTCAGTGTTTCTGTAGCATTTAAAAATAGAAATGAAAACAAGTCTCTCTGTCTCTCTCGTCCCTTCCCAGCCCATAGGATAAATAGCTTGAGTCATCTATAGGGTGTGTGCATGGCCAGGGGAGTGGTGCCTTTGTGTAAAAAGAAATTGCTGAGAACAAGAAGATGGAAAAACTGAGCCTGTGATAATCCAGAGTTGACTTTGCAGCTCATGTTCCACTTGGGTACAACACATACCAGCCCCTAGTGCAACAACAGCAACTTCTGTATCTTCACAGCAAATCCTTACTGATACTTGCTCCATAAAACAGCAGAACTTAGTAACAGCTGAAAAAGTGTATGTTTCTACCATTTTTTTTGAATGCAGAATTTTCCCCCTTCCAGGAAAATGAAGCCTCTTCCCTGGCTCTGCCATCTGCTTGTTGAAGGTCTACACATCTTCTGCAGCCTCGCTTCTTGCTTTCCTTCTCTGCACGCTTGCAGGGACCATAACTGAGAAACATTGGCCCAGCAAAGACTGCCTGCACTCAGATTCTACAGTCTTGCCTGTTTGCTGGAGAAAGGAAAATAAAACCAATGTACATTAAATCCTGAGAGACAAATTGTCCGATTTCAGAGAGAAAGATAAAAGACTGGATTGAGAAGGAGCATTATGAAGATTGTACAGTGAGAAGTGGATGCTCTTTCACGTACACCAGTTGTGGACACAGACCTGCATGCCTTTGAAAGAAGGCCTGACTCTCCCACACAAGTAACATCAACAAAGCAGGACCTGTTACCTGCAGCAAAGATGGCATGGGTTTGTCTTAATTTTCTCAAATCTCCAGAGACAGACACTTGAGCAGAGAAAGGAGAGAGAGCTGGCAGATTTACCAGTAGTTTCAGAAACATTTTAATCAGAATTGTTCTTGTTAATGAAGATAGTATTTTTATTTTTAAAAAGATTGTGGCAGCTCCAAAAATAATTTGGACTTTTTGAATGAGCTAAAGCCAGGTCTTTGGTGCATAAAGACTGTCATGGAAAAAGAAGAGGGGTGGAGGGGACGTGGAGCAGGGTTCCTCACCGACAGCACAGGGAGAAGGCACGGCACACCATGCGGAAGGAGAAGGCGATTAACAGTTACTTGTACATTGCAAGCCTGGCGATGGGAAATGTGAACTTGAAGCAGTGGAAATGGGGACACCCCAGGAGGATCGAAAGGCAGCAGGGGAGTTTTATGATCAAATTGACTGCTGGAAAAAGTGCCTTGGCAGAGATAGGTTTGTCTTTGCAGATTAGTATGAACTGGAAAGGAGAAACAGCATGAGGAGCAACGCAGTGTCAGTTTTAAATCCTAACAATAGGAGGAGGATGAATCCTAGGGGGGATTATAAGGCTGAGAGGAACTATATTAGCATTTTTAAAAATATGAATCGTCTAATTTCTTTTTCTTTGTGTTTTACTACATTTTATGGGGATTTTTGTGCAGTTCTCAGTGTATTTTTTTTTTTGTGGTTATGACACTGACTAGTAAAAGCAGCATTATTTCAGCTGAGTGAAATATCACATACCTTTAAGAAGCTAGCAGTGAACTTGAGTGCACTTACAGGGATGTGCGTAGTAATTAATCAAGGAATGACACAGTTGGTCAGAAATATTTTTTTTTGGTAAAGTATGGGAGTAGGCTTCCAGGCCTCTATACTTTAGAAAAAAAAAAAAAAATGTAGAAAACTATGTACAAAAAACCCAAACAATTGACACACGAACTGTAGAACTTCAGCGTGATCTGTAAATATTCTATGTCATGATTTAAGAGTTAAAGATTTCCAGTATTAAAAAACCTCTAAATTTCAAAGTAACAGCAGTTTTTTGGAATGGTTTTAGATAAGAAGACAAGCTTCTTAACCTAGATGAAATTCAGCTAGAAGTAAGAGAACACAATATTACTAAAAATTGAAGCTTAATTGTTATTGCCAGCTCCCCATCCATAAGCATTCATTCATTTGAAAACCAGCATTCCTTAGAAAGAAAGTAGGTGCCAGCCACCTGGGCAAGCCATCAAAGAAAGGAAGATTCACAGAATGACAGTGCACTATTTTCCACCTCTAATTGCATCCCATATTTCTGTGTATAGATCAGCACTAGAATGAAATTTGGCATCGAGATCTACCCAGGGTGCTTACGCTTCTCCTTGTTATGAGCTACTATAGTGATAAATAAAACAGCAACACTACCAGGGCCAGGGTATTTGTGAAGTTGAACACCAACAAGTAGGGATTAACAACCACATCGGAAATAATGAACCTTGACAGATCTAGGGTTAAATACTTTAAAATTAGATCTTGCTGAAAGCTGAATCTTGTCGCTTAGCAACGGCTGCATGGGATGCTGCTGTCACTCAGTGGATGCTTCTCTGGGGAGTTATCATTATGCTCACAGAAAATGGGTTATGATTGGGTCAAGGTGACATCATGCAGCACGGCAGCATCATTTTTTTAAGGTAGCATACAACACCATCGCGCTCGAGTTAATACCCAGATTTGTGTAGCCACTTGGAGATTTAAGGAAACATCTTTTCTTTTGAAATGGCTCAGGTCTGCCTACACCTTACCTGCCCCGCAGAAGGGCTCGCAGAGTCTGCACGAAACAGCAGGTCATTTCAGCTGGCACATTGTCGTCCAACTCAACAGGTGGATTTTTAATCTTTTCAAATTACTCAGAGCCGAAAGAAAAGCAAAATACCTGCAACCTGTGGAGGTCTAGCTGTGTATTCAGAGCATGGAAACCACCACCAGCAGTTCAGAAAACATGCACAAAGCTTATGAGAGAGAATAAAATGTACCCTTACTGAAAATAACTGAAAATTTAGTTTGCTGAGCTAATTTTAGCATTTAAAACAACTGGGAACCTACAGGATCTTAGTATGAAACCAAGATACCAAGTTAATTAAATCAAAAAAAGCCTTTGAGGCACAAAATCTATTTTTAAAAGTGATGCTCTGTAGAGGTTGGTATAGACACCTACAGAGGTTTTTCTGAACACCTGCCTGTCAGCTGCAAAGCACATAAGCACATCAGTGCTTCAGAGGTTGGCCTGGTAGGGACCAACCTGAATTTCTACGTATGAAAATACCCCAATGCTTAACTGTTACCAGTGTCTTTGGAATGGATACAGAAATTAGGTATTCAGTCCAATCTAGTATGCTGCCATTAGGGCTTAGAAAGTCAAGGTACTCTGGAAATGGAGATTATGGCAACCAGCATAAAAGCAACACTGGGGTAGACACACCTTTTTTTAAGAAACTGGATGTCCTTCTCTGAAGGTTGAAAGAGCACAGACAAGTACTTACTTGGTTGAGGGTAGTCATTCTGATGACTCAAATGAAGTGTGACAATGGCAAATGTAGCATCTCCTATTAAGACATGAGGCAAAGACACCTTTGATCTGTCCCCACTGTTTTAAACAAAAAAACCCAACGCTGCAGAGAACTGCAAAACGAGCTGAACGACAACATGCGTTGATGAAATACATATCATGACTGACAAATCTTGTCCTTCTTTATTTATTTGGACAAGTTGTGACAAAAAGTAGTTCCTGGTGAGCAGGAAGGTTACCAGGAGAGATCACAAAGAGTCAGGATCCAGACAGATCTCATTAAATCAAGTTCCAGGTCATGAACTACCAACTTTTTCTGCTGACTGGGGCCTCACCGTTTGGCAGTGATGGAGGAGAACAAAGACATGGACATATTAGTTGGTAATAGGATTAGTCAACTGTATGTGGCTGGGCAAAGGCCATGACAAGCCTAAGACATACCAGGCAAAAGTGGTGCTGCAAAGTCAGGGAAATATTAAGGCCTGGTTACAAAAAGCACCAGCACTCTAGAAGAGTGTCTATAGCTCTTCTCGTGCACCTGCCAGCAGGCTGAATTCAAACTGGAATTGATGTACCGAAAAGTGGTTAAGAGGAACGAAGATCATGTCTTTCAAATGGAAACCAATTGATCTTGGTTTATTTAATAAGTCAAGAGCCTAAGGAGGGAAATGATTGCTTTTGTACTGATGCAATAGGAAAGTAAACACTCTGATGTTTAACAAAGAGCTGTTTAAACTAACACTAGCGGAGGGTAGTTAATAATCTTACGTTAGTTTTAAGTAGTTTATAACTGTAAGAGCAGGAAGCTTTCAGGAGAGCCTTCTGGAAGAAAAGGGAGAAGAAACCTAACTGATCTGAAGACTGACAATTTGAGCAGAGGCGATATTGCTTTGCTATCTCAGGTGCAAGAATGACTCCCGTGAGTAAAAACAGGGAAGAGAGTTTCTGTGTCCAAATATGCTGGGAAAATTCACAGTAACATTGCTGGACTACTTCTCATATGCGATTACGTCCAAGCACACCAGATGTTCACAGATACATGTATTTACTCAGACTACTCAAACTAAGAACACTTACAGGTGTCTGGAAGCTTAAGATCTGTGAAAATATAACCATATTCTGTGTCAAATTTAGACAGCCATTTTTTCCAAATAAATCTATTATTTCCTCAACAAATGTCCTTAAAATACAGCTGGTATAAGTGGGTAATTGCTTCAATTAATGCTTTATTTCGAGAGTTGTGGCTCCATACAGAGGGTAATTTTCAGCAAAGTCGTAACTGAGGAAAACACTCTTGGGAAATTTAACAACGAACTTCAGGCTCTCTTAGCACAATATAGTGAATAACAATTAGAAAGATTATCATTAGCATATGATACATAGCTGTGATTTTGTCCAAACTAATTAGAGCAGTTGTTCTTTTATCAGTATATTACGATGAACACTAAATCAAAGATATTAACAGTGCATATATATTCTGTAATTTGTGATTTAAATTTTATTTGATAAGGTGATGAAGGTGTCTTTGTTAAATTCTACCGTATCACTTCAAGCATTGCAAAAGGAACTGATGTATTTCCATCAGGTCCTACAGAGGAAACTTAACTCAGTGATACTAGTAGGTTAAAAATAATAAAAAGAGATGGACCAATGTCTGCTTTTAAGAGAGATCAGCATCACGTCACATCTTGTTTCCCTCCTCTGGTACTTCTGCCTCTCAGGCACTGTAAGGGCACACGTGTGTGCAGGCACTCGAGGGGAGAGCTGCCCGGGGAGCAGCAAGCAGAGGCACATAGGCAGTGGGATGGGGAGTATTTCATTCCTGCTAGTGAAGAGACAGGTGTTCCCACCTGTGTGCTTTCCCTAAGGCCTTAGGGAAAAACCACCAAACAAGACCTACGCAGCTTTATCCAGGGACACGTTTTTTAAATTACCCATCCTGTATTACGCTGTTGATCTCCAAGTATCACACAAGCAACTTGGCCACAGTGATGCAGATGCAGAACTATAAATAATCACAGATGTTTAATCAGAAAAAGATTCCAGTTATTTCTGTTTAAACAAATGCTTTGCACAGGAGCGAAAAAGGTATGCAGTAGTATCTCAGCAATTTCCAAGATGTCAAAACATTCCTCAAGTTCCAGGTTAAAGTGTGAAATCTTGGCCTTAACAAGATGCTCTTAAAATATTACAGGCCAGCTATGCCTGAACCTGACTGCAAGCGAATCCTATTACGGATTGATAGGGTATTTTACAGATGACTTCCACAGGCATGCAACTGTCTTAACCAACCTACAATGAATTACACATTTGGCTTTTTACACTAGTCCGGTCTCATGGAAGAGGTTGAAAGGGGAAGGTGGAGCACTTGGAGCACCATCTAAGACCAGAACCAGGGTCTGTAGATAAAGAGAAAACACAGCGCTTTCTGTTTGCAATGCTGTTTATTTTAGAAAAGCCCCTTTGATCATCTGAATGAAAAATGTGGGCAGAAAAGTCACAAATGTTATAAAACAAAGTTTATTCTGCAATATTTTGTCATAATGAATTGCATCTCTTTGGTAAAAATAAACTTTATAAACATTTTAATTAACAGAGATTAGCATACAAAAAACTAAACCTTCTGTAAATCGTCTTTAAAATGGGTAAAGGACTAAACTGGAGGAAAAAGGGTTAGAATTGGTCACCTACTGGCAAAATTATTCTAAACAAACCCAAGGACATTGCTTATGCTACATTAGAAACAAGCTAACGGGAATGGTTTTAAAACAACTCTGGTTCATTTGATCAGAAAGCATTCTTACAATTCACTTTTAAATAAATAATAGTTACAATGAATTGGCAATTATAAAATGTTTTATATCACTATATGGCAGTAACATAATACTTTTAATTATGCACTTTTTAGTTTGAAGAAATGTACATTTATAAAACAGACTTGATAATGGCACTGGCAGTTAGCTGTGAAGAATGTGCTTTAAGATATAATGGCAGGTGCAACATTTAAAATATTCTACCTTTTCTTTTCAATAAATATTTTGACTACACCATTATTAACCTGTATGAGCGTACTTGGCTTTAGCCAAAGCTTGTAGTTAGTTTTCAGGCTGATGAAAAGTTGCAAACCATACAACTTCCATTTTACAGTTGGATTTTAGAACATTTGATGCGACTTTTGCAAAAGCAGTAATTTAGTATTGGAATCTGAAAGGCCAATACATGTTCATACAGTATTCCCATCGGAATTATCCTGAACAGAGCAGCCTCCCTTGTACACAAGTCTCACACACTTCTTCACTGTATGTAAAGAATTGAACGTGGTTCATTAATACTTTTCTTGCCAAAATATATCCGAGTTCATTGGCATGAACATTTTACATGTGTCACAAAAAACCCAAAACCCAACAATCAAAATAACTTTTAATTATACTCCATTTATACTATATACACCAGGGTCTCTAACTGAGGTGGCAAACAAACCCAAACCCAATGCTAGACAGGTAAGCGAAAGGAAGGGCAGCTATTCTCCCACTACCAAGAGGGGTGCTCTGCAACTGAGCTGGCGGCCTTTGCCTGCCAAAACGTGCGGGCAGAGGTATGGGACAACGTGGTGGAGTAGGTCAAGGGCACAGATTGGCTGCCTTCTCCTTTGGGAGGAGAGAGGGAACACAGCAAAGCACGAAGAGCATGGCCCCGCCGCACTGCTCTGTGTCCCAGGGCAAGGCTGCAATTGCTTCCCCGCTTCCACAATTCCAGTTCTCCCAGGCCAAAAGCTGTAAGGATGGAGGCAGCTTTCACCACTAACTTCTGATTAGTATGGTTTTACTGCTCATTGCATATTGTAAGTTAAATGCATCGTTAGCATCCCAACCCCATCCCTTCAGAAATGCTGAAGTCATTCATTATCACCAACTTCAGGGTTAACAGCGGCAGAGCCACACTCCCAGTAAGAATTAACCTTCTCAAATTTTATCTGAGGAAAAAAAATAATTCAGAACCAAACCACGGAGCCTACTAGGACTGCAGTTTCCAGGATACTTGAACCTTCATCCAGCTTTCACTGGAAGCTACAGAAAAGCTGCAACCACCTTCAGCGGGAACGAGGCAGCACCCCTCTTCAGCAGCGTGCAACTGAAATCACGGCACCGAGCAAAATCCCAGACTGCTAACAAAATTCCTGTGTAGCTGAATCCTCATTTGTCACTGACACAAACTCTGCCCTTTGCAGTTTTCCATCAAGGTACAAAAGCAACCCATGAGCAAAAAGCAGTTCCACCAAGCATTCACATCTCCACATCCCAAAATCCTAAGAACCACTGCGTTGGTACTTAATTTTCCTTTAAATCGCAAGTTTTACCCCTACTATCCATCAGTAACACATCCGGTATCAGATCTAATTGGCTAATGCACCACTTGTGATCTCCAGAAGACATACATGTCTGCACACGTTGCCCTGTTATGAGTGTAGGCTAATGGGTGTTCACACAAAGCAGGAATGCAGCAGAGTATTTTTCTTCCCTTTCAAGAAATAAAACAAATCATTCTTAAAACTGAAGTAATTGGGGGGGGGGGAGGAAGAAAAAACCCACTTTTTTTTCTAGTGTTTGTGCTTTAAAAAAAAAAAAATGTTGGCTTTAAATTCCAAACACAAATAACATCAAATATTTCAGGCTTGATCCAACAGCCATTGAGTCAGCGGGAGCACCACCGTTGTCTTCAAGAGGCACTGGAACAGGCCCTCAGAGCAACAGACCTTCAGCAGCATGGCTGTGTTCATAGTTAAAGTAGACAGTTTATGGCAGTATTCACGAAGACTGACAAATAAGAAAATACCCAAAAAACCCACACTGATCTAAGAAAGGCCTCCAAATAGCCAGAAAAATACCCTGTTAGGGAAAGGTTAACTTTTGGCTGAATCCAATCCATGGTTTTCAACAACCAAAACAGTGGACAATGGCTTCCTAGGTGGCTTTGCTCCTAATTTTCAACCAGCTTGCCCCAACACCTGCTGGAAGCAATAGCTTCATGTGTTTGCAAGAACATTTATGGCACATCATGCTACCTTTCAGAAACAGGAAAGATGACCTTTGATAGTTGTATACAATTCTGCAACATACTTAAGGCATCCTTAAATGTACAGTACTGTTAAAACTTACTCCAACAGAACTGCTTACCCATTTTTGAACAGAAAATTTTTTAGAAAGCCATCATCTACAAGAAGATGTAATTAATCAACCACCACTGATTTTTTTTTTTTTTTTTAAAAAAAAAAAGGAAAAAAGTTTACCATACCCCTAAAACATTTTTGGCTGAAGGATGTGTGGGAACTATAAAGAGATTCTCTTATTGCAAAAATGAATTGTGAAGGAATTTCTTCCCAAAACAGAGAGGTCCTCCTGAGCTACGATGTACACCCAAAGGCTAAAGCCTAGCCTTGCCCATTAGATGCCCCATATGCGGCAGGAGGCTGACAGGGTTCACACAGCACAAGGCACAGTGATCTGAGAAACAAAAGGTATGGACAGCCCATGTGACAAAAACAACAAGCATTGGGGAGGAAGGGACAAAAACCCCAAAAACAGGGTTCACTGATCCAAAAGGAAGCTATTTGATTTTGTCTCAGATTATGGGGCAAGACATTCCCTTTTCAGCAGCTGTTCACCACCTAGCCACCTAAATACTCCACCTCATCCACGCTGTCACCACCATCAACTGTTGGGTTCTTTTTTCCCCAAAAATTGATATAGGGGAGAAAAAGGGTAGATGTTGCAGGACTAGGCAGCTACTATGTATTCAAGAGTGGTGGTAACACGAGGACAACATCAAACTTGGCAAGTGGCAGCTTTCACTGTTGGTTGGCTACATGAAGGCGTGGGTATGCATGCACACATCTGCACGAAAAGGACACACACCCCCCCAAAAAAAAGGCAATTTGTCTTAAGATGAAAAAAACCAACCAAACTGTTTTCCTTCAGGAATCTGACCTGCACACAGCAGGTTGGGGGGAAGGAGGAAAAAAAAGAAAACTGCAGGTGGCAGCCCTTGTCCCCACTCTTCCTGGGGGTACTTAGCGTCTTGCTGAAAGCAGCTCCTGGAGCGCTGCAGGTTTTCAGCCACTGTGTCAGATGGGCTGAAAACTGCAGCCACTCAGAGCTGCTTCACCAGCATTTCCACCGGATCTGTCTCAAAAGAGTGACGAGAGGATGGGTGGGCGGAGGCAACCAAAGCCAGGACTTTTTCCCCCGCCTTTCTTTCTTTTTTCTCCTCCTTTTTAATCCTTTACATTGAAGTCAGAGCCCTTAGACAGGGCAAAAGTCACCTCTGCAGATGGGGCCAGCAGAGATGTAAATATGATCCACAATGTGCATCTGAATAAACACATCTGAGAAAATAAAAAGGTAAAATCAATTATTAAAAAGAAAAAAAATTAAAAAGTGATCATTAAGAAGTATGCTTTCAGGTTTTCACAAGTCATGCATCTCTTCTAATTTTAAATAATTTTTTTTTTTTAGGCAGTGATTTAAAAATAAATGGCTAAATTATAGTTAGCGCCAAAAATAAAAAAGCAATGAGTCCTCTTATGGCTTTGATCTCCCTTGTGAAGGGTAAAAGTAGAAGAGTATTGCCACAATTAAAAAAAATATATGTATATATTCAACACTGACAAACACACTATTTTCTATTTTTTCCTTTGCTTGTGACAGTGGGTCTTTGCAGTACTTATTAAGGAACTCAAGCATGTTTGGATGCCAGCAAGGTGGAGCAGAGACCCTGCTGCTTCTTTCAACTCCTCATCGATTTCTTGACATAACTCCTTGAGTGCTTTGTTGCTAGGCTGACTTTCCTCAGAGGTATCTACACAAGGTTGTGATGCATAGCCACTGTCTCCAAGAGGATCATCTTCATAGTCAACGTCTGTATCCACTTCACTGTGAAATCCTTCGCTGCCATCGCTTCCGTCATGGCTGGTCTTGGAGATAAATTCATACACCTCATCAAGGGAGGACAAGGAAGACACGCTGGACCTAGATGCACAGCGCTGGGAACCCATGCTGCTGGCACTGTAGTTGTGATCCTCCTTTGGATCAATATTAGTGGCCACAGAATCATTTTCCTGCAAATTTATGGAACTGGGAGGATTGAATGCACTGCCGTAACTCCTCTTCTTGGGTGTCTTCAGAGGCTGAGGTTTCTCACCTATTAAAACCAAGATCCATCAGTAAGCAAATACTCCAGTGAGATCACCTGCAAAATGAGCACACTATGGCTGGCTGACTGCAAAGTAAGCTGAATGTGAGCATTTACTGTCATCCACAGAGGACAACAGTCTTCACCTAATCACAACTAGGAACTACAGAAACAGAGAAGTAGCTAAGAAACTCTTCCTACCGTCTAGCACAAAGAGGGCAGGGGAAGAACTTTGCAGAAAAAACAAAATTAATTGGGGAAAAAAAAAAGAAGGTGGTTCTATAAAACTCTGTAATGCTAGCAGAAAGAATAATCAAACCAGAATCGCTTCTTGACTGCTCCTACTATTTGGAAACTAGACCATACTTGTTTCCTAAAACTTTATAGAGAAAACATTTAGCTACTGGGTAGAGCAAAAAAAAACCAGAGTAAAATGGTTTATGCTTACAGTCCAACATCCCTTGCTGAATGGAAGTATTTAACAGCATCATTGCAGTAGCAGCATCGATATCGGATTCTGTGAAGGACAAGCAGCAAAACATTAGATTTCAGGTAAGCCTGACAAAATGAGGTCCCTAGAACATACAAAGAATATATATCTGCATATATTGGCCTAAAATAAAGAGCGAGGGGGCGGGGAAATGTACAAATTCAGACAGAGCATGGCTCCTATACAGTACAATATAGTTATAGAAGTCTTATATGTTAACTATGGTATTCAAAAACTGAATTCTCATAATGCACTTACCAAGTCTGAAGCCAAGAATCAGCGACATTAATTAGACACCCATATGATGATGCTGTTGCTATACTTATCAACAAGTGGCTTTTGTTTGTACTGGTTGAGAAAGATTACGCATATGGCACAGCAAAGCATCTCGGCAGCTTCACACCCTGGTTATGTGAACATGCAAGGCTGAGAACAAACGTGCCCATTAATGCAGCACTAATTCAGCACACCTCTCCTCCAGCAGTATTTTTCACACTAACAACAACTCAAACAGAAGAAATCGAGAAGACGAAGGGGGAAAGGGCACTGAACTGCTCAATCTAGAAAGCACGGGGATCTAAATAACGAATAGGCACTTAAAAAGGTTTAGGTGAACTGCGGTGCTTTTAGCTGTGGTGACAAGCGCTGCTGTAAAACACCATCCTTTGCTGCCCAGAGTGAATTGTTTACATCTCAAAAAGGGCACCTTGAGGATATTATGGCAAAAAGTAGCATTTCTAACCAGAGTCAGGTGAAAAGGAAAAGAAACAAGCATGTTTTTCCCGTTCATTTCAGGACACACTCATGCACTTTAAAAAAAGAGGAAATCCAAGGTCTTCCTTCCTTCACTTCAGCTATGGATGATGAATACTCCTTATACAGGAGAGAAATATGTAAGAAATATGTATGGTGGACTAACCAGGCAGAAGAGGAGCAAAAAGACTTTGAGCTCTCACAAGAGCCTTGGCTCAGAGTCTCAGAGCAAAAGACTACATCTGAGATGTACATATGCACGTATGTACGTAAAAGCGACGAGCGGAGAAGTGGGGCTGGAAGACAACGTGCTGGAAGGTGCTGGCAGCGAGCAGAGCGGGCTCTCGGTCCTGCTGAACAGGAACCGGGGTAGGAACCCTTGAAGTGAAACATCAGCGATGTCTTTTTTGATGGCATTTGTTTTCTTCCCCCCTCATTATATGCATTAACTGTATTACTGAATTTGAAGGGAGGGTTAGTATTGGGAGGGGAACTGCAGAATTATCTGTTTGGCTTCCTTATCTTATATAATCATCCCTAACTTCATCCCTGGTCAAGGAGAAATTTGAGGAACATGACAATTTGAGAATGTTGTACCAATGTGGGAAGGGGACTGAGCTGCTGTTTCCAACAGGGGTTACAAAACATACACATTCCCCCCCTCATTTTTGCTGTCTCTCATTTTAAAACCAGCATACTTTAAGGTCTATTCCATTGCACTCATGAGATTATTTTTTTTGCTCTGTTTTGTCTGTCTTTGGCAGCAATAGAGTCCCTGAATTTACAAGTCATATGTATCCAACTGACAAAAAGAAATTAAAAGAAGCACGAAGAGTTACTTTCCCCCACTACCATAATCAGCAAGTGAAATATTCCCATTCCTTACTTGCTATCAGACATTTTATTTTAACATCTGATGTTGGTATATAAGCACCACCTTGTTAAAATGACAAGCAAACAGAGGCATTAATGCAACACAAAATTACTACCTGCAAAGAACATTTCTGCATCTGAGTACCCCCAAAGAAAGAGGAGAGACACTTCTGCAGCAATTTCTTAACAGTACTCTGCGTCACTGTTAATGTGCTTTGGCTTCACTTGTGATTGCTCTCCTCAATAGAGCAGTATTTCCCAAATTTATGCTTCCCAAGCAGAACTGCTAAGGAAGCACCTTATTACAAGGAATTCTTTCAATCTGTACAACAGCTGCCCTATGCGACCCTGTGAACATTAATGGCTTGCCTCTAATGCCAGGGAGACTCCGCACAAGTTCACCGAGATACAGAAATTCAATGAGAGAAGATATATGTCATTATTTCGGCACCGCCAGTGTAGCAAATTGCAATAGTTAGCATCAGACTGGCAATCTCCAAACCTGTCACAGGACACACCAGCAAAATCATTACGAGAAGGGGGATTTCTTGTATTCTCTAACAAGCCCTGAGAATCCCACATCTAGCAGCCCTGCAGCAGCCAGCCAGCCAAGGATGCTTCCTTGCCAGCCAGGTACCACCATAAAACCTCCGTCTGGATGCATGGTAATTACCATCTATGGACCAGGAAGCTGCTTGGTCTCTAAAAAACCTTGGCTTTGCTGCCTCACCAATGTTTCTGGTTTGTGGCTAAAAACTGAAAGCAACCTTCTCCCCTCAAAGCCTACCGTGCTAGCAAAACCAGAGAGCTGGATGCTCAAGTCCTGCTTCATCGGTGGCCTTTCATTATCCTTTTGAAAGAGCTTTAACAACACTTCTCTACAACAAATTAACACATGCTTACTTTTTCTTGGAATCAGCCATTTGGAAGTTGAGCACAATTCACTTTTCAGCACTTTTTTTAAAAAAAAAAACTTATTATTTTTGACAAGGACAAGCCTTCAATGTATTAAGCTTTAGTGGTGAGGTGCAAAACCTGTGCTCAACAGGATTCTTCAAAAGAAATGCTGTGATACCCAACATGCTGTCCTGGTACCAAGGCCCACTAAAATGTTTTAAAATGAAGAAAACTTTTTTAAAAGTACATATGGGAAAATGAAGTAACCATCTTCTGTTCAACAGCTGTTGCTACTTCTATTTGCATTTGACTGTCGATGAGAAACAGATTTCCATCTTAAATTAGCTTTTTTTAAAAAAAAAAAATCTGAATCTGGCTGGCTGTTTTTCCTTGTGGAAAGCAAAAGTAGAAATCCCTAGGACTGAGCTATAGCCAATTCCTTCTTACTCTAATACTCACTAAAACCTGTAACAGTAGGCTGAGGAAGGGGACACCACAAAGAAAAGCAATGCTGCACTTCAGCAGGGATTCCCTGAAAATAAACAGCAACCCACCCCCCAAATACCTGCATTCTTTCTCAGCAGCAATACCACTCTGGGTTTGTCTGTACTACAAAAGCACAGGTGTACCTACGTCACCATCCCTGGCTCAGCTTCCAGGCTGCTGCTGGCGCATCGCCCGCCCCTGGGGCAGGTCTGCAAGTGCCGAATAACTGCCCTAAACAGCAGTGCCAGCTACTGCAGGGACAACCAGGAGGGACAGGCACCTTCTGAAACATCACCTACAGACAACTATGTTTAACTTGCTAGATGGGGAAATATATTGTGCTACTGAGTTCCTGCCTTGGCTAGAAGGGATCACTCATCCACAGTAACATCCTGAGCATGACTTGGTCCGATCCGATCCTTCTCCATCAAGTTTTGATGGCTATGGTTAAAATAACATTCATACAACATAAAAGCTTTTGGTTGTGGACATCGTTTGTTTTCTCCTGCACCTACTTCATTACTAGTGCAGGAAACACAGAGGGATATAAACTTGGTTGAGAAGCAACACTTCAGCCCACAGCATCAAGACCTGTATTGGGAGTCCATATATTAAACCCATCCTATTCCCCTCTCCCAAAAGTTAAAATGAACAATTTGCAATTTTTAAGGTGACACCTTAAACTAAACAGACATCATGAGGCTAATCTGTTAGCTGGGTTAATACCCAGAACTTAGATCTTCCTGCATAACTACACTGGCAATAACATCAGCTTGTGCCCAACTTTTTGGCCAGTGAGTGAAAAGTAGCACACAGCTAGGAAAGACTCATCTGAAGTATACTTCTAGTTCCACGTTCCCCTGCAAATCCTGTCATGCTCTCCCATCCACCTGTATCAAAGAACCAACTTTAAGGGACTTCTGTGGCCACAATCCCACGAGTTTTACACATTAAAATTTGCTACCTTTTGTTCTCAGTAACCAATAAAACTAGTATAGAGATATGCAGCTTTCAGATTTGTTTTCTAATGAACTATTCATTCTTTAAGTAGGTCATATTTGGGAGTGATACCTGCTAAATACCTTCCTGGTAGAATAAGATGGCCCCTATTACATCTTGAAATTCATTGTATGGATTTAAACTTAACACACAAGCAGCTAATACAATAAGCATGTGTTCTACTACATCAGGGGGTTTTTTGTAATCTAGTAGACCCTTCAGAGCAGGTCCATACATACCATCAGCTGGATTTCAATACATGCTTGTGACTAAAACCAGAGAAACAGAACAAAAGAAAGTTCAGTGTTTACCTTTGAGAGATCGGCCATGATTCTGCTGAAGGACTGAAGTTAGGTAGTGAGGGGATGCTGACCTACTGAAAAAAAATTCAACAGGTCAAAGCCAAGCCCTAATTAGTCAAATGATTTGTACAAAGTATAGTAGACACAATATTATGATCATAGAAAGGTAAAAACAGAAACAACCCAATTGCCACAGTTTTTGCTGTGCAAGCAATTTCTACTGCCCTCAGCAGATGGCTTTACAGATTAGTTGATGGTTTATGTAGCACTATAAGCCATCATCAGCACTTGGAAAACACCTCCAAACACACACACTAAGCAAAAGTCTCATTGGCAAGAGATACTAACTTTTACAGATTTTATGTACCCACCTAAAGGCTGGATTTTAAACAAAGGTATGTATTTTTTAGTAAGTAAAACCTACATGTGAACAAAACATTAGCTTATACAGGGATGCTTAGAGCCCAGAAGCAGTTGTGTCTGCTATTCGAAATGGTGGTGGGAGATTAACAGAAACAAAAGGTAGCGTCATGCAAAAAGCTGGGGGAAGAACAAAAGACCCAAACCAAAATATCTGCTGATTTTAAAGTTATCTGAAGCTGGGCTGTTTTGGTGATGCCGTCTGCTTTTTTGTGTTAGGAGACCAGCTTTGCACCTGGCAAAGTACCACTTCATACCTTACAGAATAAACGGTGAGTTAAACCTTTCACATGGTTTTCTTCTACACACCCAGTCCTAATTATTCAGTTCATTATAACTTTACTAGCAAACAGTTAGAAATACATACAACAGAAATGGTACACAACTATTAAATTGGATGACACATAGCAACGTGCAACTTTTAGAGTATCGTTGGAAGAACTCGAAGGGTGATGAGCAGAATTTCAAGCCCACCCTGTAACAGCAGCCTTATGGGATTAATGGGGTGATTTCTATCGTTAAGGTGTGTTTACCTTCTATATTTATTATATTTAGGCAGCTCTATTTTCCAAAATAAGGCACTGACACAAATCCCCCCAAAATCACAAAGCTACTAAGTGCTTAACATTTTTTTTAATTACCTGTCTAGATCATTAAGGAAAATCCAAACAATTACTTCAGTTTTTAAAAATATCTTTTTAAACTATAATCCTCATTCCTTAAGTTGAATTCTGAAGAAAATATTATTCACTGTTCATTGGCTGGTGCCATGGCTGCACACATCTCGACAACCCTGAGATCAGTTACTCTGCACAGCTGTTAATGAGGGATGCCTGTTTAATACTCTCACCGCTCCGACTTGCCATCATAAATCAAAACTCAGCTAGCCATTGGTAACAGCTCCAAAGGTTGGTATAGTGCAGGAGGAAAAAAAAAAAAAAAAAAAAAAAAAAAAATCGAAGCAAGGTGGCTTGAAATGCATCATCCGAGCTACGTAAGGAGCTCTTGCAGCACTGCAGCCTGCCTGGCGCTGGTAACCAAAGCTACTGGAAAGGAGAGTAATATTTAAGCATCTCCCAATAGGGTAACCAAAGGGAAAAGGATCCAGTGCAGCTGAACGCGAACACGTGCAAAACTCGAGTTCAATGTCTGTTATGTTTTCTTGTAGGGGTGATAGAGTGCAAAGGGAACGGATGCAAAAATGGGGGAAAAAAATTAAAAATAATTTTAAAAGTCACAAGGAAAGCAATGGACCCACCCCAACTTGGCTGGCTCTGCAGTCTGCAGGTAAATTGCACAAAGAGATGCTAAACATCTTCATCCTTTTGCCTGAGCTCAGATCCTTCAAGAATCGTATCCACATAGAGCTTTCCTAGAGCAAATTAACGCATAGCTTGTCTTAATCAATACTAAGCATATGCAATAAGGTATTTGCAAGATGAGGACCCTAGCTGTCCCCAGAGCCCAGGGATACAAACCATGTAGTACTAGAACCAGAATGCAGCTAGGGGCCTCGCACTGACTGGGGGCCTTGCACTGACTGGTTGAACAAGCTGTGCAGAAATAAAATGCACCGGTGATGCCAATCATCTATGATAATACAAATTTCAGTGTAACTAGACACAGATTACAGTTTTGGAAAGCTTCTGCTCAAAGTAACACCTTAAATTTTACTTTAAAATCCTGCTGAATGATAGGTATACTCCCTGCGAACACACTGTAAAATAATTATGAACACTAGCCCTCCCACAGAAAAATTCAGAAACTCTCACAGTCAAATTCTAGCATCACCCTGTAGGTAAATTTGGACAGTCCTTCCAGCCTCTCTCCAGCTCTACCTCTGGGCTTTCTCTTTCTCTCCACACATAAAGCAGCCCCTTGGGGGCCCTTCCCCAAAATTATGCCAGAATTTAAATCTAATCTAAGAATTTTTAAATGTGGGGGGGAAAAAAAAAAAAAAAAATCTGTTTTTTCTGTGTATGACTTAAAGCCACACAGATGTTTTTTATTATTAAAGGAAAAATAAACCAGCTTTCATTAGGGCGGAGTTTAGTATCTTAAAATGTTTTTTTCTGTTTTGTTGCCCTTATAAATACAACCACTGCAAAACCCTTCACGTATTGAAGTCAGTGGGAATTTTGCCATGTGGCTTCATTAGGACCAGGATTTCCTTGTAATTGTGATTGTTGGCAAGTGTGACTTGTTCTTCAGTGAAGGAAAAAAGTTACTGAGAACAGCAGCTTCAAATTAAAGTCCTGATCTTGCAAGTACTTCAGCATTCAGATAAAATCTCTCCTTCCCTACCCTAATTTCAGTAACTTGTATTTATACAAGCTAGGTAAAGCATACTTCAGTGCTTGTATTGTTGGACTAATCTTGAAGACCTTGGAGATATTAAAAGCTTAACTGGTCAAGACTCTGAACGACCTGCCCTAGGCTGAGTATGTCTTGATTCTCTGCTCCTCTGCCTGGACAGACAACATCCAGAGGTTCTTTCCCATCTGTATTATTATCTAAATTTTAAAGTTTGACCATGTCAACATAGACACGGTGTTAAGAAGGCTTCCAAGGACCAGACCTTCACTCGAGTTGCACTGAAAAACAGAAGTCCATGCCCTTAGGTAGAAACATTAAAGCCTACAAAAGCATTATCATCAAGAGTCCAATTACAGTAGTTTCAGTAATCTTTGTTCCCACAAAACAAAGCCTGACAATACCACCAGTCATCTCATACTTTCCAACTTGACTATTTCTTAATACTTAAATGCTTTAGGGTAATTTTAGTAATGCTCCTGTTCCAGTAGAAAGCTAGGAAACAGCACACTTCTGCCTGGCTCATTCAAACCCAAGATGACCCTTTACAGTTCAAGATGGCTGGAAGGTCAGAGACCACTGTTACACCTTGTCTGTTACAAGCCCAAGTGGCAAAGCCCATGCCACACAAATCTTCAGCCACTGACAGCCAGCCAGCCAAGGCTTGCACGAGGGTGCCAGCTCCCAGGGTCAATGTCCCATTGGGCCCTTCGAAATGTCTGCTCAACGTTATCAGTTTTACATCCTGCTCCAGTAATCCCAGTTCCTCCTGTTTGTTAAGGAAACTCCTTGCAGTAAGAATAAGGCATAGGGCAATGTACAGAGACCTTAATTATCTCTTATCTCACCCAAATTATTTGCTGAACTAGATAAACCGGCCATGTGCCTAACCTAAGAACTGAGCTCACCAACAGCAATGTGTTCCTCTCTGCTTTCTGTCCTCCTCCTCTTTGTCCCGCCTCTGTGGGCTGACCCGGCTCTTCCTCTACTGAGAACACACAACATTTACTTCAAATTCTCAAAAGTCTATTGCCTAATCTTAAAATGTGTCGGATGAGGAAGCCCTGATTGCAGAATTCTTGCATGCTGCACCTCTAGAGTATGTTTATGGTAAAGGCTGTTCCTCCCATCCCTGCTGCAAAATGCTTTTTAACAGCCTTGGAGAAAAAACACCTCTCTCAGACCAGCCTCTCTAATCACTTCAGACTGCAGAAAAGTTGATTGTTTTTGACAACAGCATAGAATATATACATTTTATATCCTGACGAGTGACTTACATGAGAAGACACACACCTCCTTGCAAGCTAGCAGCACCAGGCACCCTAGATCAGTCCCAGTGAACTGTGCCTGAAGGAGGATTTTGCTCCACTACCCAGGACTGCCTGCCCTCCAGAGAAATGGGGCTCACCAGTAAGCACCCAGCACAGCCCCAACCTCCTGCTTTTAAACTCTCCCACAGTTATGAAGATGACTTGGACACAAGCCCCAGATCTGCTATCTGGGAAGTCTGAGCTCATTACACCTCCCTGCCTCATCTAGCTGGTCTCAACTAAGCCCCACTCAAATTCTTCTCTCAGGTGGCAGCTGGTAACAACACATCAACATCCGTGTGGGCATTTCCTCTGAGAGGTGGAGTAACGTAACCGCGCGCCCTACTCGGATGCGAAAATCCACCTACCTTGGCGGTGACGCTGGCGGAGTATAAAATGCAAGTGCTGAAGGAAAAGGCTGCTTTTTTAGTGCTTGGACAAGATTAGGTTTATATTCTGGGTCAACACACCATAACGAACCTTTTCCATTCACCTGCAAGAAAGAAGAACTGCAAATTAGAAAATCCAGGGGCCAGGCTGTTACAGTCATTTCTAATTTAACATTCTGAAGACACAGTGCAGTGATGTAGGCATCCACCACTGTACAGCTGATGTACATCATCCTCAGGCAGCTCCATTGCCTGCCTGGAAAGCAGATGCTCCCAAACTGAGCATATGGTCCTGCGACCCTTGTTATACGGTATGGAAGCACCCATCTTGCAGTTTGGGATAGTAACTCCACAGCCTCTTCTCTAACGCCCCACTTCCACTCATGCTTGACCACTGAAAGCTGTAAACCTTATTTTAACACTTGGTAAATACAGCTCTAAGTTTAAGGATCTGTCCCGGCATCAATGGACTGATCAGCAGTCTTCCATTTAACAGGTTTCTGAGTAAGTAACCAAAGCACCTTTCCCTTCACTTAGATATGGCCACATACTCACTTAACTTTACATCATCCTGTAAAAGCATCTTGCCAGATGCCCAGCTACAAAATGGATTATTCCCACTTTTTCCAAAATCTGAAAATCTAATTAACGTATTTTTGATACGCCTAACAATGTAAGCACCACTGTGCTAGTCATTCTTGATACTAAATTTGATCTATCAAAAAGTTAAGCAAAATAAAGCACCTCCACTCCTCTCAAGGGTTTCTTCACATATTTACTATATAAAGAAAAATGGTTTTTAAGCCTGCTAGTTCTTGCAATAGGAAGAGGAAAATTAAGTAGGAAAAGTTGAAACACTTCTATAATCACTGACCTGACAGATCAGCTAACAGCTCTGTGGGTAGCGATGACAGGTTTTTAGGGTGAAAACAGGTGTTACAGAAGTGGTCATGCACATGGCAGAAAGATGGGGCAGCTCTACACCTCAATGGGAAGACCCTTCTAGAGGATTTTTGGGGAAAAAGTCTCAGAGCAGAAACCCAAGCTCCATGGAGCACCTCCTGTGAGCCCACAAGGCCAGCTGGCCTCCTCCAGCCAGTATCAAGGGGGTATTAATACCATTTTATGGATGGACACTCCATGACTTACTGAAGACTGGAAAGGACCCCCAAAGCACATAAGTCTGTGGTCCTATTTAAGTCATGGGGCTTTTCCTGAAAAGAGGAAGTACTTTGCTATCAGTGTGAAAAAATCAAATCAGGGAGTGCTCCAGCTGAGAGATGCCACTCTGTAATTTTAGTTAAAGACAGTGCCTTTCATAAAGATCTTTGAGCTGCAGCATCTCTCAGAGTGATGTATTTTTTAAGCTGAACCTTTCTTATCTTTTCATGCTAAAACTGAGCACAGCCTGTAAGATACCTATCAAGGTATCTTTACCTACCTTTAATTAAACAGCCATGGTGGCTGGCAGGATGATTTGGCCAACTAGGTGCTAACAGGGGGTATCCTCCCAACTGGCTCAATCCCTCATCTCAGTGACAGACTAATACCCTGATCCCCTTCCTTGCACCTCTCCCAGACCCTTTCCCCAACATCCCAACCCTGTCCAACTCTTGGTTTTGTTTCCCTCCCACCTTTGGTAGCTTTGAGGCTGTTGCCCTCAGGGAGGGCCAGTAACTCCCCTGACCAGCAAACCACCACCCTACACTGTTTTATCTGCTACTTTAGCACTTTGACTTGACACCTAATTCAGTTCAGCTGGGCCTGCAGCCAGCAGGGGTTAGTTTCCTCTTTCATCTTCCCAGCCAGGTACTCCCACTAGCTTGCTGCCCTGACAACATAATACAAGGATTTTGGGTGGGTGTTGCAACAGCAAGCTGAACCAGGGCACACCCTGGAAGCCTTACAGACACTCAGTCTAATGCAGGATGCAATGAACAGCAGTGACTTCTTTGGGTAGTTAGATTGGGTTAGGTGTAATGTGAAAGCACGCTTTCACCCACCATTATTTGTACTAAAAGCAGACACTGAGCAAAAGAGATGATGCCCATGGGGCTGCTCCTGTGCACTGTTTCACTCCCATCAGCTGCTTAGCAAAGACACACAGTGAACATCCAACACAAGCCTGAAGTTAGGGTCATGCTTTAGGGAAAAGCCATGCACAGGGAGCTGGAAATTCCACAGAATACAGGTACATCCAGCAGTCTAACCACAGCAACAAAAAAGACTGCCATTTCTCCTACCAAAGACTAAGCCTAAGATGATCTAAAATGCTAAACTGCCTCTGGAGGTTACTATTTCATATCAACAGTGGGGCAGCTGTTGATGTGCTAGCTGAAATGCAGGTGTAACTTTTATTTAACATCAAGGGAAACATCCCTCCAGAGTCTCTGCAGAGCAACCACCAGACCATTTTGACTCTCCATCTCAAAATGAGCGGGTCATTGATATTGTTTTTTAGTCTATCATCTTTTCTGCATCTTTCTAACAATTTTAATTTGACTTGCAGTATTTTATCTAGCAAAATAAAGGAAGGAAAATAATTCCTACATTTTGAAGCATTTGGGGCTATTTCGTAGACAGTAAGTTTCCAGCCCTCAGCATTTCAGGGCTTGATTATAGCAACAGGGGTTGGAAACAAGATGCTCGACATGGTGCAGCCTTATCCTTTACCACCCCCCCACCGCAGTCCCTCCCCTGCCTGCAGAGAAGTACAACCAGTGCGTATGGCCAGTCCAGCGAGGAAAGCCCAAGAAGCAACCAAAGTGGAGCAACTCAGCCAGCACCGGTGGTTCGGGCTCGCTGCAGAGGCAGACACCCGTCCCTGTGCTACAGAAAGCCCTCCATGAGCTTCAGCTTGGGCAGCGGCCCCAGCTCCATGGGGTATGGGCAGTTCTCACCAGCTGCTTCCACCTGAGCTAGGTGAACCGCTGGAAAATACTCGTGTGTGTGTGTGTGTGCATGGAGGTACGTGGCATATTCATCACGAGGTTTATCAGATAATAGACATCTCTCAGCTATCTCTACAGGCTTTTAGATGGGACCTGCTCTTTACCCAAATATTTGAACAGATTGTTTACCACCATCTCTTGTCAAAAAAAAAAAAAAAGACAAACCCTAAAAGAAAAAAAACCCCACCCTAAAACACATATCTATTAAGAAGAAAGAAAGGGAGATCTGTTGAAGATATTCAAGCCCTGGCCCCCCCGACCTCTGGAGGAAACAGTGGCAGGGTCACATCATGCAAACAGTGGCATGCCAGATTGATGCTTGATGTGGATGCCACTCCTGCCTCCTCTCACCTTTTCTCCCCAGTGGTATCGATTAATAAAAAGTCCCCAAATCCACAATTGTAAAAACAAATCTAGCAAAGAGCTGGGAGACTCTTCAGGGCTTCCAACTCTAAACTGCTTTTCAAATCAGGTCCTCCCTGTGCTGTGTATCCCTCAAAAAGAGCAATTTCCCACTGTAGACCTCTCCCTCCCCAACCCCAAGGCTGCATGACAGTGCTTAAGATGCAAAGAGCATTAGCTGTATCTTCTGAGGATCACTGGCCCACAATCACACCTCCACATCTTCAGGGGCACCAGGGCCACAGCAGGTACACTGGGAGGCAAGCAGGTGTCCCAGGGACTGGCCCCAACATCATCCCCTTGCTGTTCATCAGCTCCACTCCCAACCACCATTACCGGAGAACCACTAGAAATCTCATCTGTCTGGATGACTGCAGGCATGAACTCAACTGCAACTCTAATACGAAAGGGTATTTCAGCTTGTAAGTCTATCACCTGAAGTAAACCTTGACAAACCACTTAGATACAGCAGCATCACAGTATCTGCACACAGAAAGGGTACTGTGTATTTTAGCAGAGATGTGACGTATATACATCCTGTTTCCATGGCATGAGAAGTTCCTCCTCTCGACTGCAGTGCTTGTTCATAAGGCATCTCAAGGCAGTTGCTTTCCCTTCAGCGCCCTTCAACTCATTAGAAGAAAACCGTAATATACAATATTTTTCAGCGATCCAAGCAAGAACAGCCTTCCCCCAATCCCTACTGAACACTGTCCTAGACTCCTGAACACCCGCAGCCTGCTGCAACAGGCAGAGTAAAGGTATTTAGCTGTCTGATAGGAATATACATGCGAACAGAAGGACCATCCACAGCTACCTCTGCAACACAGTGTGGCACAGCTTGGTGGAAACAGCTCTGCGGAGTGAGAATGTTGGTGCTGAGGGGTCACCCGCACATGCTTTGGATGTTTTACTCAGATCTGCTCCAGCAGGGTCTTGTGGACAACGTCCAGAAGCAATCAGGGCACAGCAAGCACACTCCTGCAACACCTCTTCCAGGTTAGCACCAGCCAAAATGAATCTGGTTCACATGTCCCAAAACTGCCTTGCAGTGCCAGCTAACGTGGGGTAAGTGTGAAAAATCAAGAGACTCACTTCAAAGTGCACTCCCAGAGCAAACCAAAATATCACCATTATGGCAAACATGAGGACAGACCCTTCCTAGTTTTGCTGCCAGATCTCCAAGACATGATTTTGTAGCTAGCAGCAATAGCCAGGGAGGTGTCAGAAAGCAGCCTGTCCTAGGATGTGGGGGCACAGACCCTCCCCTCCTGTCAGACTCTTCCAATAAGAGAGCCCAGATTCATTTGAAAGGCTTTAAAATCCTTCTTACCCTGATGTTACAAAATAAACCAGGCTCCTCCAGTGCAACGTGCCATGGGCCTCTGCTTCCACAGGCACTTGGGATAGAAGAAAGCTGGCTACGCACTCCCTCTGAGACACAATTAAGATGCCATTAACAAAGAAAAAATGGAATAAAATAGAAAGTTATCTTGCCCTCTCAGAAGCACCCAGAGGCATGGCTAGCACATGGTTACAGGCAACACAATCGGCAAAACAAGCCTGTAAGCTCCTGCTACTTGCTCTAAAAAGAGACACCTGAGGAGCTCATCTGAAGGGGTCTGCAGCATTCCCATCATCTGCCAGATCAATTCCTGTAGAGCCTGCATGTGCTGCTGTGCACCATGGACTTATTTTGCAGGAACAATTTGAAGCAGCACTCTCATCTGGTCCTTTTCTCTGCAGGGCAGAGGGTAAATATTTAACTACTGTTGGAAATGGGGAAGCTTAGGCAAAGTTTCAGAAGGGGCTTTTTTGGGGTGGGATTTTTTGGTAAATGCAGTTTCTGTTCTTAAGAATTAGAGCGCTGTGCAGCCTGTGGAGCCCTGGGAAAATGCTGACAGAGCACATCAGCATCACCTTACTGGTAATGGTGGTAGCTATTCTGCATTTTGGTTTTCCTACTAGAGATCTCACATCTAGCAGCAAGCCATCCTCTGAGCCCAGCAATACTGGTGGAGTTGCCAGGGTAAGTAGAGGACCAGGCAGTCTCAAGTTCCTGCTGCCCAAATGCCAAGACATGAGGTTTGACTGGTAAGTCCTAAACCATCAGGGTTTCCAGGCTGGAAACAACTGAACTAGAGATCCACAGAAAACAGGAACTCATACAATGATTTAGGAGATTTCCCCTCCCTGCCCTAACTCTTCTCAAACTCATGTCTCCCTTCCTGGACAGAGCCACCCAGTCCTTTAAGGGCACCTTTGCCACCTGTGGCAGCATGCAGTTGCTGCCCAGATCCACATCCTTCACACAGACACAGCTTGCAGCATCTCAGTTACTCCGTTACAGCACCTGGAGCCACATTAAAAGCCCATCCTAACACTTGGCAGGACTCAGCTATGGCAGAGTTACTGGACTTGCCACACAGCATCAAAAAGTCTTTTTTTTTTTTTCAGGACAAAGCTGCTGCTTGGGAAAACAACACCCTAACAATCTAATGGCAAAGCAAGGATACTGAGAAGCAGTGATGTTCAGTCCTACCAGTACAAAGCAGTCCTTCCTGATGCCCACTCAGCTCCAGAACCTCTACCTACAGCGAGAGGCTGTCAAGCATGCCAGGCATTGCATGCATTTCTGATAACAAGCCTGTTACCACTTGGGCTGACCTCCAAGCACATGGGTCCAGGACTCGTTTGTTGACTTTTGGTATGTGGTTTGTTGGTTTATTTAACTCAGAGCTGGCTCTTTGAGGAATGGGATGGGAAATGAGAGAGGGAGGAAGTCACCAGTGAAATCATGCAAGTCAGAAGAAGAAAGAATTTGTACAGAAAAGAATATCATTGACCTTAAGAAGTGAAGCTTGTGTCTGCACCATGCAGAGACACACACTGTTATGTTATGATAGAGGTTAAAGCAATACAGTACATTAAATGCAGGAATTAAGATGGTTATTGGAAAGATAGAGCTGTGCTAAGCGTAAAAGAAGGTCACAAGTGCAAGAATCAGTTTAATATTCAAGCCAGCTGTTAGACTGAGAAACGCTCAGCCACGTACATACAGCGTGCCTGCAAGCAAAGGGGCCGTGCAGAAGACCACATCTGCAACCCAAACAGGTAACACCCGTACTAGTCAAGCAGGGAAGCTGCTTGGCATCCTGCAATCTCTTCTGCTTCCCAGTACAATCGTAGCTGTGGCCATGCTGGAAAAGCAGGGAAGGAAGAACACACCCCTAAATTTCAGCACTGGAAAATAGAGAGCACACCAGTTTAAGAAGCTTCAGTGAAAAGACATCCTAAAACAGATGTCAGAAATTTCAGGCTGGGTATTGCAGGCTAACAAAATTATAAGTAAGTGGAAACAGGGTCCTTTGCAATGGCATGTTAGCCAGCTTTAAAAAGGATGCACCACCGCTAGCTCTACACAGGTCAGCACTAAATAACAAAACCAAGTGACTTTTGTCATCCTGTGGCTTGTCAGAAGAGGCATCTCCAGCTGCAAATAAAGTGTTAGAGGACATGGAGGGGAAAAAGAAAACCACCAAAAAGTCCTCGAGAACAACAGCCTTCTCCATTCCCCCCTGGATTTCAAATTTGATCCACCTCCCTCACACCAGGTCTCACCTTGCCATGGCTTCTCTCCACCTTTCGGAAACACTTGTTCAAGGAGAGGTTGTGCCTGACCGAGTTCTTCCAGCCAGTGGGTGCCGTGGCGAAGTAGGGGAAGCGCTCCAGGATCCAGCTGTAGATTTCTTTGACTGGCAAGCTCTTGTTGGGGGAATGCTCGATCGCCATGTAAATGAGAAGGCTGAAAGAGTAAGGGGGTTTGGAAGTGGAGGACTTTTTTTCAGGGTTCTGGTAGCAGGATGGTGAGAAGGATGGCACGCTGTCACCCTCAATGTCATATAAGGGGCTAACGATTGGAAGACCCTCACTTCCGAGGCTGAAGTTTGTTAGAAGGTTAGTACTTTCATGCAGCCAGTTCAAATTTGTGAGCTCATCATCTGCTGAATCTCTGTCTACCACAGTGGCCTTTGGCCTGCCAGCATCGCCTGCATCGGGCAAGCTTCCCATCCCATGACACTGCCGTAGTCCTGCAGCTTTTTCTGCTCCTGGCGTTTCAGCTTTCTTATCCGGAGTCATTCCAGTGACTGGACCCATTTAGCTTTACTGGTCTGCAACAAAGGAGAAGGTCAGAAATCAGTGCGAGCTTTCAAAATCACGTTCAGTGGCCACCCACCAAACCCAAATGCAGGGCTGTACCATCCCCATGCTAAGCAAGAACACTGTAGTAGTCACTGATGAGAGCCAGGGTCCAACACGAGCCCCCCTGCCCCGTAATCTCACGAGCGTGTGTTAACTCCCATCAGCTTATATCCAGAACTTGTGGTAAGCATTTGGAAGCTGCTGTATCTATCTTGAAATGCCAATTTGGACACAGAAATAATAGCTATTTTGATGTCAACATGTGAAATCTGAAAGAGACCCTAACAGGTAGGATCTAATCCATTCAGCTCTCACATTAACTCTTATACTCATCATACTGTAAATTGACCCTATGTATAGAAGCATTTGCCTTTGGCGCCCAAAGAGGAAAAGATAAGTTGCAAAACTTAAATCAGCGTAAAATGAATTTGTGGTCTCAGTGCAAATGAAGTGTTTACAACCCCCTACAAGTCACAATCAATCCCAAGTACCGCCTCCTGTTTCTACCTGGGAAAAATCTGGCCAGCCTATCAGTTCATCAGCTGGGTCCCGCGGAGCTGCCCAGGTCCAAAAGACCTTCTTTTTCCCCTCCTGTATGGGCTTGCTGGTCTAACCCGGGCTCCCCTTCAGAGCAGAGGGTGAAGCGACCAGCTGTCAACAGGAAGGGACCATCCGCTGGGGTGGCAGCTCAGACCTGTTGCAGAAATAATGGCTGACCACTTGCTTTGAATTTTTCCCTAGATGAAAAGCAAAAAAAAACAAAAAAAAAGAAACACATAAAATTATCTATAAAAAACTGCCACCCAGAATGCACAGTCCAACAGGCTACCCGTGCTTTTAGAGGCATTATGCTACCAAAAAACATCTTCTTGCTTGTAGTTTTAAAAGGGGTCATCTGGCAAACTATATTATAGCAACAGCTGTTTCTTCCTGTTGATGTGATCATATTAGAGCTTCACTGCACCTACAGCCTTGGCCAACATAGTAGACCGGAAGTACAGACCAACAAAACCACTCTACACATGTGGTGTGTATGTGTGTGTGTATATATATATATATATGTATACACACATGCACACACACAGGTTATACCAGCCTGTTATAAACAGAAGACGTTCCAACTATGAATGCAGTTTACCAGCAAAACTAAGGTTCATATTAACTGTAAAAAAAACCCCCAAAACCCAAACAAACCAAAAAACCCAACCCAGTTCCCCGTCCCAGTGCCTGCTATCATTCTGGTTTCATGCTCCAGCACCTACTGCAAGAGCTCAATTGCAAGACTAGGACAGTTTCCATATCATATCTCACCAGACAGTTACTGGGTGTTTTCTTACAACGGTCTTTAGTAAACACGTGGTTCTGTGCACTTGCGTCTTCTCCTACGAAGTGGAGGCAAGGAGTTGAGCAGCTCGCATACACGCTCTGGCTGTCCCACCTACAAAACCACACCACTGGCTGGCTCCAACCCAACAGCCTCACAGTGTCCATGCTATGAGGTTGCCCAACCTGCCTGGAGATGTATTTGCCCAGCCTCCTTATTTTGGAGGAGGAGGGTGACATGCATGATGTGGTGACACAGAAAGGCAACAGAATACATCCATTTTATGCTACCCAACAGGAGCCAGAGCCCTGCCAGCCCCTGCCTGGTGCCGGGCAGGCGTGGGGTGCAGAATTTGTGCCTGCCACAGAAAACACACTAGGTTTCCCACCAGCAACTTCTTCTCCTCTCTTCATCTGCTCACATGCTTTTGCACCAGCTATTGCAAAGCTGTTTTGACAGTAACACTTGCACCTATGCTTACCAGTGCTGGAAACCATCCTCAAATTTTCTATTTAAGTGCAGGAACGGGAGTGATTAACTATCAGCTCAGTCATTCATTCATTCATTCAAAAAAAAAAAAAAAAAAGCAAAGTGAACTGCTCAAATAGCTGGTCAAAAATAGCTTTGCTCTCCCTACAATTTACTTCTCCCCCAAGCCATCAGAGCAGATTTATACTGACAGTCAGTGATTGCTGGCTTTAAACACAGCAATATATACATATGCTTATGTCAGTTTTTCAATCCTTTCTTAAATTGAAAAACAAACAAAGAGCTAGTGATAAAATTCATACAGTGAGACAAACCCCAATTCTACTGCAACATGAGTTGCACCGTTTTCCTTATAATGAGTAACTTTACCTCCTTGTTCAGCGCCTCTTTAGCCAACTACGTACTAGCTTACACCTCTCAGCCGTGTACCAGTAATTTTAGCACTCGGTTCATGTTGCATGAAATAACCCTTTGCAAATCTTCAGTCAGCACAGTAGATCGAGAACATGCACATATACGCACACACGTGAAAGTTTTAAGTGAGTGTATTTATTCCTTTGGTGAAACGGGACAATAAAAAAAATTTGTGTTTTACAACACAAATAGGGCCTGGGCATGCTCACAATATTCTCAAAATTATAGAGGGAAGAAAACCATATTAACTTATTAAACTGGCACTTAAAATCAGGTAGGCTTTGTGGTGTCAATGCGCTATTTGTTTGGACACTATGTGTTAGCAGAGAATCATTAGAATAATTAATATGCTACTTTAAAGCAATAGACTTACAGTAAATAATATGGGCTAGTGCCACATTTCTCTTAGTAGATGCATTACAAAAATCCACATCTCATATTACCTTCTTAGTGCCTAGTTCACCACTTCACACATCTACTTGAACACATCAGCAGAAATCAAAATCTTTTTTTCTAGAAAGCTGTAAAGACATTAGACTATTATAATCTAATAAATTAAAAAAAATCAGTTCCATAACTACTGCAGCTTTCAGTGGTCTAAACTGAACACTGCATCAAGAATAACTTAAATATAGAAACAGCAGAGTATGCAACAGGAAAAGTTATTTTCATGAAGCAATACTCACCATCAAAAGCTTGCCCTTCCCCTAGACAAAGATCAACCACAGCAGCTCCAAGGGGACCCCACAGACGGGCTCATTGACAGACATGTTAATTAGTCTGCCTCACCACTCAAGCACCCAAGGACCACACGGTCCCCAGGACCTCCTCGCCTCACAGGACCTCCTCACCTCTCAAGCATCCAAGGGCCATGTGGCCCATAGGACCATCACTAACTACTCAGGTGAGACAGCACTACTCCTTTCTGCTTGTAGCAGCCTGGCGGGGAGGAACAGCAGTGCCACTGGCATGTATCTGAAGGCACACAAGCAGTCAGTTTAATTCACATGTGCTTTCCAGAGCCCCTTTTCATTCATGCAGACCCTTAATGACATCTGATAGTCACGATTTCTTTTTCTGCATGTGTGCTCTGCTTGGCCATAAGCGGATGGGACTGTGAGACAATTCCAAGCTATTATTTTCAAGATTGTCACTTCCAATATTTGGGGTTTAATATTTTACGGAAGGGTCCTGTGATTCACCAAGGCCATCTCTGCTATAAGCTAGTAGGGGCTTGTGGACAGGGATAAGTCTGCAGGAAATCCACAGAAAGAGCAAGGAGAACAGACCACGAGAAGATGACAGCATGGAAGAAGCTCTCCAACACAGACATCGTGATGAAAATGTATACACTTGAACCATCAGATTTCTTCCTAACATTTCTCACTGTTACCGGCTACAAAGGCTGATGCAAACAAGATTAGAGGTAGCCACCAGGACCTGCTCTCCACAGTGCTCCCATCCAAGCTGAACTAGCAGCACCTACGTGAAACAGGGAGGGAAGGGAGAGGGAAACGTAACAGAAAGGCAAGGTTAAGAGCGCACACAAGCATTGCAAGGCCACTTAGCGAAATCCGTCTTCCAATCCTTTATTCCTGCCATCTTCCTCACCTTGTCCGCTCCTCCAGGGGCAGCAAAAGCCTTGCAAGAAAACCATCTCCAAGTGGCACGCACCCGCTCAGCTGCTGAGACACACTCCCTGGCCCTCTCTTCTCACTCTCCTGGAGCCACTTGGCATGGAAGGAGGATGGCAGATGGCCACCATTTAACCGACCTCTCCAGCTGGCATATCGAAGGCCCAGAGACTCTGCCATTTCCACGAGGACAGCCCCAGCCCCACAAGCAGAGCTGGAAGGCAACCTCCAGCCATGCAAATGCAGAAATAAAGTGCTTTCAGTACACCTCTGAAAAACGTGCAACAGTTTATGCTCCGTCCCATGTGCTTTGCCCTACCACTAAGTACACAGTAACACAGCACACTGCTGTTAATTAGTATTAACACCTCAACTGAAAGCAGAGCATCACGCATCCAAATCCTAAGGAATTTGAGCATCTATCTCCTGTAAGCACCTTCAAAAGAAAAGCCAACAAGACATCTACTCCTCAAATACAAAGTATGGCAGCAGAGATTTACATTAGTTTGCATGGTAATTAATAGAGGACTATGATTCTAAGGTAAGAAGACTAAAAGACTGCAAAGTCAACTGAGGTTGCTCAAAGAAAAGTTAGGGTGCATCAGAAAAGAGGCGAGAGAGATGTTCTTCCCAGCAGTCTTGTGATTTTTGGCATCACTCAAGAACACACACA
The DNA here is from genome assembly GCF_031877795.1 of Strix aluco. NCBI lineage: Eukaryota > Metazoa > Chordata > Aves > Strigiformes > Strigidae > Strix > Strix aluco. The sequence goes on from NC_133933.1 coordinate 21,346,145, forward strand.
AAAGCCAGGAGAGGACCTCCCTGCTAATAAATGTCAGCCCAGCACCCAAAGCCCAGTGAAGTCCTGCTCTTCCAGGCACTTGTGACCCGAACAGCACAGCCCAGGTCCAAAGGGGCTGATTAAGGCTGCAGGTGTATTCAGAGGAGCCCTAACATATTGGAAGAGCTTCAGCGTCACAAGACAAGGTAATATGTTTTGCAGTCTTCTTTCAAACTCGCTGAAGAGCTAAGTTTGGGAAAGGTTATGGGGACAGGAAGGTCCTCGGCAGAGCAGAGCACACCTGGGGTTAAACCAGGTTTGCACACCCCATATACATCCCCAGCTATGACTTCATTTTGAGGGAAGACCTTAAGCATTGCTATGTTCTGCCACAGAACGGAATGCTTTGGTGTGTGAACGTTTATAAAGACAAAGCTGCTTTAATGTAGGCCAACTGTTAACAGAACTGGAAGTCCACTTGGGCACATTCTCAGGCAAGCAGGGAAGCATGCTTTTTTTGCTGCAGCCCTTCTTGAAGAAGTCTCAGCTCCAGCAGAGTCCAGGTCCAAGGGACAAAGCCGTAGCAGATACCTCCATCCCACCAAAGGTAACCTTCTCCAAAACCAGCAGCGTTGCAACTAAAAGTGCACAGACATCGTTTTTACTATGGCCACCATGCCTGGACTCACTGACCTGGCAAGAAAGAATTCAGCCTTTGTGTTAAAAGATGCCACAGCCTTGTTCATGCCAAGTTAGCGTGTGAGCAGAGCTCCTGCTGCTGCTCAACCCTTCTTTACTCTCCAGTGGCGTCAGATGAAAGGTGCCATTTGGCATCTGCACAACATCAGTGCCCTAGGTTAGGACAACCTTTTCCACAACTAAACGCACCTATTTATTTCTGTAGGACCAGCCAAGCAACTAGGTCACCTCTGCTAGTAGTGTGAAGACCTGGAACCTGCTAGCAGCGCAGTAATTTCCCTCCAGATTTAAAAAAATAAAAAATGAAATTAAAAAATAATTCTTACCATGCATTGTCTAAGTCTGAGGAGTTGAATATGATTTTAATCCAGAAGAGATTTTTAGCCATATCACAATAATGAGAGCAGCTCTGCAACCACCCTCTCTGCAACAAGCTCAGGGCATGCAGCCTTATTTACAGAGCTGGGGCGTTTGCGTACTCCATGCACAACTTTTGTACTAACATAATCAGACTCTGTGAGAGTATTTAAAAAGATGGGTACGTGCTTTTGCATGCAAGCAACTATACCAATAGCAAACTCTTCTATTGATCTTTCATATTCCCTTGCACTTACGGGAAGCGTATTGACACCACAGCTTGTCCTGACTTAAATACTATCAATGTATGTATTGTGTTGTTAGAACAGCCCAAGAATTACACAAATAAATTAGTGTCACTGCTCACCTACATAAGTTTGGGATAAACTTCCAAGTCAGCATGCACACAGCACAGGACCAGCTACAAGTTTTTGTGTGTTAGAGGGAAGAACAGCAAAAAAAATTCTTGGCACAACTAGTGAAAACCCATTGATAAGAAGTACCACATCCGCTTGACCGGGAGCATTAAAAGCATGACACCAGACTATTTTTCCCCCATTAATTTAACTTTCCCCCCCTCCCAGCTCCTTTGTCTCAGGCTGTCCTGCTCCATCCCCTGCCCACCTCACAGGAGCGGCTCAGCGGGCTGGAGGTCAGCTGAAATCCCCCCCCCCCAGCTCTGTGAAAGGCCTGTATTTGATTACAACACTGTATGATGTCACGTAACCAAGACAACTAAAGGCATTACGGTCTCCCGAGGACAAAACCGCCTCTCGGCCATAGATTTCGGTCAGCCAGGACCCCTTGTCTGCAGGGGAGAAGAGCAGGCAGCTGTACCCCCACCGGTGACAAAAGGCACCCAGAGATGCTCCCCCAGGGCAGCACCCATGGCAGACAGGGCCCTTCCCACTCCTCTTGGCTTGCAAAGGGGGGGGAAATTAAAAATAATTGTTTAAAGAAACATTAAAAAGGCAGTTATTGGCTTCTCGAAGCCAGTCTGTAAAAACAAAAAAACCACCCCACAACCAAAGTACTGGACAAGCCATAAGATCAGGAGTTTCTTTTTAACCTTGGTATTGGTGGGCTCAAAGAAGAGAGGTTTTCCAGGTATTTGCTGAAATACTTCCAAGCCTCTCTCATTTTAATGCCCCTTTAATGTCAATATTCTCCCACACCCTGTGAAATAATTAAATGCAGGGGGAGGAAAAAGAAAACAAATGGTAACAAAAACCAGTGAAAAGGTCCAATATTAGGAAAGTTAAGAAGTGCTGCAAAATTTAAAAAAGGAAGGGATTAAACCCTTATCACAGCCTAGGGAAGGGCAGGAAGTGAGAGAACGAGATTTCCTCTGAGATCTAACTTATATGAGAAAAGTTTTCATTTTTTTTATTAAGTACACATACACACACAAGTTGGTTTGTGATTGAAATAGATATCTGAAACAAAAATAATACGTAAACTCAGACATGCCCAGACCCCAGTCCAGACCCTTTGCACCGCCCAGTCTCTGGGCCGTTTATTCCAGTGCTGCCTGCAGAGACTTTGCAAACGTGAAGCCTTTCCAAAGGCTGCAGTCACTGTTGGACCCAGTTCCCTGTGCCTTGGATTTAAAACATGCACATGAAAACAGTCTTAATAGAGAAAGTGGGAAGTGAAAAAAAAAAAACCACGCAAAAAACCCAGCAGTGAAATCTAAACTATTAAGGAAAACCCTTGGTGTCACAGAAAAGGGGGGGGGGGGGGGAAGAAGTGCTTTTAAGAAAAATGCTTTACTGCCAATAGTAGCTTTTCAAAGGATGCCTTCAGGTCATGTTCCTTAAATTCAGTACACTGCTTGCTAAATGGACTAAAATGAAAAAAAAAAAAATGTAAGCCATTGATATGTTCACAAGTGAGCCATTTGAGCAAATGTCTTGCAAAATAATTCTGATGCTAATTCCCTTGCCAGGGTAACCCTTCCACGTGTTTCTCTACCATCCTCTTGGAAAGAAAATATAGATACATTTCAGCTGGTGTCAGTAACAATTTACCAACACTAGAAAACATAATGCTACCCTTTCCATCCAGTTTTTCTGCCTTCTTCAGCCTTAAAGTACCAGAACTCCTGATTTTCAGCTGAAAACCAACAACTTGAAGCTTCGCCCCAAGTGATCCTCCTGCAAGATTTTATTTAAAAGCATCACTGGAGCTGTAACACAAAGCCACCGCCACATTACCAGTACAACTTCATGATCACAAAGCTTTCACCAGTTGCTGCTTCCCAGCTCCTGCTCCTGAAGCACAAGTTTTCCTCCAGAGCCATGGGCACAGCACAGCGATGCTCTTCACCATGCTCACCTCCCTGGCCAACTTGCTCTTAATTTTACTCCACAACTGTTGAACTTGGGCTTTCTGTTTCAAAATTATATCAGAATAATCCCTCTGCTCATAACGATTGTGCCACAAAATTATCTTTTCTTCTATACGGTAACCCCACACTGGAATAACTGGCCCAGTTTAATCATACAGGGTCTGTATGTTGAGGTACACCTTCAGATAGAAGGCTACAGAAGATTCAACTTCCTCTAAACACAGAAGAAAGGCAACCGTGCTAACAAAACTAGACCATCAAAGTACAAGATGCCATCTGACACTTCCCATATGGCATGGTCAAAAGCCCAAAAGCGTACTAGCTCATACTTTTGACTACTCAACATCCCTAAAGCAAATCAAACTGCCTGATAACCAGTCTGGTGAAGGTCCTCACAGACCAGAGGATGAGGGATGAGTGACTGCTGCTGCTGGGCAGCAAGCTTCCCAGCTTCCACTCATTCAGCTTTACTTTGTCCAAGTTTTCCAGTTGCTGACCTCTCTCCACACCCAGTAATTAGCTTTTAGGTGACCATATACTTGCCCCAGATCTCAGCATAATGCAATCCAGTGAGAGTGTTAAAAAGGAAGCAAGCAGGGGACCGCATGTGAACCAGGAAACTAAAAGTAGCTACAAACTGCAAGATAGGAATGCACTGAAAATAATCCGAGAGAAGAAACAAAGCCTGAGCATGGTATCAAGATAAGCGGCTCCAGGAAATGGGCTTTGGGAATACATCCAGTCATACATCAAAGTCCACAATAAAAATACAATGGCAATTCGTATGACAGACACTGGTGGGACACCCAGATGCATAAGCAAAATAACACGAGGATCGAGCAGCATCACCTGCCTACCACACATCCAGCACTTAACAGATGGAAAACAGAGTCACACCGATAAAGTCGAAGGTACCCAATGATGCTGTTCAAAGGCACATCGAGGCGTGCGGGTCTGTGGCTGCAATGCAGAGACCAGGTTTGTCACCGGCCGGAGGGGAAGGCCAGCACAGGGCCATAAGCACTGCAGCCAGAAGCTGTAGACCTGATCTCAGCCCAGCCCTGCAGTTCAAACCCACCCCATTAGCAAGTTCAGAGAAGTGGCATTAAATACCTTAGACAACAGCCGTCCTGCAAGGCAACTAACACACACTGGTACACCTGATGAATTGTATTAGGATTTTCTGCCAGCGGGAACTGGGTGAAAACATTCCCAATTTATAATCTAATCTTTACAGAGTGAAGAAGAGCAGGGGCGGGGAGTGATTTCTGCAGTGGCAGTAGCCAATTTAACACATCCTAACCTTTGAGGAAAAAGTAGGGAGCTCTAAGTCTAGTTTGAACATAACAGAAAAAAATTTGAACACACTAGGAAAAAAAAAAAGTCAAAATCCACATCATTGACTTCTGGTATAAATCTTACCTGCACAGATTCCAGGCTTCTCTTAAAATGGTCTTGGTATGCAAGCAACCGTTTGGTAACAGGGGTGTTCCTACCCCAGACACAACAGCTAGTCTTCCCGGTTGCTGACCGCGTGGACCTCTGGGCACCAGCACTGAGAGGCACCACCCAGCACACTCTCCAAAAGCAAGTGTGACCCAACCCTCGTGCTTCCACAGCCGTTAACGTTTTACAGGGAGGAGGCAGAGTACCAGGGGTCATGAAGACGCTGGCTGGCATCAGACAGCACTTCTTCTGTACGACATAATCTATTACCGAAGCATGGGTGAGCTGTCTCCCGCTTGCTGACTTAAACTGTATTTTGCAAGTACCCTGGAGTGTTGCTGAGTGCTTTTACTTGGCATGGTGAGGATGGGATGGAGGTTCATCATCACCCAGCATGCACTAAGTCAGAAGGCACGTGTAATATGACAGGGAACTAATAAACAAGTATCACACCTAAAGGTCCAGCCAGAAAAAAAATGAAGCAGCATCTCAGGGTTTTCTTGTTTTACTTGTGAGTGTCTTCTCCAGGAGTCAAGGAACCTGCTGGATCTGGGAAGAAACACACCACAGGCACCCAAACCGACCCTCTCAGTTGCTGCGCTGGGATGCGGACGGGGTTTGCAGCCTGCAAGCGCGCACTTGTCGAGAGACGAAGCCACGTGCTGACATGAGTCACCAAGAGCCGCTGACAGCAGCATCTCGGCGCAGGAAGTTGCCCAACACCATTTCAGTTGTCGAGCAGCAAGGCACACGCGCTAGGATGAGGCACTCACTGCCTCCATCTACTTCCCTCAAAAAAGTTACAGTCAAGGCAGTGACATCCTATATATGAGCTTATACACAATACACTTCGTTAACAGGAGGCAGAGGAACAGCAACAGCCATAAAAACAAAACTCAAGGAGCCAAACGGAATAAAAAGGGCAGAATTTATACCTGTGCTAAAAGGTTGTGAGCATGCATCCATACCACTGACAGTCTTTAGTGACAGGGACTGAAGGCTGCTCTTCACTCTTTTACAGTCAGGAAAGGAAAACTGTATTTCACACAGCTCATTTTGCACCGCGGCGGTGCAGTAAGACTACCCCGTTGAAGGGAACAGCGTAAGAGATGCACAGCAGCAGTGTCACTCCTCCCAACACCCCTACTTTCAGTCATCCTGCCGGCTATAATCCTGCCGTCCAGCTCATTCTGATAAGGTAACATGAACCTGCATGTGGAAAAAGTCTTCTGAGCGCCTGGGATATTTCCTCTCATAAATATCGGCTCCTTTTAACCCCAACGAGTAGCCAAGGAGCAACAACAGGAGAGGAAGGTGGAATTACAACCCCAATGAAACCAGCATAAAAACTTCGGTTGTTCTTATGGGAACCAACATTTCCGCACAAGAACTGCATCGCTTTCTTACCAGTTTAAGCTAAATCCATACACAGCATCTTCAGGTGCCAAACCATCTTGTTCACCAAAAGAGTTTGCCTTTGCTCAACATGTCAGGTTTTCAACTCTACTACATTGAGTGGGAAGAGACTGTGGTTAATAAAGATGGCAAAAATCAGCTTGACATGCCCCTAAGCCTCTGTCTTCTTTCCCAGGCACTACACTCGCTCACCAGGCAGTCCTTTTTCTCCTTCGACAGGACCATTACAGCTCCCTATATCTGCTCCATTACTTACTGGACTGGCACGTCCTGACACTGAGATAGCTGCCGCAATGCTGGCACCTTCCATCCCGAGCTCCCCAGAGGACACGGGAAGGCTCCTCAAACAGAAAACCTGTGGCGGTTGGAGCTGTTGAGGCAGCACGCTCCTTGGTTGGTGTCCCTTTTGGATAAAAAAAAAAAAAATCTTACTTCTGGGCTGAGCAATCCCCGCAGAGCTTCTTCAGCACAGCCTCGGTGGCAGCACTCAAATGGGGTCACAACTTCATCCTCTGCTCAAGACACTGCCAACAAAGACATCAACCAAGTTTTATTCCAGCAAGGTCCCCAAAAGCACTCAGGGCCGCACGCCTGAAGCAATATGGGGTTGGTGCCTCCAGCTCCCTCCTCCCCAGGGCAGCGCCGCAGCATGTCCACCACGCTCTGCAGGCCTAAACACCATGTACAGCGGCACCACTCGGTTTATGGGCGCATTTAAAAAAAAAAAAAAAAAAGAGTAAGAACACAGAAAAGTCCTATTTATATTGAAGGCAACTCAAACATACAAAGTGAGAATTACCATCTTCTCCCTATTTCTACAAAACTCAAAGTCACCCAGCTGGACACAAGTGAGCCCCCAGCAGAAGCTGAACTGCTGCAGCAACACGCAGCGGAGCTCAGAAATAACATACCCTGGCACTCAGCGAAGTTCATTAGCTCAAGCTCTGTGCCCTGTTAATTGCTACTGTATAGCTTTCAGTTCAGAGTTGATGTGTCCAACTACCTTCTGCAGAACTTGGGAAATGTGAGTTGGCACCTGCCAAGAAAAAAACCCCACAAAAACCAACTGCAAACTAGTTCAAGTTTTCTGACATAAGGTAACACCAGCTTAATTTTTTTTCGCATAGATCCCACCAGACTTCCAGGAGGGGGAAAAAAAAGACCCCAAACCAAGAAAAACAACGGAAGTTAAATGATTCACGTGTCAATATAGTACAATCCAACCGTTACCAAAGTCCATCTACATGCAAGTCCGCCAGTAACAAGGTCTGGCGTGTCTGTGTGTGTGTATATATATATCTATGTAGTATATATCAAATTATCTTGATTTCACAGATTAGCCCCAAACCTAATCAAGTTACCTTCACAGCATTCAAGTCCAACATAACTCAGCGTTTTTAACTTTACATTTTGCATATAATGTCCACCCCTAAGCAGACACCAAGGCGGGGAGGTGAGTTCATTGCATCCCGCTCAAGGTTACGTCTTATTTTCTGGTTTTACTTTTTGTCCTCTTTACTCTTTGGGCCTTGTCAGAATCCAAACCTTTCTGGAACAAAAGCCAGTTTCTGCTCCCACACAAACTGGGAGAGCTGGCACGTTTGAGGGGCTGAGCAGGACTAAGCCAGGCGGGCAGTAGGGTGCTGCTCCTCAGCCGCCACTGTGCTTCGCTGCCCAACTCCACCGAAAACCCCTGAAAAAGCCGGAAAACTCCCAAGGGCCACGTGCAGATCCCAGCCTCGCCTCGAGCGCCTCGTGAGCCGTTTCGAGTGTTAAACCCCAAAACGCGGGACCCCCGTAACGTGTCTCCCGCTCCCCCTCACCTCTGCAAACCACAGACCTCCTGCGCAGCCGTGGGGGGTCCCCACCGTTCCGGGGACAAGGGGGCGCGCCGGAATGACACCAAAAGGGCGTTTAATTAGTTAAATAAACCGCGCCAGGGTTTTGCTGCGGTGACCCGATGGCGAGGGGCACGGCGGGGCCCCGCTGCCGGGTCCCTGCCGCGGGCGGACCCCTTCTCCATCACCCCAGTTGGAAACGCGTAAGAAGCGCGCGCCTGCGCTGCCCTGAGAGGTCACCCGCGTAAAACCCGCGGACAGACGGAAGCTCCGCGGAGCCGCGCCGGGAGGAGGAGCCCTGAGGGGGGGGGGGGGGGGGGGGGGTTGGGAGCGAGTGGCCCCGCTCCCAGCACGGCCGCCGCGTGGGGGGGTCCCCCCGCCCCGTGCGCGCCCCCCTCCGCACGCATCGTCATCGAGACCGGCTGAAGAGGAAGCGCCGCCGCCGCGCGTTGTCCCCACGCGGGGGGGAGGGGGGGGGGGGGTCGCTTCCCCGCCTCCACGCGTGGGGCGCAGCATCCCCGAGGTGGGGCACCAGCCACCCCCCCTCCAGCACCAGCGGCACCCGCCGCCCCGCTCCCCGCGCTTTCCCATTTCCCCATGAAACCCTCCCAGAGCGTTAAAAACAAAAAAAACCCAACCCCCAAACCCGCGAAAAAAACGAAAACTAAACCAAAAAAAGGGAGAAAAGCAACAAAACCAGGCGTGGGGATAGGGGGTGGGGGCGGGGAAGGGAGGGAAAGGAGGTGGGGGAGAAGCGCCGGCTCCACTCACCGCGGTCATGAAGCCGTGCGGCCGGCAGCGCGGACACAATATGGCAGCGGGGGGATGTGTCAGGGAGCAGCTGCTCCCTGCGCAGCGGCGGCGGCACCGCCCTCCCCGCCTCCCCATGGCAACCGGGAACAACCCCCACACCCCCCCGCCGCCGGGACCGCCTCCCCGCTCCGCCCCGGCGGCCCCGGGCTGCCTCCGGCACCGCCGCCACCTCGGGGCCGCCGGGGCGGAGCGGGCTGCGAGCGGCTCCCAGGCCCCGCACCCCGCCCCGAGCATCCTCACCGCCTGCGAAAAGTTTCCATTTGCCCCAAAACACCCCCCAAAGATCCCCAAATTGCAAACGTAACCCCTCCTTTCCGTGTCACTCCCCTTTCCTCTCCCCTCGCACATCCACAACCACCCGTGTGCGCCTATTCGTGCCCCCCCTTTTTCCACATTTTTCTTATTTCTCCCATGACATTAAACCTTTTTTTTTTTTTTTTTTGTCCTCTTAACAAAGATGAAGCCGCCGCCGTGTTTGCTCTGCCTTGTAGCGCATTGTCCTCCACTCGTGCCTTCGTCTTTAAGCTTTCCAGGGTGAGAACTTTGCTGTTTGCTTAGCAGGGTTTTACAGCGCGCTGTAATAAAGAGAACCTCAGGAAGTCGCTTGCAGAGAGAAATTTTCTTTTGCGGCCGATCTGCCGCTGCAAAAAAGTTTATTTGCCCTTCCAAGGTTTCCTTGCCTTCTGAAGGACGCTTGGCTTTCGCCCGCCTCATGATGCATTGCAGTAGTTTTATTTATAAGGGAGGATGGGAATGTCTTTCGAGGAAATTCCCCCACTCCACATTAGCAGAAACCAGTTGTTGGGGTTTTTTTTTTTTAATTTGAAATAATTTTAGAGAACAACCTCGGGTTTTTTTAAGAGTAAGGATGAATTGGGCCCAGGGTTACAGCAGGCAGAATTATTCTCCCAAGGGCGGAAGATCAAATCCAGTGGCAGAGAGGCTCAGCCCAGCACGCACAGGCTCCTTCTGCTGCGCCGTGAAGCATGACCAGCTCCGGAAACAACTGCACAGTTTTGACCAAAATAAATTGTTCTCAGCAACTTTCATTTTCCTCCTACCTAATTTCCACCGATTGAATACAACATTACGATTCATTCAACCTCTTTTTTCCCTTTTCACAGCTTCAGAAGTTATCCCGGCCCTTCCTACCCTCTTGGCGGACTTGGTGCGCTTCTATTAATTACGTGTTACTAAAGCTGTCTGATGCTGAAAGCACCCTCCATTCCTAAATCATTAAAAATAGACCTAGCGCTGCTGGTACCAACAACGCTTTGCCCATAAGAGGCTCTTTAGCCTAAATTCCCATCCCTCCGCCTCCCAGAAAGCGTGGGCTGCAGCTTGCCTTGCTGGCTACCACACCTCAGCTGCTTCAGAGGAGGGAGGAGCGGGGGCCGAGCGGAGCCTTGTTTGCCTGTTGGAATCCAGGGTGTGTTGCTTTGCCTTTTGCCCGGCTGGGCGGCGACCTGAAAGAGATGTTTGAATCAGGGATCCCTTTGGCTTGAATATATTACATGAAAGGTTCGGTGTGGGCCACTGAGGGCGGTATCCATTCTCGCCCCTTGATTGCATTTACACCTTCGCCTTTAAAGCAGGGCTGCTCACAGATTTTCCCATTTACCCTTTAAAAACTCAAGCTGAGTTCAGCAGGAATGTACGCCCTCTCACCCTTTATATTTTAATGGAAGATATAAAACCCCAAACCAAACAAAACTTAAAAAGATAAAAGCTGAAAGTGCCCCGAAGTCGCCACCCCCTCGCAGAAGCAAAAAATAGCACTTGGCCTTTGAACGGGCATTTTATTTAAACCAGGGTGTAGCAGTTGAAATAAAATGTTTCTGCACCTTCTGAAAAATGTTGTCACCTTTTATCTTCCTTGGTCCTCTCTACTCCTCAACATGCCCACGGTAGGTTTTTTTTGCTTTAAACCATACTATGTTGTTAAAAATCCATCAACTCTATCAACAAAGGCAGTAACCAAGATTTGAAGCTTTCTGGAGTGCCTTCTGCATCAGGTCCTTAACTCCAACACCAACCAGAGTTGCCTTCACTCTTCTGCCGCCTGTGAAATGCGCGGTGGTTGCAGCAGTGGATTTGGGGAGGGGGTCAAGGAAGGCCAAAAACAGCCCAGCACAATCCCTAGAAAGGCATCAGCTTTCCACCTCATATCGTACTCGTCTCAGTGACGCGCCATGGGCAGAATTACATCTTCCAGAGGAGCATATACAGCTGCAATTCTGTAGCAGCTCGTTTGTGCAATGTTGAAGGAGGCCCTGGAGCTGACTCAGCTCCGCTGGAGCACGGAGCATTGAGTGGGCATTGCCAGGTCAGGTACCCAGTACAGGACAGGCACATGCCACAGATAGGCACATTCAGCATCGGGGGTTGCTCCTCAAGGGTGTTCACTTTCCCACCAGCTGCAGTCACCAGGAGCAGCCCTTCAAAAACCAGCGTTCCTGCCGGAGCACTCTTTGCACCCCTGGCCAACGCTTCGTTTCCACCCTGTCTTCATCAGCGGCCCAGATCCGTGCCTGCAGCTCACGCAGGAGCCAGGGCACGCCAGGGCTCCCGGCTCTCCTGGTCCCCACCAAACACACAGCTGGAGGGAAGGGTGCACACCCTTCATGAACAGGCAGGGACAGTCGTTCACCGCAGGCCTTTTTGGGTCATCATGGGGGCACTCACACCTCTCCTGATGTTTGCTTGCTCTGCCTGTCCCTGCCTGTACTGTCTCCTGACTAGCGACCTCAGCCAGCATCAGAATGTCTTCACTTGGTGTCCAGGCATCTGCCAGATGATTGAGAAACCTGTGTGTCTCTCTGGTGTCCGTGCTGAGTTTGATCCCTGTTTCCTTACCATCATCCAGCTTGCCTGCTAAATCCTGCACATGATCTGTGAGAGCAAGAGGGAGCAGGTGGTGGATGACTGGGAGCGACAGCATCAGACGGAGCCAAGGCCACCTGTGTCGTCCTGCTGCGCATTTGCTCACCCCTCAGAAGCTGGAGAGCCATGGTGTGGAGGATGCCCTGCCAGGCTCCTTTGTGCAAAATCCCTGAAAGCTGCTTGCTCCCAGATTTTGGTCTGAAGGCATTAAACCATTCTTTCCTGCAGTTTACCCTGTCCCACAAAGGAGGCCTGTGGCTGCTGGCAGTCCAAGCCTGCACACCGCCTTGGTCTCCCTCTCACTCCACCTCAGCTTTCTACTGCAAGCAGGACAAGCATCAGAGCTACGGAAGGAAACCTACAGCAAACGGCAACCAAGCAAAGCAGAACTCATCCAATAAACATGACAAGGGCATGGTGCTGTTTCCCAACACACACCTTTAAAATAGGTGGGACAAGCATTAGTCATGGTGCTACCTGCATGGCTCCCCGGGATGTCCATGCAGCACCTCCTGCAGTACCCCAAGGCAGGAGGCGTGGGGAAGATGGGCTTCAGAGGCCGAGGCAGGTGCTGAGGAGATGGCAGGAGGTGCCCACCATCCTACCCTTGTCACCTCCTGCTCAGAGCCAAGGCAGACTCAGCAGAGGCTGCTGGTGCCTCCTGGCCCAGCTCCAGGGCTGTCCTTCAAGGTACTGCCCGCTCAAGGACACACCGTGCCTGCTTTGCCAAGGCTTCTCTCATCACTGCAGCTCTCCTTCCCAGCTCCTGCGTGGTTTCTGCCAGACGATAGCTGTCCTTTCCCCTTCAGGGCACAGTCACGGCTCTGCTTGCCTTGCCCTCAGCACAGGTTGTGAAATGCAAACAAACAAACAAAAAAAGTAAAAAAGAAGTGGTTTGGGCACAAAATAGGACCTTCCACTTCTCCCATGTCAGGGTCAAAATCCTCAGACCTTTTCTCTTATTTTGATCTGAGGTGTTGATGGTAGGTGGCATTTATACATGCATGGTGGGATAAGGCTTTCTCCAGGCAGAGAGGAGATCCAGACCCGTTTTGTGGAGGGCAAACCCACTGGGAAGATGAAACCTGCCTCCCAGCAGCTGCAGTCTGCCTTCCCGAGAGGAGTGGGCAGAGCAGGGACTCTATGAGGGCTGTATCAGCCAGACCCAACCTGTGCCACCCAGCGCCCCAAAAGCACTTCCTCACACGAGCCAGTCACCCATCCTGTCATCTAAAGTACAACGCCTCATTAGTGCTCTTATGTGTGACCTAATTGCATGGAGAGCGGGGAATGGCAAGAAAGGAACTGCTAAAAAGCAGAAGGGCAAGTGCTGGGGGCCCAGTGACATGGACATGCGTTACTGTGCCAGGATTTCTGCCATGTGTGTGAACGGTCAGCCAGGCTTTGTAGTGCCTCAGCGTTTCACATTATGTCCTACAGCTGGTGTATCACCCTGCGGAAAGTCAGCATAAGAAGAGTTTGTCAGGTTAAACCACACAGGAATGGCATTGTCTTCTCCAGAGGAGCAAATCAGAGTGCTGTTCACAGGATCTGTTTAACCTTTGTTTCTGCCCAGGGATGCCATGAGAGAAATGCCAGTTGAGCAATGGCTGGACACCTGCTTGTCCTAGGACTTCTTGTTGCAAGTGGCATCTCCGATTTGCATTGGCAGCTTGTTTGAAGTAATAACTTCAAAGGGACTTCCTATTTCTCCAGGTGGGTGTGTGCCGACTCAGCTCCCACACCATAACTTTCTGCTTGCAGTTTGTCTGGGAATGTCTCCTGCTTTGCTCTCTCCTACCACCAGTCTAGTCTAGCATTTGATCTCTTCCCTCGCCCTAGGCAAAGCCACAAGGGATACTGTGCAGTGTGGGATTTGTAGCATTTGTTCTCCCACCATCCTGACACCTGCCACATTTGCTCTCTCTCTCATCTCTTGCTACACCCTAAGTAGGACTCAGTGTTGAAGTTCTTGTTCAGATCTGGTTGTATCTATATACAGACAGGTCCGAAGTCCTTCATTTTAGGGACTGAATATGCTCTCTGCTTTCTTCTTTCCCCTTTAACAGCTCCTCCTATGATTGAGGGTCTATTAACATCTCTTGAGACCCACTCTTCTCCACTGAATATCTCTGCAGTAAAGATTCAGAGCTCAGACAAGCAGGTAACTATAAAGTGAATCTTAGGGGCAATATTATCCAGCAAAATTAATAATTAGGTGCTTTCCCAACCCTACTGATAGGAAAGATGTTCAGTGCTGGTTGCAGCATTCCTCCCGCACCTCATGTTGCATGTCCAAGAACTGAAAAGGCATGTGTTGAATCACCCTCAAAACATTAAGATTCTACGCTATTGGCTATCCAAAACTGTTTGCAGAGCTGAGAAGGTATCTGTGTGAAAAAGCATCTGACATTACTGCCACACTAGGAAACACTTTGGGTGGAAATATTGATCATACTTGCATCTGGTTGTTTGGTAGAGCTTATGCTAGCTCAGTAAATGATGTAAGCCCAAACCTGCGTGAGATGGCTCTGCCAAAACAGAATAGTGAATGTTTTGCCAGTTTAGCTAAGTCACTTAAGGGTGACATTTTTTTTCAGACTTCTAAGTGATACAACTGAAAGCTCATCACAAAGAGACCAGGCCTGGTTTGAAAGCTCGTGCAGAAGTACCTACTCAAGTATGAATAAATCAGCCATGGAGGAAAGCAAATGGGGTCTTCCTTAGCAATGCATTTGGATTATATATTTAGCACCGTCATCTATTTACTTTTAAGCAGGAGGAAGTTTATTTGTAGACTTGTTATCCTCAACAACGGGTAAATCTATTGGAAAAAATCTTGCATTTTTAAGAAATAACTTACTTTCCTGTCTTCATGGGTAATACAAATACCTTACAGAAAATAGTAGGAATTTCCTAAATAAGACCAAGTCAATTGTTTTTGTTGTGCACAAACAAAAAGATTCATGCCTTTTAGAAGATAGCCCACTATGTAATCTGCCAAGCTGAATCACCCAGAGATACTTTGTTTTGAAAGGAGTGCAGAAATCCTGCAGGTTTAATTGCCAATAAATCAGCATGACCTCCACTCCCTGACACTTTTTTTTTACAATGATCTTTTCAAGCAGAAAATGAAGAGACTGATTTTTACAGTGTGTGCATACTGCCTTTGGAGAGATAAGCGCAATGACACACACGCAGGTTCCGCCATTAAAAGCTATCCTAGATAATGAAGGACTCAATCAATGGTGTGTTCTGTTTGCTTTCTGGTTATTTTCACCTTGTGTTAAGGCACTCTCTTTTTGTTATGATTAGGAGAGCACTTGCTTGTTTAACAATTGGCTTTCAACTTGTTGTGTCTGTGTATTCTGCAGTGCTCAAAATGAATTTATTTGTGGTTTATTTTTATACTGATGCTTAAAATTTTAAGGCAAATGGCAATAGTTCAAGTTCTGATCTGGAGTTAAATATCTGACTAAGGACTTGGCAGTTTAAAGAGAGCTTGAGTATTTTTAAAAGAAACTATTTTGATTTCAATGCAAAATGCTTATTATGGTGCCTCTTAGTAACAAAGGTTTTATGGGTTTACATTATTATTCAAAAGAAAAGGTATGATTTAAAGCCCAGTAAAAAAATCTGAAATCTAGCCCCTTGTCTTGCTGCATGTTGTAAGCTTTACTTCTCATATCAGCTTTTATTTAGCCTATCTTTAATCCAAATATCTTCAAGCATTTGCAAGTGCTTAGCTTCAAAACACCATCTGAGGCAGCTGGTTATTATAATCTCCTCTAATAGATGGGTGGGTTAATACAGGGAGGGACAGAGGTGAACAGCACCTCATCAATACACGGTGGTGGGCTGGGGTTCAGCAACTCTGCAATAATCTCTGAAGAGATTTGCTTTGCCATCATTTTTTTGGCTGAATTAAGAGCAGTGCAGAAGAGCTGTGGCTCTGCTCTTGGATGTTTTTGGACTCGGCCTTACACAGGCCAGTGAGCCTGAGGTGATGCCAACCTAATGTTCAGCCCAACAGCAAGAGGAATGCACAAGCCATCCAAGGCAGTTGCTGGGAGGACTGCTTAAGGAGATGCTCTCTGAACATTCCCTTTTGCACAGGACATTTACAAACCAAAGAGTGACTAGCACAAGACAAAGGATGACAATGATCAGCCTACCAACTCCTTTAGCCTACCTGTGTACTGCAAAGGCAAGTGAACAGATGCTGCCCAGATCTGGGGGAAGAAATGACCACCAGTCTCCATATGCAGCTTTTGGCATTGGATGAGTTGGTTTTTGGACAAGACACAGAAGCAATAGGAATGGCAGTGATGGGGAGACTGATGGCAGCAAGGGCATATCTCAGACATGAGTGCATATCTCCCTGGCTCTCCGGCCTCTCCTTCTTCATTACCCGTAATCCGTAATTCAAGGGATTCCAGATGGGCCAGAAAGATTGCACATGGAACTGGCACTTCATTGTTATGAAGTTCAAAGTGTTTGCAAAAATATATAAAGGGGAAAGAAAAGAAATAATACAAGAAGTGGTATTACGGATGGCGCAAGCAGGAGTGCATATTTCTTATATATATTACACATGAGGCTCTTTGTGCAATGCTTTCGTGTCAAGAGATTGTGTCCTGGTTTAGCCAGGATAGGGTTAAGTTTCCCCAGCAGTGGGGGAAAGCTCTAGCCGGGTTATTCAATACCATGCTGACATCACCTCCGGGTGCCCAATTGCGGGAGCTCGGGACAGCCGGTGAAGGTGTGTGTTATGTGATCTCTCTCTCTCACACTGCTGTATCGGTACATACCTTGCTCCGTTCATTGTTATTACTGTTATTGTTATTGTTGTTGTTTGTTGTGTTGCTGTTGCTCTGTTGTATTAAACCTTTCCTTATCTCAGCCCCGGGGCTTTGTATTTCACTCCCTTTGCAGGGGAGGGGCAGCAGCCGCATGGTCTCAGACCCCAGCAGGGACTAAACCACCACAGATTGCCATAGAGTTATGCCATCAGTGGTACTGAAGCATTGACCCAGGTGGTTCCAGTAACTTCATGATATGATAAAAGCCCATAAGGAGAGCAGTGTTGAGTTCCGGATCCTCTCTGTCTAGGCCCCACGTGGCTTGAGACTCCAGGTGCATTGATAATCATGGTTTTGCTGCCTGGTTCTGCAGGTAAGTCTCCCTTTGCCTGAATCTCCCTCCATTCCTGAATGAAGTTGCTTGATGATCTTTTCATACAAGAGAAACTCAGGATATGTCGTCCTTGTACAAGTCAAATAACAGTGGCTGGTTTGGTACCTGCAAACCGATTCTCAATGAACTTTTCAAGCAAGGTAAGAAAGGTCACTCTCACATGAATGATATTCCAGCATCAAGCTGGAAAACTCATAGCCTGTTCTAGTCAGGGATTTCAGACAGGCTCCCTGGCTGGAAATTATAGAAACATAATGGTCAAAGACTTTGTATCTGGTTGCTGCACTGTCTCTGACAGCCAAACCCACATTTTCGCTAAACTTTCTTTATCACCATGTGTCTGGGGGCTGGCATGGCTCCTGCTAGATGTTTCTGAGTGGCTGATGCGTAGAAATGAAATTAAGGCATACCAAGTAGATAAAAGTATCAACCTGCAACCTCGCCATCACTCAAAGTATAAAAGGCATGGGAGAGAAGGCTGATTGAAATGGTCTTCTTTCTTCTGTAGACAAAAAATACTCTTTCACTTCTGGGGCAGGATGTGCTGGGCTGAAGGACCAACTGTGTTGAAACTCCCAGCTATGGAATAAAATTTTTTCTCTTCAGTGCACTGACACTGGGTATAATCTCATGAGTCAGAGCAGGAGGTGGATGAGGCCTTGGAAAATAAGCTGGACTCAGATGTCTTGTTACTTGGAGAGAAGAAAACCTATTCAACACCAGCTGGTGCATTTCTCTGTGGCATTCAGGAAGGTGCCTTCCAGTTGATTAAGGGCAGCATAATGACCATGCAGCATTTTGTTTGGTTGATATATTCATGTACTCGTTGCGGCCAGCAAACCGTATGCCACTAATGGTCCTGGCTGAGTACAGGAAGCTTTTTCTCTCGAAGCCAGTCCTTTTAGGCACATTCACAATATCCATCACTCATATTTTTATCAAGGTTTTAATCCACTTCACTATCAAAAGCACCAACATCTGGCTTGCCAACATTAAACCTGTTGATCATGGATCTGCTGGGTATCTGAGGTAGTCATGCAAATAATGACATCCCTTGGGACTAGTGATGTAGACCTCTACACAGGCTAATATATCCTGCTGGGGAATGGCCCTTGTGATGCTCGAGTGGCATCTCCAGCTCTTCAGCTGGGTAGTTTTGGCACATGGTGCAGCTTGAGCAGGGCTGGTGGATCCCTGTGCAGCACAGCAGCGTGCAGCATAGCACCTCTTAGACATATATCACCATGGCATCCAAGTGGGAGCAGCAGGAGGAAGCTCCCCAGGGATGTTTCCAGATGTGAATGGGAATTGACAAACTGCTAAATAGCAGCTAAAATAGTGGATGGGCTAATCGTGGAAAGGACAGAAAGCAATTCTGTGCAGGGTCACGTGTCCGTGCACATACATCCTGATCCTCATCTAAGGCTGGTTTTAGTCAGAAACAAAAGAATAGGAGAAAAATAATGTTACTGAATTTCACACCGCACATTTGTTTCAATTTGAAACGCTGATAACAAAAGAGAGACTTCAAAGCTTGAACCACAGCAAAGGGACACTTTGAAAGAGAGGTTCTTTGGACCCCTGAATGTCAAAGCCAGGCTTGGCTTTGGCTCCAGCTGTGCCATGCATGCTGCTGTTGTATATCTCACTTCTCATCCCCACTCCTGTTGTTTTTATGACCAGGATTTAATCTGCCTTTTCTAGTGTAAGACTAGAGTTCAGCCAATGAAGCTGCCCACCAAGTTTTGGAGAGCTGGTGGTGGGTCCTCCATGCCTGCATCTGCCGGTGGGGTGGTTCTGCACTCTGGCTTTCACAGGCTTTAATAGCCTGGATGTCCTGATCTTTCTTTTAGCTGTAATAACCCAAATAATTCAGAATTGTCTAAAACTTAAAGCTATCCAGGAGACAAAGGTTTGCTCTATCTCCAACCAGACCCAAGGTTTGAGATGATCCAAGGTGGAATTAACATTCCTTCGATCTCGCTGCTGCCATATATCAGACTTCCCTAAAACGACCGTAATCAAAACATTTATCACTGAACATTACACTTAACAAGCAATTTCTGCATTTGCATGTAGCATTGGTTACCGCTCAGCAGCAGTTTACAGCTCTAATCATTGCAAGAAATTTTCTCTGTATGCCACTCAAAATATCAAAGCTGACGTTCCTGGGCTGGACTGTCCTACATATTCAGGGATATCCTCATTAAGGTTTTCAGAAACACTATGAATTACTGATTGTATTCCACTTCTAAACTTTTTTTATCTTTTGAAGTTTAGATTATTGTGTGTGTGTATATATATATTTATTTATACACAATGCATACACGCACATACTTTATATGTGAATATGTATGTATATTTTTGTATATATATAATTTAACTGTAAGAATATATCTAAATATTGGTTATAAATCTATTTCGTTATAGGCGTGCATGGAGTCTAGCAAAAGAGGGGGCTATGTCCACGTTAGAGTATCTGAAGGTACAACAAGGTGAAGAAGAGGAGTCAGAAATGACTGGGTTCAATCACAGTAATCCTCATTTGAGTAAACTTCCCAGGGTTTTGCTGGGCATCTTGCTTGGTTTAGGATGACAGAATTTGCCCCAGAGTAATTTCTTTCCTTTCTGGAGTCTGTGAGATTGTCTCCAGTTGGGCGCACAAAGTCAAAAGCTCCTTCTGCACACCTGTTCCCTGTGTGCGATAGGGACTTCCTCTGCCGGTGAGATGTGCGGGACTTGCTCTGCCCCTTCCAAGGAGGCAGAAGGGACCACAGTGGAGTTCAGGCTCCAGTACCTTTTCTCCCAGTTAGCCTGAGCCTGGGCTCCCAGCATGGTTACTGGAGAACCTTTTAGAGGTCCTTCTGCCTTGGCACTGGAGCAGTTGCTATAAAACCCATTGTAACTCATCTGCAGAGAAGTGACCACCACCATGACCCCATTCGGCAGAGCACCTGCATTTTTACTAGCCATCCTGATGGCAAACCTGTTCAGTGTGTTGCTTCCCACGTCCTTTCTCTGTCAGATCTCTCTTAGTCTTTTCAAACTCACTCCAGATTTACAGCAGCATAATTTAGATCAAAATCTCTGAGGCATGCACCAGCTATTCACTTCCGTAGATCATTACACTTTATCACCAGAAATCTTTTACATTTATATTATTTGGAGAGTTAGTTAGAAATCAACAGAGTTTGGTACTACAACCTAGTGGAGGGGTTGTGCCCTGGGCAAAGAGAGGGGGACGTTCTTAGATGGTGCTTGTTGAGTTTCCCAAATTATAAACATTTCCAACAGGAACATCTGTGCAACAGTTGGCGGGGATCACTGCTTGGACCTGATTTCAGCTGTCCAGAGGACTCATACTTTCTGGCATCTGCATGGGGATAGCCTCTTCCATAGCTGAGGATACGTCTATTTCTATTTAATACATACATAAAAGATGTTGTATTAACAAAATTGCATTGTTCGCCTTCCTCCAGAGAGCCCGAGGCGTCCAGCCATCATAGTTGCCTTGGCCAAAACCTGGGGGTGGAGGAAAGCCTCCAGCCCACATGGAGAGCACACACTCATCCTGAGAGAGGCAGTGGGGAGACGGGAACGTGATGAGAAACATGATGAGAAACAAAATAAAATGCAAATCATCGTTAATGTTTCACATTACATTGATATACTTGACATCAGTTCTGGCTCTAAACCCCTTGGTGCACCAGAGAGAACAACCTCAGACAATCTCAGCTGACTGAGAGAAACACAAGTTTTAATTCATTAATTATCATGGTGAACAAAAGCTGCACTGAATTCTCTCTGAACTGGTGTCTTGCTCAAGTAAGATTTCATCTGGAAACATGGAACAAGATCATCAAGTGGACCAAATGAAGGTTATTCCAGTGGCATCTCTGAGGTGGTGTGAAACCATGCTGCTGTTTTTCCTCTCTTTACTGCAACTTGGATTTTGGAGTCCCAATGGATTGAGATGAAGCATAGAAACTGCTACCCCTTTCCTAAGGGTTCATTTGATTATTCTGGGAACCCATGAAAGAGAAGTTAGACAAACCAAATTTATTTGGTTTAACTTCTAACCTGAAGAAACATTGCACATGAGTTAAATTACAATGAAAGTAGGATTAGGCTTTTGTGTAGATCTTTATTCATAGATCTTTAAGTATACCCACCACCAATAAGTAATTTTGCTCTGTTAACTTTGAAAGATCACTTCTAATTAATTAAGATGATGAATTTACTTAATGTTTAAGCAAAAAACCAGTCAAATACAGTTAAAAATTATTTTTGCTATTATTCACTGTTCCTATACCCAAAGGTTTGAGCCACCAATGAGACAATCCATCCAAATCAATCACCAATGAAACACTTCATGTTGCCCAGGATCCACCTGAGAAGGCAGCAGTGTTGCTCCAAACACTACTATGTTGAAGACTAAATCATTAAGCATGGAAAAGCAATAACTTGTCCTCTGCAGAAGCAGGGCTTCAGCAAGGGGCAACTTCTACCTGTGAAACACTGTTCAGAGGCTATGTCTTGCTCCTGAAAGCCACATACGAGGTGACAAGGTGGCCACACTCACTCCAACCAAGGATCCCTCTGGCCCATCATTCTGTACATGGCCGTGGCCATAAGTAGACAGCGAGGGGAGGCCAGGAGCAGCGCAAGTGTATGTGATCCTTCTGCCCCCTAATATTCTCCCAAACTCTGCTTATGTTCAGCTTGTGAGCTTCCTGAGCCTGGTGTGCTTTGTCTTTTGGTAACCAAAGGGTCTCTCCTCTAAGCACATTTCCATCTTCCCTTTGAACTCATAAAAATGTCTTGCATCCAAACACCACCCTTTTAGGAAAGACTTCTTAAGGTCCATCACTTCTTTCAAGGAGCACCACCTCTTTTTGTCTCGAACCTGGTTTAATTGTTTACCTACATATAATTTGATAGCATGTGAGTAAAGGTGACCCTGTTCACTGTACAAAATTCCAACATCTTTCTTTGTAAAGACCATATCTATGTCACAAATGCTGCCAATTCCCCGCTTATACAGAAAATAAAGAACTCTGAATGATCTGAACCAAACTTCTGCTTTTTAACAAAGGGAAGCTAGGATGAATTGCCCAAGAGATGAAGGTGGGTGACCATGCCAGGAAGCAGTTTGGTGATGGGAGAGGTGGCACCACATCATAGGTCCACGACCAGATGGGGACATCCAGACAGCAAGTGAGGAGCAGTCAGGGATGGGAATGGGGCCCATAGCAGTCCCAGGAGCAAGGCAATGGGTGCACCCAGGGCCCTGGCAGCCAACAGTAAAGGCCAGACAGGCTGCTTAGGGGTTTCTGGCTCATTTTCCAGTTCCAGGAGGAAGGAGGCTGTGGCAGGAAAGTAGGAATTAATCTTCTGGCTCGATGTCAAAGTCCAGTCTGTTCAGCAATTCTGATGCAGACTAGTATTGGATGCTTCCCAGGATGTAGAAAAATCTGCATTTCTCATCCCAACACCAGGAGTTAAACACTGGCTTCCAGGAGGCCATTCAAGAGCTTTTTCAACTTTATTCTCATTTGGTTTAGCAATAACAATAGTAATGCTGGATATTCTTGATTGCGCCCTCTCCCTTTTGAAAATCAGTGGCAATAGGAAAGCGGAACTGGAAATGATTCATGTGGCTAAAATCTGCAGAACAGAGGTGAACTGTTGGCTGAGCCAACATGGGCTTGTACAGATAACTTGGAGTTTTGTGTATAGGAAAAACTCTTAATCTGAGAAACAGAAAGACCCCCCAAAAGGCACTGCCAAACCTTTTTTAACTTCCCGATCACATAGCTGTGTTTATACCACTCGTGTTATTTATTGGCCATGTGCTTGACAAGCGGTTACCATGAGGAATACTAATTCAAGGTGGCAGTAAATTTCAGGAAGAGAAGCAATACATTTTTCAATTAATATTATTTGCAGCCTTAGCTAGATGTGGTGACCTGCTTATATGGAGATTTGTACGGTAAATAATTTGCTTTGTCTATACATTTGATTGTTTCAAACATATAAAAAAATACTCTGTTTCATTTTCTACTAAATATAAATGGTATTTTCATAAGCTAATCAATAGCATCACACCTTTAAACACTTGCTTGCTTTCTGATATCTGTGTCAGCTTTATATGAGGCAGGAAGGGAATAGTATCACTTGCTTCGACCCCACAGTCAGTTTCCAAAGAAATGTATAGATACCACTTGGTGAGAATAAAGCCAATTAGTTATTAAACTGGCTGCTACTGTTCTGCCAGGAACATTTTTATTACCATACCAAATGTTTCTGACTCTCAAGTCAGTTGTAGATGTATTCATTGTTTTTCACAGCTTCCCAAAAGTGAACGCCACGGCAGCCAGGGCTGGAAGCTGCTGGGAGCCAGTGACTGCTTCAGGATGGCTCCAATTTAGGGAAGCAGGAGATAAATTTGCCAGTCAAATGGCCAGTATTACAGAGATTTCGTAAGCGAGGATCAAAGCCCTGTCCGTCCTGCATCGCCACCTCATACTGAGATCATCATGGAATAGATTGATAAGGGCACAGAAAAATCAATCCACAGTATGCCATAAAAACCTATTGGCATGTGCGAGGACACGTGTGATGTGGTATTCCACAATATTGCAGCTATGCACGACAGCAGATTTCTCTGCCTTGTGTGATCATTGTATTGGCATTTGCTGCAACCTACTTGCAAGAGCGTATTTTGAATTTTCAAAGCATGGCTAAGCTAGCAGGCATTGTATGAGTCAACACTGAACTGCAAAATTGCATGTGAGGAATGTTCTGTTGTACATGAATATTGGCACTATGCAATGACATGAAAAAGCTTTTCAAGGTTGAAATTAAATATACTTTAATTGAAATAAATTAAGGCAATGATCTCAAACTGGATGCAATCACAGCTGATGACTTTGTTTAAAAAATGAGGTGAAAGTTCAAAGAACAGCCCTGAGTTTTTAACCACTGGAGTTATCCTTTTGCCTGTTTTTACAATCAGATTTTTGGACTCCCAGTAAGTCCCTAAAGCTATATTGTTGCTGATTATATAAAAATATAACTTCATTTATTTATTACCCCTATAATAAAAAAGCAAACTCTCTGCTAAAAAGAGGGCCGATGAGATGTAAGGGATAATGCCTATCCCAGCTTTTGTTGGCCAATACCATGCCATCTCTGTGTACATCAGTGTTGGAGCGCTTGGCTTTGGGGCACGTCACCTCTTAGTGTCATGAACCCACATCCTTGCCATATGCAAGAAGACTAGGTCAGCACCTCCCACCCTACCGTGCTGGGCCACCCAGATGTCTGAGAAGAAACCCGGCAGCCAGCAAGGTGGCTAACGAACATCATTCCCCTCTTTGGCACTTGAGCTTCCATCTGCTGGGCAGCTGAGCCCCCAGCTCTTCCCCCGGGCCAAGCACCTTCACTGTCCTTTTCTGAAAATACAGAAATTGTGTTTCTGGGAGCAAATGACATCACTCAGGCGTGACCCAGGCTGCAGGTCTCAATTTCTGACCTGGGAAGAGAGGGAAATTTTTTCTGCTGATGTAACTAGTTCAGCTCCACTGAGCTCATTAGAAGGATTTGTGTTTGTATCAGTCGCACATCTGTCTTCCAGCTTCCTTTGTTTACTCCTTCCATGGATGATGAAATTAAATAAAGACTCCAGAAATGTCACTGTGAGAGACTGTTTTGATGCAAGGATGGGCAAGGCAGAGTTACTTGCATGTGACAAATCAGGCGTAACAACACTATCGATGTGTATCAGGCCTGCTTTCAACACACAGCGCGGTGGAGGATGACAGCATCGCTATGCCAACACCACCTCACCGGTATCACTGTACTGTATTGTACTGTACACCACTGTAAGTGTGACCGTGAAATGACAGGTTGGTTCACAAAGGAAAATAAGGCTGCCCTTGCTGTGAGTTAGCTGGGTCCCCCATCTTCAGGGGATATCGCACATACAAATCTAATTGCTGAATTTGATGGCAAATGGAAACTGCAGTTGGACTCAGTTTAGTCATTGGGGTAAATTAGCTTCATTTTGTTTATGCAGAAAACATCAGGCTGATGCAAGTCCCATGATTTTGCCACTTAGAGCTGCCTTCTGGTTACTGGGGGGGGACATCCTGCATTATGTTTCTTCTGAATTTTCCTGCTCTCTTTTCCTGTGTCTTGTACAACATCGTGCCACCTGTCAGCGTTTAATGAGTTACAAGAAACCAAAAGGGTAGGCTTTTCCCATGAGAATTAAACCAAAACAAGGCAGAGGATCATTTAGGAACTTTATGAAGTACAAGGGAGGCCAGCAGGACTCCTGAAACACCTCTGTAGCAGTGTTTCATTAAGCTTTATAACTAAAACAAGGCTTAATGCTTAATCACATTTAGAGTAATGTTGCAGACTTCAGGCAGCCAAATTTTCCTCCCAGTTACGTCACTGTAGAGCTGCTTCACCCAGCCACCTTCAGGCTGCTCAGGTGAAGACTTCCATCCATGGTCAAAGCCACACTTTGAAAGCAGTCTTCAGTGGACCACGTGCACTGGACAACAGGGCTCGGCAGGAGCTTCCCCCTGTTCTGAAGTTTCTTAGGATGAATTTAACACAGCAAAGAGCTTGATGGGAAACTCAGCATAACTAAAGGCTGAGAGCAAATCATCATCTTTGATCTAGATCGGGTCCCATGTAGACTTGAACACACAACTGCTGTGAAACACAGGGGCTAGAAGAGCACAGAGCTGGGAAGGCAGTGGGACTGCCTTTCTTGGAGGCAGAAAATGCTGGATTAAAATATTGGTGAAACTGCAGACCGAGAGCTTGTCTTTCTCATTATAAGGCAGATCTTCAGGCTGAAAGGCTAAAACCTCACCCCACGATCACACTGAGGGCAAACAAATACCCCACGGTGTAACATGTCACACATGTGTGGACCTTGTGCTCTCACCACAAGCACTTTGCTGTTTGCCTCTGACCCGGTGCCTCTGCCCACTCAAATCCACCCCGGTCTCAGGGTGATTGAGCAGATGCAGTGCCAGGCTCCTGCAATGAGCTACAGGGACAAGAAAAATGCTCTCCCACTGGTGGAACAATGCTGACAAAATAGCCCCTGACACGTGCACAACTCACAGCAGCAGTAGGGCCTTTTTACTATATTAATTACATTGATAGGGGGATTTTAGCTCTCTAGGAAGAAGATTAGTTTTCTCATTCTAGGCTCTCCCTCTACTGCAGTCTTTGCTGACAAAATTCTACCAACAAAAACATCTATACAGTAGCTTTTAGTCACTCCTGGGTCCCTGTCTTAAGATGTGGATGCAAATATACTGTTTGTATTAACTGAAGAAACCGGATCTTTCTGCTCCTGGCAGTATTAAACAGCTCCTCACACATCCTCTTATTCATATTAATCTCTCCCCAGCTTTAAATATGTTTCCCCAGCTGCTAAGCAGAACCTCACATTTATGACAATACAGATTTAAAATCTGTATCAATCAACAGGAGCAAATTCAGATATTCATCTTGAAAGCAGAATTTAAGCCATGACCACAGAAGCAAGTGTACTTGTTTATCACCACTGTGGTTATTAGTAACACTGTGGTTGCTTGAAAAATACAAGATTCTTTTAAGTAAATTCTTTTGGCACTTGCTAGGATGTGTGTTAATGTAGATAGCACATTTTCAACAACTACAACCATGTATTCTCAGTAATGACTGTAACAGTGAAAATATTTTTCATGTTTTACTGATGTGATAATTGGTTTGAACATTGCAAAGTATGGGACATGAGAAATTGCTGCTCTTATATTCTAAAAAAGCTCTTCTTTCTGTTTCCATAACACAAGGGAAAGTCATAATTGATGTAATTTGCAAAGATGTTATTACATTAGTTGTGCCACACAAATCAAACAAGGCAAACAACTGGTTGAAAGTGTTCTCAATATCCATCACACATTTTGTGCAATGAAAGCGATACTTCTGTAGCTGCCAGTTGGTTAAAAAACCCTTAATCACCTTCTGTAGTGGCACTCTAATAAAACCAGAAGAAGGAGTTGGATTTGATTCCCTGTGAAAGGTGAGCAAGGAGAATGATGACAAAATTGATTTTTTTATATAAACAGCCACTTGGAGGAGACAGAATCAGAATAAGAGTATGACGACATTTAATTTGACACAGGGTTTTATAAAATCTTGATGGTAAGGCGAAGGCTTTAAACAAAGGAGCCAGCTTCACCCGCACGGTACCTCCAGAGATGCAATGAAGCCACTGAGCTACTTCAGGGAAGGAATTAAACCCTCTATTTTTCAAGAGTCACATCTTGCAGACTTTGAGTTAGACGGATCTGGCCTTGCATTTTGAGCAGATAAGTCAAGACCTTCAGCTGGCACAAACAAGGCAGCCCTGCCGACTTCCATCCGTTCGGCTTGGCTGTCTTGTGTCCAGCTCACCCAGGCTCAGCACATGCTTCCATGTGCCACCTTCATTCCTGTTTTGGTTTTGAGGTTGGTTTGATACAGGATTTTTCCTTCCAATAGTAATATGCTCCCCTTAATACTGAAGCTGGAGCTCACAACCTTCTCCAGCAGTCGGTGGCTGCAGATTGTAGCACAGATCTCAGCCGGTGAGGAGTGGCAAGTCTTCAGCACAGATGGCACTGTCAGGCTGGCTTGCTGCTGTGTCTGATTTTTTTTTTCCCAAAACCCTCAAATGACAAGGTTAGGACTAACCAAAAACTACCCCTCTTGTAGTGGTGGGGTGGAAGTGTGAGTCACTTCAACCTGACAGCAGTGGGGAGGAAGGCTGGTGCATGAACCGCATCCTCGTCCTGCATCCAGATGAGTCTTTGGAGAGCCGTCCCAGGCCATGTGCAAACAACATTGTCCCCATGACCTGCATTTCCAGTGGCTGTGGGGAAGGAGCCAACATGGGAACCCCACCTGGTCAGCAGCTCTTTGCTGCTACCAGCAGAGATGAAACACACAGTAGCCAAGGGGAGGAAAGTGTTTCAAGATTTAGTAATCAGTGAGGCACCAAATGCACCAGAAACAGAGAAACAAAATGCCTTAATTGTTGAAAAATACAGTGGTAGAGGTTGCTTCAGGGGTCCTTTTTTCACCACCCATTTCCTAGAGAGGTAAGGCACAGACATGGGATTTTGATGTAGATGGACAACTCCTGCACTTTACTCACCCACACGACAGTAAAACTGTTTGTTTTCTCCACTAAATGAGATAAAGATTGTAAGAAGAGATTGTATCTTTTATTAAAGCAGTCCTCCGTTCAAAAAGAAAATTATCCATGGCTTCAGGTGCACAAGCCCTTTTCCTAGTCATGAGAAGGACTTTAGAGTAAGATACTTGAAGGACACCCATGAATGAAAAATGGCTGCATTTGGTAACAAGGTGGTCGTGCCCAGCCTGAGGTTTCTGCACAAGGGACTTGCCTGTCTGCCTTTTACCATTGCTCCAGCTCACAAAAGCAGTACTCAAGTGCCTGCCTTTTAATAACGCACCGCTCTTGGAGGCAATCTGACTACATGTTATCCATTACTGCTGCAAAGGAAGAGGGACCTTGAAGGGTTTAGGGATTCAGGAAAAGACAGTTTTGCTACGACTTCTCAATTAACTGCCCTAAAAGAAGAAACAGGTTGTGCTAATAATATACTCAAACTTGAACGCCAGACCTGGGAATTTTCCATGCAGATACCCTAGTTGGATCCTCGGGAGATAGCAACTGGGCCGCTTCATAAGCGCAAGCAGTACGTGTTGGGAAAGGACCCCAGAGGCATCATCAGTGCTGTGTGTTTTACTCACACACAGAAATATTAATAGATCTCTAAAATGCCTTGTTACTGAGATGCTAAGCCACAAACTTTAAACACTTCTGATGTTCTGCTTGTTCAAATATTTCAAGAAATTGAGCACCTCATGCTCTTGAAACTGCTCATAAACTATTCACAACAATCTGATTAAACCACATTTGTTGAGAGCAACTCTTTATCTGTTTCTTCAAACTTGTAAAGCTGCAGGAATGTTTTATCAGTTCAAGAGGAGCATGGCTGGAGAGGCAGAGGATGTGCCCTCTGTGATATTTCCTTGGCCGCTGTTTATCCATGTAATGGTGGATGTTGATATACTGGTCAAAGATAACTTCAGCTGAGTGATTTTCATGGATAATATCTGAACATCTGAATATTTTACCTGCATCTGTGGCATCTATATTGAAACAGGGTAATTTGTGCACTGAGTCAATCCTATGCTTTTAGCCTAATACCCACCAACGGGGTTTCGTAGTGGAGGGTTTAGTGGCACTTACTTGAAGCCCAAAAATGGGTAAGGAGGGAATGTCCTGTCCACAAGAAGCTTTCTTCTAAATCCCAACTATTGGCAGTTGCCTCACATCTAGTTTACAGCTCATCTGACGTAACTGGGGATATTCTCATTGTTCCCATAAATGATCTAACATCTGCTCAGCTCCTGCATGCACAAAGTCTTGTCACGGTGAGCGCTGTGGCCCTTGGTGCAGAAATACTTTCCTTCACTGCTTTGCATCTGCAGCCTTCAGTGTTTCATGGGATGCATGGTTGCAGAGGTGGGTAAATAAATGGAGAGAGAGAGTGCTTTCGGTCCAGGTATTGTTCTGGGCAGAGCGTGCACCTGTACACACAGTTATTGTGTGCCACAGTCTTTACCGAAAAGCCCATGTGGCTGTTGGCATCTCCCATTGGTACAGGGCCACGGCAGGAGCGGGCACCACAGGGTTGCACCGAGGGACACAAAGGAGCGAAGGAACTTGACCTGCCTCTTACATCTGCAGTGCAAATGTTCTTTGCTTGACATGTAATGGAAAGCGGAGCCTGTTTCTCTCTCCATTGCTGTGACCAGCATGAGCAAACACCGTTAGAGCACAGAGCAAAACATTAGGAAGGCAGTAGGGGATACAGATATTCACCTCTTGCATGTGAAAGCAAACTGTGCCAGTCCACATTGCCTGCAAAGACGGGGCTGCTGAGACATCTAGGAAAGCATTATCTACTCCACAGCAATAAACGGCATTTTGTTTCACTTTATTTTTAGCTTGGTTCCTCCTCTTCCTCCCCACATATGAGCCCTTCAGCGCAAGGCAAAGGTCCAAGAACAATAGCATTTCGAGCCAAAGACTAAGCTCACAATCGGAAAACCAGAGCCTAGATATGACAGGCTGCTCTATTTACTAACACAGAGCACATAAACCCAAACCAAACTAAAATAACCTTCTTCAATATTTTTGCTTCATACAGCAAGGAAACTGAGTCTTCCTTGCACTCTGCTGCCATCAGGAATACCCTGAGAAGTCTGATGAAATTTATATAAAACACTGAAACCCTTGTCTGTATATTCTTGCTATAAATTTAAACCTCAAATGGGAATGTGATTTGAATTTAAACACTTAAAGCTGTGGCCTTAACAGTAGGCACTTTTGTATATTCATGCTCCTGCCACTGTCCTCAGTCTCCCATGGTCTTGAATGATGTGTTGTTTTTAGACAATTAGCTTCTTGTCTGCAGAAGAGCAGTTTGGCCCTATCCCTTCCATTGTCTTTTATGTCCAGCGAGGAAAAGAGGGGGGGAGAGAATAAAAGAGAGACAGATTTCAATCAAAAGCCCTACATTGATAAGGGATTAATAACAGCCTGCCTTGTGATCAGATGAAACCTAACAGTCAGCCTGAACACCTTATATTTGATTAACAAAATCAAGTATTGCACATAGAGTGGACTACCCACATCGCTTCAAGCAGCAGCAGCTCCCAGCAGTGCTCGTTGCCGGTGGGTTTGCACTTTAGCAGACCCTGCTACCACCAACTCTTTTTAAGGACATGGATTTGTTGAGTAACATAAGAATGGTGTTTAACAGGCACAATTAATGCTGAAGATACAAACAGCTCTTTCCTAAATGCACGCAACAGAACTGGTGAAGGAGAACTAAATAGTCAAGAGCAGGTAGTCTGGTGAGCACGGTGTTCTGGTGCTGTACTTTAACTCTTCCAGCAGTTTTTTAATGCTCAGCGTTTTAAGGGCCAGACATCCCAGTACTGTGAAGGAGTCAAGTGATGCCAGACAGAGCAGATAACAGCAAGTATGGGGCAGACAGATGCTGTGGGGGGAACATGGTGGTGTGGGTGCAGGCTTGGGGATATGCCAAGCAGGGGAGAGGCAAAGTACCTGGCACACCTTGCTGCTTCTCGGGGTACCTGAACCATGCCCTGCTGAAGAAGCCGGCAGAAGCACCATGATGCTTGAGGAAGGTGATCTCACTGTGGGAGCAAGGCTCAGAGACTCCGTAGAGAATAAATCGTCATGGATGCTCATGCCATCCATTAGGATGGATCCACCTGTCTCTGAGGATGCGTGATTCACTCCATGAATTAACTCCATAGCAATCCCATTCCCACTGTGGCATACAGCTGGTGCTGTACCTGAAACAGTCACTCATCCTTTATCCTACTCTTCATGAAGGTAATGCAGCATTTGAGTTACTGTCACCATGTGCTGTTAGGTTTCTTTTCATTCATATTTTTACAACCTTTATATCTGATCTGGGACAGTGCCAGGAAGTCACTGAGAGGAAGGAATAGCGCTTAGGTGGCTGGGATGCCTCTGCCATCTTTGATGTCCCTTTATGCCCAGAGGAAGGGAGAAAGGGGCACACCCCTCTGTCATTTTAGATTGCCACAATGAAACACACAGAGGTGCTGTGTAGATATTACAGGTAAATGTGGGCTTGTTGCACTCCTTGAGAAATAAACCCACCAACTAACAGTTAGGGGTGACAACAGCTACTTCGTGCTTTTTGTTGACTCCTCAGCCTCTCACATGGTTTGCTGGGAGGAATAACTGCTCTTGCCAACACTGTCCCTGTCAGGACGCCTGTCTGTCACCACTTTCCTCAGCTAGAGATAGTCCAGTCCCAAAGTTCTCTCTGCAGCTAAAATGGGGTCTCTTCCAGACACCCACCTAAGGCATACCTTTTAAAATTTGCAGGCAGAAAAGCAGCACCCCACTGCATGTACACAGAGAGCCTAGCACATCTATAAGGCATTGCACATACTGTGTGCACACAGACTGGCGCTATGTGTGCATACCAGACGTGTCAGGTTCACCACACACAAAATGAAGAGGCACTCTTGTTTTAGGAGTCAAGATTTCCAGGAATCCATCAGATTACCAGGAAAACTTGAAGGATGTAAGATTACTGGTAGAAGTGATAATCCAAAGCATCTGAGGTGGCTGAAAGAGGCTTGACACTTCAGGAGCAGTATGTTAGGTACAAATGAACACACAAACCAGATTGCACAACTGGAAAACCAGTGCAAGCTCAGAGCACTAGCAGAAGTACAAATGTCCTAAATGCAAGGCCATGCTGTCCCTGGTAATTCACAGGGTCTAGGGATGTTAAACAGGGTGGCCACTAGCACACAGCTTGTTTTCTCTCACCTGGCTTAGTCCCCCCAACAACGTGAGACCTTCTGCACTGATGAAAACTTCCCACTGGTTTCAGCCTTCCCCCAAAACCAATCTAAACACTCCTCTTGTCACTTCTGTTGCTTTAAGTTTCCACTGTTTCTCCCAGCCCCTTCACTTCAGAGCAGAGAAAATCCCATCCCCTGCCTAAATCAGCCCGGCCACCATTTATTCTTGCAAGCCATGACGCAGCCAGGACCCACCTCAGCTGTGCACAGAAATGTCCGTGGATGTCCGTACAGGTGACACAGTGGCTGATACAGCAGTTTTCATAGCAACAGTTCATACCCTGGCAGGAGTCGTACAGCCAGATTCCCCAACTCATCCTAGAGTGACGCCCATTTTCTGTTTAGACATCTTCACCTCCTACCTCTGGGAAATGAAATAGAAGAACTAATGCATTGGATTCTTCAGTCAGGTTGAATTTGTTAAATACTGAGTTAAATACAATGCAATGGATTTGAGACACTCATGAGAATGACTGAACTCCTGACAAGTGTGAGTTTGTCAGACTCTCATTTGCAGTTGTGCCACGGTCAGTGAGTAATCCATACACACAGCATCTTGCCTGAATGCATCCAAAGGACCCCCCGTGACCACTGTGCTTCGAACATTTCATTCTTTGCTGGATAATTTGGCCACGTACAACACCAAAGTGCACACTGTGTTACGGAAGATGATAGTCTATATTTCACCTATATTATCTGTTAAGCTCAGGACAACACAAAGCAGTGCTGACAATTTCTTAAGTGGAAACAGGGTTGTATTTTCCACCCTGTAGCAGGTGTATGCTACCCTTAGCAGCAGTTTACCTTTTGAACGGGGAGAAATGGTGATATCCTGGTGCCACGGCTCCAGCCCATAAAAAGGCCGACAGGACTTTTTAAAAAATGACATCACAGATGTTTTACCAAGCTCCTGTTCACCATCTGCTCCAAGTGTGACACCACCAGTTTTCCTTTTAAAAGGTCAAACCCGGCGTTGGCGGGAAGACGAATGCCGCTTAGTTACAGCTGCGCTGTGCCTGGTTACGCCGGGATATGCACACAGCGGCCACAACAGGCTGGCTCCTCTTTATGGTAATCAGCCATCTGCCAGAAGGCAGCCCAGCAGAGCCGGCAGCAAGAGCAAGCAGAGCCAAGCCAAGGCAGCCTTGTGAAACAGTGGGCAACAAAGGTACGAGCTCTTGTCTGGCGGGAGGGGGCACAGCTTCACGCCATGCTCTCAATGTTAGCCTCGTCTCTTTGAAGGTATGTCATCTGCTGGGCTTGTACAAATATATCTGTCATGGTCATCATTCTGTATGGGAAACAGAGATGCAGCTTTCTAAGTATGCATTAATGACACTCTACATTACAGGAGACACTAAACACCTTGTGTTATATATAATCAAGTATTGCAAAACAAGACATATTCACACCTTCAGATCACATCTCAGTATTTATCCTGACACTAACTCACCTTCTCACATGAGATGTTTTAACTATGTTGGTATAAATATACCCATTTCATAGCATGATAGCATGTCCTATTATTAAGGCTACATTCCAACTTCATCTATAACCATTCACTTCACTGGTTCCTAAGCACTGACAAAATAGTTCCACTCAGACAGCAGTTTTTTGTATTTGACCTCTTTTTAGAAGCAGGAGGGGTTTTTTTAAGTTCATAGCAAAAGTTCTAAAACTTTAAAAGTTTTAAACTTCAGCCTTTAAAAGTTTTAAAACTTTAAAAAGGCTGAAGAAACATTGTTTTATATATATATGGAATAAGTGTGCTGTAAGCAATAGGTTCTGCTCACTGTAGGATATGCAATATGGTTAAGTCATGATATCACGAGTTATTATACTTTTATATAGTTCATATAATTAAAACAAAAGGAACAGAAATATAAAAGCAGCCTGGAGTGAATATTTAGGCATGAGCTCCATAAGACTCAGTACAAGGGAATTTCAGCTAACAGAGATCCCAAGGATTGGGCGAGTAGTGCCTGGGGTAACAGTCACTGGATTCTCCTGCAAGACCCACCATCATCCAGCCTGGCTGTCCCACTAGCTACAACAAACTTCAGCTGCCTGACAGCCTCAGCACTGCTCGTGCTATAGCTGAGAAGGTAAACAGGTCAACAGATTTCATGTTGCCTTTCACTTATGAAGTTTTTCAAGAGTCTTTGCAGTTCGTCTGAGAAGTGAACAGGGAATGCCTAGAGGAAGCTCAGACACCTTGGCATATTTATTAATCTGTCACTGCGAACACATCTCCTTTAGAGCACACAGCTCCTTTCCAAACCAAGCCAGCCAGCAACTCCCAACACTAAGCATATTCTTCTGCTCTTCAAAAGCATTTTGCTCGTCAATAAATTCTGAAATAATTTGTATATCTTAAAGCAGACATATATGTGGGCTTCAGGAGAAATGACTGTGAGGATGCTTGGAAGAAACTTAAGGAAACTCTAAAGACATCAGTGTGAGGATCCTCACTTACTTCAATGGGAAGAAAATGAAAGCGTTTCAGGCTTAGGAAGCTATGACACTTTGCACATGCCTATGTCTTTAGTGGGGACCTTGGATGGAAGACATCGTAGAATTACATCTCTGTTATTCTCATGGCATTTACTGTTGTGCAGCGCTTAGTTCTGCTCAGGTTATTTCTCATGGGCTGAGGCTGTTGCAGAGCTTTTAATGCAAAGCGAAGACTGCAAGATCTAAAGTCCAAGGATACCTACCCAGCTGTTTCAAAATGTTCCTCTAATGTATTTGAGGGTATTGGTATAGCCTGCCACTGTCATGTTTTCTGAGACCCTGATAATTTATAACACATTGCAGTAGTGTAGCTTTATAGTTTCACTTTATATTTCAGTATCTAAGGAGCAGAGAGATCTGATCCATGTCCACAGGAGCTTTTTTGGCATATAACTCCTTTCAAGGTAGAGTGGAGGATTAAAGCTACTATAAGCTAAGAGTTATTAGCAAGGCATATCTGTCTAAATAAACTTCAGGAAACAAACCAAACCCAACAGAAAACAATACCCAATAATGTAGTCAATAATGGTTTTGACTGTACATTTTCCCAGCTCTGGAACTGGTTGGGGATTTACTACCTCACTTTGGGAGATGGACTACACAGCTCAAATGAAGCCGTAATGGAGCATTAACAGAATTAGTGCACTGAAAGTGCTTTGTAGGCTGGAGTTAGACATTTTCATCCAGGATGATGGGATCACTTTCCTGCAGTAATTAGTGGAGCAGCTGACATTAACTCCATAAGTGACCTGCTTGTTGCCACCACTGTGAATCAAAATTAGATTAGCAGCCCCCCTACAGGTGTGGTGTGCAGTATGGAGGTTAAAAACACGCAGAATGCTTCGCTGATTCAAAATGAACCAAACGGCGTCAAAAGGATTACATAGCATTTGGATCAGCCGCATGCAGCGAGGATTTAGGAGAGATCGTATAGCCTCAGGGAAGGGAGGTGAAGTGTCGATACAACAAACAGTTCTTGCTAAGTATGGAAATATTTATTCCCAATTCCTCACTAAATTTACAGTCGTCATGGGTTGCACATATGTGCTGTGTTCAAAAGCAACAGATGAAAATAAATAAAAAAAGATTGGCTTGAATAAATCAAAACCCAGAAACATCCGATGTGTGTGTAGGGGGGTGTCACTGTAAAAACACACTTTCAGAGAACACCAGAAGAACTGTCATCTCTCACAATTATATTATATGTCTTGCAGTATTTGGTAGTTTGAAATAATGACCCAAAAATTCCAATTTTATTCTAAAAGATAAGATTTTAGCCCTCATTGTTGCAGAAGAAATCTTGAAAATGTGATCCAAATGTATCCAAAGGACTTCTTAAAAACCCAGACAATGAAAAGGCTGCTAAACTCTTAAAAACAGTCTCATGATTTCTGAGCTACTCTCAAGATGCTGTGGGGGCCTAGCAAAATTTATAACACTTCACTTTTTTCAATTCTGGTGTCAGGCATAAGACACAAAGCACAGAAAAAAAAAAAAGTTTAAGAAGTCAAGTAACATCTTCTAGAGCTGCATCCTTTAACTTTGTTCATGACTCCATCACAATCGGGTCAACTGAAAAAAAGGAAGAATGAACCCATGAAAACATAACACAATTTTGAAGGCTGATCAGTGCTCCAGGCCAGCTGAGGGCATGAGCACAGGAACAGCTCAGGAGAGGAAGACCCTGTACCATACTGGGGCAGGGGATGCTGGTGTGGGCTGTGAGCACTGACAAGAGCAACAACACCTTAAGCCGCTGCTGCTGCTGAGCACATGGCAGAATCAAAGCACAGTCTCAGTGCAGGACATAGCCTCTTGTAACTGGGAAAGGAATAAAAGATGGGGTATACTGGGAAGCAAGCCGACGTGAAAAGGAACAGAAGAGGGAAAACAAGAGTCCAGTTGGGAGAAAATGAAAGAAAATTTAATAGCAGCAAGGTGAAAAAAAAATAGAAAAAGCATCTCTGACCGAACCAGACAGGGAACTTCTACCTAGCATATGTTCCTGACTGTATAATTAGAAGAATATGTGTTGACCATATAGATCTTCTGTAAATTCTAAGTGTCTCTACAGAAGCCATAGGTCTTTGAGCACAGAGATGTCAAACTGTGTTTCTCTGAATTCAGATTTCTCACATGATTTCTGGATAACTTAGGACATGTAAAAGATGCATTGCCATAGAGAAGAAAAGAATTTGCTGAGATTTTCTAGTATCAGGAAGAACTGAACAATAGGCCAGTTGTAGACTGAATTAAGCCGTGTTAAATTGTGCCCAGCATATCAAGCTGTTCAAAATGCACATATAAATGAACATGGTTATTAGAAATAAAGCTATTCCCCCTACACACACCTTGTAACACAGGATGTAGTAGACAGCAATTTGTAAACATTCATGTGACCCCATACCACCTTACAAAATCAGATCACTGTCAAAAGACAAACTGTGACTCTTCCTCTTGACCCAAGACTGATCTAGGCTGCTCAAATATAACTATCGCACTTTTTGTGTCTTCTGCTTTTCACCCAACACGTGCATGAAGTGTCAGCAGATACACAGTAGGGTGCAAGTAGCAGCACTGTCACTGATGAGCTGCAGAGACAACCACGCTATGCCTGTGTGCCACTCCTCTGGCTGGCCTGAAGTGTCTCCTGAAACAGTGGAGCTTGCAATAAATGTTAACAGATTCCCAAGTTAAGCAAAACCACCCACTAGCAACACACCAAAAGACCCTCAGCATTATCACAGACTCCACTGATGGCTGGTGGAAATGCTCAGACCAGTGGATGACCACAGCCCGTGCATTGTGGTGCAACAGCGGGAGTCCAGGGAAGGTGGGCACAATGACAGCCAACAGCAGCTCAAGTGCTGCATGAAAAATGTTTACCAATCAGTGTTAACCACTGGCAGCCCATTCCTGTAACTTTATAAAGCACAAGATCTGTTGGACTGGTGGAGTACCATCTACAAGGGTATACTCTAAGAGAGGTTGTTTTGTCTTGCGTTTCCGAACAGCAATGTAGCAGTATTGCAGTGAAGAATGTGCTCGAGTTACCAAGGCTGTCCCTCCTTCCCCAGACCAGACCTATAAATGGCATTATTTAAAGTAACCACGATCGCTGCTGTTACCAATCTACCTTTAATATGAAGGAAGTGCAGCAAACACCTTAGGTCTGTAAGAAAAAGTTCTGGTAAAGGTTTTGTTGCTGACCTGCAGCCAATGCATTCTTTTAATTACTCAAAATTCTGCTTAAGCTTCATGCTTAATGCTAAGCAGACAGGAACTGTTAGCCAAACCTGCCTGCCAGACAACAGATAATATCCTGACTTTCTTAATGAAAACAGCTGAAACACAGCCAGGATTGTTCATAGCAATAGGCACCATATACGGAGATACTGTCTCACCCCACAGCAGTAAGATACGGGTATGTGCATATCGAAAGAATATACGCTTTTTTGTGTTCATTAAGAGTTAACGCTGCTGACAACAACAAAAAGACAAATAGCATTTGGTTGCATGGCTGTCGGCCACTGTGCAGATTTTGTCACAGGAGCACACCAATGAGAGCATTCCGCCACTGATTCAGATCAGGGAAGGAGACCTTTAGGTCTCATCTTTCAGTATGAATTTTTTTGCAAGAGAGGACAAGCAGGACACACTAGGGAGTGCTGACTTTAAAATACTAGCCCTATTAAAATGCTATACTAGCTATATAAAATGCTAGCTATACTAGCTTGCAGTGCCCATGTTTGCTCGAATGGAGATTTTGGGGCCCCTTGTAGGTTGCAGATCAGTTGACAGCACTATCAGTGGTCTGGAAATGCTAACTAAGCTGGGTCCCTTCCAGTTCTCTCTCTCTTTTTTTTTTTTTTTTTTTTTTTTTAACACATACAAAACTTTCATCCTTAAGCCTTTAGTCAGTGAGCAGTTGAAGGAAGAGACTGACTTAGTTTCTAGGTAACGGTGCTATTGAAATCAAGCCCAGCACTGGGATTGACCCATTTGGGAACTCCATTGAGATGAGCAGTGATGAATGGAGCCAAGAAGCTGCTGGTACACGGTGCTGTCACCAGCTGTACACCCCCTCTTTTGGGCCCAAGTCCTGCTGCTGGTTTACCAACAGGCAGGATCTGCCTTAGGAGGCTCAAGGAACAGCATTATTGACCAGAGGCCAAGTGCCAGGCTTGATATTAGTTACAGTTATTCCAGCGATGTCTTGCTCCCTGGATTCTGCCTTGTGTTATATTTCCCATGCTCTGCAGGATGAAAGACACCACCACCCCCAAAAAAAGGAAAATAATAAGAAAAGGTGAAGCTACAGTTCACTCTGCACAGCTTTTGACATTCTCCAGACCCTCTATCTTGATGCAACTACCTTTAGTGTAAAAATCTTTAAAGATGAAAAAAGACTGCCATACAGTCTCCAGGCAAAAACATTGCAAAGTAACACAGATCTGAAATTCTTAAACTCTGCAGTGGCTCATAGACCTCAAGGAGCTGATCATCATCTGGCAATCATTCTTCCCATATTTACAGTGTCAGAAATCATGCACTTCCCTAGCATACTTTCTACAAAGCAAGCCATGGTTGTAATTGCCACAGATATGAGATCTGACTGTAAATAAGAAAGAATGAAGGCTAAGAAACCCTAAGGAGACAGTAAATTGTACTGGTAAGAGATTCTCCATCGCACATAAAGAACAAGACATCAAAGTGTGGAAAAGCAGGAGATTTGGGGTTGCTTCTAACCACTGAAGAAAAGTTGTCCACATTTCTTGGGAAGCAAGATCAGACACTTGTTGATATGGTGGCTGCGCTCAGTCGCTCATCAGCAACATCTTGCTCTAACATGAGACACACACAAAATTAGGGCAACGTAAAGACCATTTGCTCCAAGTGCTGAAGTAATTGACTTCGATCAGACTGCTTATGTCTGAAAAATAGCTGCTGAACCTGCCCAGTACTGTATCTCAGCAAACAAAAAGTCATCAGAAGCACCAATACTTTTAAAATTAGTGAGTATGATTATCATTCATATCCTGACACTAGTGTATAATATTGGCACGTTCAGACAAAATCACTGCTTGTATTGAATTAAAACACCTCAGTTTGGTAATTTTGAGCTCAGCTGTTTCTGCATATGAAAAGTTGGTTGGAAACTGGTTTTCCTTCTGCATTATTTTGACAACACAACCTCTCGGAGGTAATTTTAAGTTGCATAGGGTGTAGCAGGTTACCTGTCTACAAAGCTCCTAATGAACAATTTGCTGCTGTGTTTAGACTTACAGTTTTGTAGGGTTTTTAAGAAAACTACATGAGAAGCCAGATCCTAAGCTGATATCACTATACATAGCTGTATTGGAGGAAATGAGGAAAAGCCAAAATATAGTAGCTGTAAATCTGATTCTGCAATCTTAAAGTACAAAAGTGTTTCATTTTAATTTAAAATAGAAATACACAAAATGGGAACTGAAGGAGAGAATCATTACTATGAAGATGAACTAGAATAACCCAGGGAAAAAAAAAAAAAGCTTTATCTATAAAATGCTTTTTAGAATGAGCCTCTATGCCTCTATGATAAGTCAGAAATCCTTCTGTTAAGTGTCATTCAACTGAATGCATTGATTTTTTGCTTTGACTTTCATGATTTCCATCTACTATTTACTGAAACAGAGAAGACTGCAAGCTGATCTTTAAAGACTCTCAGTCCAGTGTCTCCCTCTTTCAGAGGAACATGCAGAGTAGGAAAAACTTCCCAGACATCCAAGATGCATTAAGTGGAACATATCTTCACTCAAACCAACAACATTCTTGGTGAGGGCAGGAAGGTAATGGCAGATTTTTGACACTGTGATCCTTTACACCCATGGGTTGGTTTGGGTTTGGGTTTTTTTCAGTACATGCAGAAGGAAATATCTGCTCTGAAACACAACTGTTCACATTATAAAGCCCTCTCTGCCATTGCATTTTCCACCCAACCATAATAAGGCTCCAGCAGAAGCTGCATAGACATTTGCTGGTGCATCCTCTTTCTCAGTAGCTGCCCGGTACCTGCGTTAGAAGTAACCAAATCTTCTCTCACTTACATTTTGGAGTAGGGAAAATAATCAAAAGGAGACATGGAAATAGCGTGCCACCTTTCTTTAGCTCCAACCTTTGAAATCCATAAACCTCCATACACACCAAGCATGAGGATCAGTCAGCTGATATAAATCTGCTCAGCTGCACTGGAGAAGAGACATCTTAAGCCAATGTGCAGCAGCTGATATTCTGGCAGGGTAGGGTGGATGTTGGTAGTAGGGGACAGAAGGTGGCATTCATTTGTCTTCTGTGAGATTTGCGTTTTGGTTTTGTGTGTGATG
This sequence comes from Strix aluco, assembly GCF_031877795.1. Classification (NCBI taxonomy): domain Eukaryota; kingdom Metazoa; phylum Chordata; class Aves; order Strigiformes; family Strigidae; genus Strix; species Strix aluco. The sequence continues at coordinate 21,387,529 of NC_133933.1, forward strand.
CCACTTTGGATCATTAATACTTGTGTCATAAGGCAAAACTGGAGAGGGAAGAGTAAAAGTAGGGTACAGTTTAATTGATAGTTTCCCAAATGCCCACTTCAAGGCCATGGTTGAGAGGCTAGAGATTAGCTTTACATCAGTTCTTGCAGTTTTCAGAAACTCTTAGGCATATCTCAATGCAATATTCCTGCATTGAGATTAACACATGTGTTAATTTTCCCATAATTCAGAGAAGGTAACCAGAATAATTGGCAATAAATTCACCTTAGGTAAAAATCTTCAGTATAAAATTTTGTATTGTGCCTTGAAATTACAAGAAGTCTAGGAATTTCAGCTTTCTGGACTTAAAGTTGCTGATACTTCTTGATCCATTAGCCAAGATCTCCCAGCTGTCCCCAGATCTTGTCCAATAACAACAGAAAAAAGGCATTTTAGAACAGTCCATCCTCTTCACCAGGATCCAGTCTGCTGGTGTGAAATAAAAGGAAAGAAACGTTAACTCTGCTATGGAACTGATGGGCACAGGAGCATTACAGAAATTGAACAAGATAGAGTTTAGGATGGCATACAGGATAAAGCAAGAGTTCCCAATGTGTGCATGTGTCTTCCTCACGGCTCAAAAGCCTTTGGATGAGGCACACAGACACACTTTTGAATTGCTAAATCCATACAATCATTTAGGCTATTTTCCTGCTGTGAAAGGATGGGTAGGAGTGTCTAGACACTAAGAGGCCAAGCCTATTGATGCTGGCGGGATCTATCCCCATGGAGCCGTCAGCTCTATAGAGCACTGCAGCTGCATGCTCTGGCTCTCCAGCTGTGCTGCGCAGTAGCAGACTGCCAATGCTTCTACCCAAAACAAAGCAGAGCTATTATATGATGACGAAAACTAAATTGGGGGCGGGGGGAATCACCTCTTCAGGTCCCCAGCATAATTCAGTGAATCTTCTCCAAATGCCTCTCAGAGAGCTTATTCAGAAATTTATGGATGAAAACCAAAAAGATTAAGTAACCTTTAATCATGTCCCAGTTTGCATGTACGTGTAGGTACATATAAGGCAGAGGAAATTCTGCTTCTGAGCATTGTGGGGGAAAAACCAATGTGCACCCCAAGCATCATTTCACTAAGAAGGCTGGAGTACCTCTCTTTCTTCTCTCCCAGTCTGAATTACTGTAGTAGGGGTGGTGCCAGAAGTAGGTATGTTTGGCATCCTCTTGGCTGAGCTTTGCAAAGGAAAACTGCAAAACCAGAAGAAACACAAAGAGCAGGAAAAGTGGAATACACAGTGATGATCTTCTTATATGGACACTGGGTACAGAGGATGAGGGATTCCAGAGCAGGGCTCCTGCAGGGCAAATTCCTGCTCCCTCACCTTCCTCTGCAGAAGAGAAATGGTCAGCTAAAAAGAAAGGAAATGAACCTGATACCTCACCTGAGGGCAAAGGGCATCTTTGCAACTACTGCTCTTGTGGAAGAGTAAAACAGCTCACTTGGAGATGAGTCTACATTTGCGGAACCATCAAAAGCGAAACACTGAGGCAACTCTCTGATAACCCTGGAGAGTGCTTTCAGAGAAAACCATCTAACGAGTTCATTACAGTTTTAAGTTGAAGTTCACAAACATTTTATAACCAGCGAGAATGTTGTATTTGGTCAATTCATCTTGCCCGAGATGACAAAAGACACCTCCAAGAGTGGCTTCAGGAGAATATGAGAAAGTTGCTTGCATTTTCTAGAGCACTAGAAAGGAGTCAGGATATTGAAGGCTTTACTCAGTTCCTCATTGCTGTCTGTACTCAGTTCCTCATTGCCATCTGTAGCATAAGGGAATAATGTCGAGTTTCTTAGGAACTGTTTGTTCTTAAGAGTTTCAAGCCCCAAAGCAATTTAAAAAATTTCTTTATGACATATATTTGACAAAAACAACATGCAGCTGTAACTTCTAGCCAGTGTTTATAGGTGGTACACCTTCTATAATGAGAAGGAAAATGAGTGTTGCAGCTCTCATAACCAAGGGAAATCATGGATCTGTTGAGTTGCTGTTATGTCTGGATGTGCAGAGCTTGTTCATTATCATCCTATTATTCAGCTGGTACTGAAGACATCTCCAATGCAATGAGAATTGTTGGAATGTCTGTAAACATCCTTAAATTCAGAACAATATGCCATTGCCTGTTGGAAACTTTTCTGACAAAATGGAAGTCTGTTTCAACAGCTGAGCAGGTGCCAGCCTACAGTGATTTTTTCATGTCATTGAAAGAAATGGATGAAATTAGGAATCAAAAGGAGGGCTTAGCTTAGCCAAGCTATACTGAGCGACTGTTTAATTTGGCTTCCTCAAGTGATTCTGATCAGGTAATGTTTCTTTAGTTAACTCGAACCAAAGCACAATGCCAAAGAAAATTTGCATTTGATTTACAGCTGAGAGAAAAGTGAAACCATTCAAGAAGAATGCAAAAAGTCAGCAGAGAAAAAATATAGGGAAAGCAATCAAACTCCTGCACTTGAGCAAATACTTGAAGATCACAGAATATTTACAAGTAGAATTCAGTTAGTGTCTCTCATATTTCAGGTCCCAAGAGCAAGCATTTGCTATTTTTCAAGGGCCTTATACTTGTGACTCAGAAAGTCCTCCAATGCAGATCTCCAGCTCCAGCTGTTAGAGTTTGTTGACTTCAAGTGAGTATAGAGACAAAGGATTGAATGAAGTATGGCTGGTTTCTGTTAAAGGCTGCTATTATGAGCTATACAGTGTTTATTCAGTTCTACCATTACCATTGTTGAATCCCTCCCTACAGAAAAAGGAGAAAATCTTTTCCACCATGAATATACATTAATTAGGAAGCCTAAATTCTGATCATCGTTGACAAATGCCCACTTTCACCTGAACTCTTGCACTATGATCTGCATAAATTCTATTGACACATCAGCTGAGTGATGACGGTCCCTATTGTAACTGCACATGTAGGCATGGTGCACCAGTTTAACATAAAGGTGCTGGACTGCAGGTGACGTGCTTCAGCAGCTGTTGGCCAAAAGTCCTACACTTTAAATGACAAAACATGACTCAAATTTGAGGAGTCCGTGTTTGAAAGATTTATTCCTGATGGAGTGGAGGAGCCTATGCAACACTCGTCCGCCACCAACTGAAGTCAGGGCTGCTGCCTACAGCAGGAGTAGGGCTGCGCCAGCTTTTGCTGGTACAGCAATAAGCTGTGACACGTCAATATTACAAAGAAAACAAAGATTAGCTATTTCAACCTATTCTTACCATTTTACATATAGTAAGATATTATTTGCTATGTAGAGGGTAATTCCCCTGAAGGACACCACGATTAAGTGGCAAATTAATTTGCTGCTTACATTCACTAGCTCTTCCAGCTGGCTTAATTCTCATCAGCCACCATAATTTATTAACAGTGAGGTGAGAAAAGACATGAATCAGCTTAATGTGCTATAAGTAGGGCATTGTCATGGCAACAAGATGCGGACTGTTTTCTACTATTTATGTATGGTTTGTTTTGTACTCAACCTTGAGATACCGCTTGAAACAACTAGAATTAGAAACATCTTTTTTTCAACTTTTTTTTCACTTCAGTGTATTTTTAAAAAATAATCAAAATAAGCATGTAAAAGACTCTGAAGCATCTTTCCAGGAAAATAGCTAGCTATATGCTCTTCAATGAGTCTTCCTAGAAACAGAAGCCTTAACTCTGATCTCCCAACCATTTTCTCACATTGTCACACAACCAATTCCATGGATTAACTCCCTGTTTAAATCAGTCTGAGATCAAAACCACACCTTCCCTGTTCTGTGTTTTACATATGACTGTTAATGGGGAGGGGGGAATTAAACAGTATTATTGAAAAAAGAAAAAGCTTTTTTTTTTTTAAATGCAATACATTGTAGTTAAAAAAGGACATGGAAAAACAATCAAGGATGTTGCATTTTTACAGAGTCATGATGGGGAAGTATAAAGTTAAAAATTAAAAATTAATTGTAAAGGATTTTTATTGCTTTCCCAGCTAAGCCTAAATCCCATGCACCTTTTGCATCAGCAATTAGTGGTTTACACAAAACCAGCTCTTGATTCAAAGTTAATTTTATTTACCACCCTGCTGCATAAAGGGAATGGTTGGAATGCTAACATAGCCCTTTGAAAAACAATTACCAATATTACTGGTTTGATTTCTTTTTTTTTTTTTCCACCACACCAGGAATCTGATATTAAATAGTTAATGAAAATCAAAACATCTCTAAGATGTGTCAGGAAGAACACATGGAAAAAAGAAATCCCTTTCATGAAAAATTTTGCAAGCTTAAAACATTGGTTTGTTCTGAGTAAGGACAAAAAAAGAAACATTGGAAAAATTCAAAAAATTATTCCCCTTTTCTCCATTCAGTACTCATTAATTTTTTTTTAATATGTCTGGGTTTATATTACCCTAGGTATTTGTTTGCCTAATATGTAGGGCAACAGGCAATTGGGCTGTACCATAACATAAAATTTTTCTTATTTAGCAACCTGAGAAAAAATAATAAACAATGTAATTTTGAACTCAAAACTTCTGTCAAGCTACAGTTGCAAATGTTCAGTTGAGCACTACTAAATGATACCTGCTGAGGTCAACTGTAGAAGTTAATTAAGAAATGAAAGATCTGGACAGCCTTACCTAAAGGTTCAATGGATTTGTTCAGTCAATGTTGTTAATGGCCTCAAATACACAAGAGTTGATAGCTGTTAATTAAAAATGCTTACGGAGGCCAAGCCAGGGGAATGCCAGTCTTGTTTTCAACAATTCTTTACCCATGTCAAGTTCAGCGAGAAGTGGGTCTGAGCTGCAAAGTTTGGCTGGGGGCCTGGACCTAATATGACACATAACAAGCAGGTATGCCAAAACATTTGGTGGGCAGCATGAACAGAGGCGTGCACCATGAACACCAAGCTGGCAGCGTGCTTTAACTGGAGGGGCTGTAAGACTGACTACAGTGCCCTAGCACTCAGGGGCCTCGCTGCATACCAGCTCCCCAGTGTAAGTGGTGTTGTTAGAAATACAAGACAAAAGACAAAGTCATCCCCCAAACCCTACAGTTAAACAGCGGAAAGCGTACTGGATGGTCACTGCATGTCTCAACATGTACCTCCAGGGACTGCCACATGAAGCACCCTGGGTGCTCCTTCCACAGGCTGAATGCATTTTTCAGTGAGCCTCAGCCGTAAGATGGTGGAACAAGCATTACTGGAGAAAACCAGAATAATCTGGGCCATGCCTGCCCTTGGCTAACACATCACTTGTGCTGTTTGTGGCAGATTTTGCCTCCCAGGCATTTATATAGCGGGAAGGAGTTTGTGACCGGTACACTTCACAAAAGCTATGGAATCACTGAGAAACAGGGGTGACTTTCCCCGACTGCTGGTCCAGGCAGCGGAGCCAGCCCCATGAGCCACTCTGTCCCTCACAACTAGCACCTTTCAGCAATAATGAATGAGCTGTCAGATATCCAGCTGCTTATACGACATGGTCAGGTCCTTCCCTGGATACTTTTTCATTGCTCAAGCTACACTCTTTAAGGTTGCAGTGTCTAATGGACAGATTACATTTCAACTGTCCTCTCCTTGCACAGAAGGTGATTATAGTTAGCTTGGAGAGGATATTTTAAAAACTGGCTTGTGATCTTTTTTCCTTCCTTATATGTAAGAAGACAGCCTGAAATGTTTCTCCCTCACTGACATTTTTGACCACGCAGAGCCACAGGGCATGTCCATCATGTTGGCAAGATCCTGACTGAGTGGGTGGGAATGCTCACTCCTTACACAAGACTTCCTTCACTCACACAGTGAATGCTTTTTTGATGTTAGAGGAGTGTTAACGACACCCCAAAGATTTTTCTTTTCCCCCAGTGTCAAAGTGTATGTGTATTGTGTCCCAGATTGCTACAGGTCCTGCAGGTAGCTGGTGTGACTCCTTCGTGCACATCCTGCACACAGGTAAGTGCACTGAATGAGACTGTATTAAAACAAACCAAACCCCTGCCCTTGTGCAATTCCCTGATGTTTTTCTCACACTGAAAACAAAGGATATGCAGCCTCACCCTTTCCAAAGCCAGCCCTCCTCTGCTAAAAATGAATATATATTTTGATACCAAATCCTTCTTCACAGTTTTCAGCTTATGCCTATTACCAAATCCTTCTTCACAGTTTTCAGCTTATGCCTATGGGAAATAATAAGTAAAAATTTATTACGTAGTTGTTTGACCCTAAATTGTTTTTTTCACCTCGTTGTGATTCTTGTTACTGAAAGGTACCAATACAAGAGTCCACCAGGGAAACAAGACTTTGGAAAATGCTTCATTATTTGCCTTAGCTTTAAGTGTGTTATTTAAAACCCAATTCCCATCTTAATGAGAAGTATCATTGGTATCACACATCTCTGCCCAGTCCTGAAAAAATGTCAGGAGAAGAGAGAAAAAAAACCCAGGATGGAGTTTATGGTTCCCAAGATGAGGGAGGAAGAAGGAGGTATCTGGGCTTAGTTTGTCTCTGTTATCAGCAATCTGACATTTAAATCAAACCCTGGGAAACATGAGTCTGGGCAGCCATTTACAGAAACACCTAGAGGAACCATGTATCCCAATCCCATAGAAAGCAAATAGGAGGCAGGGGCCACCTTCTGAATGTGCAGTACCAGCCAATGCCTCAGGGGAAGGGCTTCACCAAGAGGTCTGGAGGCAGATGTCCTTTATTCAGCTCAAGGGTATTTTGAATGCCTCACATTCCTGTAACCCCTAAATTCTAGTCAGGAAGTATTATTTTGTTGGTAAAGAACCTGTTGGTTGTTTCAGGAGATTACTTTGAAATGAGGTGATTTACCGTGCTGTGTGGAGCCAGGGGAGATCCTTGCCCACTTTGGGAAGTTTGGGCCTCAAAATGGAGACTCTGAAGACTACGGTGGGGAGCCAGCTCTTCCTCACCTGGAATGAATGTCCCTGATTTTGGTTTCAGCTAATGACACTGGATGTAGGACAAGTCAACTGAAAAAGAATTAAAATATAGAAGATGAAGAATACATCTTATGTGGCATTCATGCCTTGTAATTTAAAAGACAACAAATCAGTAAAAGCGGGCAATATTTTGCATAACACATTGCAAAATTCTGCAAGAGGTTTGGTGTGTAGAGGACAACTGCTGGGTATTGAATGACTTAGTGAGTAAGACTTTTAAAAGATCTGAAAGGACTGCCACGAATGGCAGATGCAAAGAAAACCCTATGTGGGTTTGCGGAAGTTGCTGTGTTAACCACCGTGATTTGTCACAAAAACACTATCTGCTGTGGTGAAGAAACACTCTTCCTGGTAGTGCTACACAGAATAGTTGACTATATTTGTGGAGGAAATGTGACTTATCCCATTGAAGTATATTGCAGTTGCCAAGTCAGAAGCAGTGATGCTCATAAGGTCAGCTTTTGATCTAAGGCCTGTGCTAGGAGAAACACAGCCTAATGGTTTATTTCTATACAAGTGACCATACATCTCAGGCTTGGGGTTGGGTTTACCAGTATCCACCGAGATATCTCTTCACACTGAGATAAATTAACTGATAAAAATAAGGCAACACGCATGGCTGACGGGGAAGATGAACATTTCATTAAGTTCATAAGAAACTGAAGATTGATTATTATCAATATTATTAGAGTTTCCTAAAATATACATAAAACTTCATGGGCTTTATGTACTTCTCACAACACGGCAAGGACTTGCAAGACCTGAGGTTGCTTGTGATGCTGGCACCACTCTGATTTGCAGTTTGTGCCCATTTCCTCAGGGATTGATAAAGATCTGGAGACGGCCATGTTCAGTAGAGTCGCTTTCTTAGCTTACCTCTTAATGCTTTCCAAGATAGCCATCAGGGAGAGAAGAGCAGAAAAGACTTTTTCCCACCCTATACAATGTCCTGAGCCCTGAAAAGCGCCTCTGTTCTCCAGCACACCCAACCCCGGCCCTTGGCCAAGAGAGGGAGAAAAACTGGCGCTGGAGGAGAAAGGGCGGTGGTTCTTCCGCGAGTGTCCAGCCGCCGGTGAGCCCCACCCGGCAGAGCCCCATCTCCATCCCTTCCTCATCGGAGCCTGCTGAACAACCGCCCGGGTCTCTGGCCCCCATGTCCTCGCTCAGGGCATGACCAGGAGCCTCCACACAGAGAAAGACTGCAGGGGAGCGACTGGCTCCCTGCTTTGGGGAAAGTGGCACCTGGGGAAGCATCTTGTGGATATTTTGTGTGTGGGAGCGGTACACTCCCACAGAAATTTATGGGCGGTCGGTGTCCGAGAAGGAGCGGGACATCTAGAAAGCTCATGGCAGCCCAAGCGGCATGTGGCGGGGCTGTGGCCCTGGGCCTGAGCCCCTGGCCCTGACAGGACACTGCTCCGGGCGGGCAGCTCCAGAATTTAAAAATTAAAGTTTGCCATCTAGCGGTAGGCCTTGGGCTTTTGGGCGCAATCAACACCCCCCCCCCCCCCCCGCCCCCCCCCCCTAGTTTTGATCCGTTTGTGATTTCTGAAACATATCTTCATTTTTTTGTTAGCGCTGGCTGACCCTTCCTGCCGGTACGTCTGTACAAGTGATGAAAGGAGGACTTTTAATCTCTGTAGGTTGCCTGCTGTGGCTGGGGCAGTGGTTACAGACCAGGGCCTGGTCAGTGGCATAGCTCCCTTCGTTGTCACACGGTGCAGTGAAGATGGTCCTGTGTAGCATTAAATTCTGCATGATTAAAAAAAAAAAACCCACAACCCACAAAGCCCCCAAAACTTCAAAAATTTCACTGTGGTAAAAAAAATGAGGCAATGAAATGCAATAATTTCCTTCCACATTCTTCTCTTGCCTGGGACAGTGGTAATTCTCAGGGGATTGTCTCCTTCTTTCTTTCTTTTAAGTATTTATTTCCCCTTTGAACTGAGCTGTGTCTGCGGGTGACACACTTGCACTGAGTTTGTGTGGTGCGTGCTTGTTCACACCAAAGCTGCCAGGAGCCAGTACATCTGCAGAAGCACGTGTCCTCAGAGTCCCTGCGAGCTTCCTCTGAGCAGTGCGCGTGGCCTACATGGGATCCTGTGTGCCTCCAGGATCTATACGGAGACCTCCCCTGGCACCACCAGTCATTTATTTCCATGAGAAGGAATGATGCAAGGCAGCAGGAGAATGGGCAATGTTTTCTGAAAAGGTCAAGGATCCTTCATGGAGGAAGCCAGCAAAGAATGGCTATGGCTGGTGAAAGGGCCTGGAGAGAGGGGAAGGGGAAGGTCTGGAAGGTGATGGGCAGTGTCATCTACTCGGGTGCCCAGATTGTAATTAAGGAGCTGCAGGCATCCAGCCTGATGCCTGCACAATCTCTTCTCTTCCACACACAACGCTTCTATTAACAGAACTCCAGGTGGGATTAGCAATTTTTGCAGCATAATCACATTGTTGAGTCATATTTAATTTATGAACCACTATACACACAAGATCATTTTCTCATATTGACGCTGAGCTGATTATTTCCCATTTCAGATTTATGCATTTGATATCTCCCTCTGCAGTGTAGCGCTTCATACTTGTCATTAGTGAACTTCATCTTGTTGATCTGAGACCATCTCTTCAATTTATCATTTTGCATTCTGATCCTGCCTGCCAGACTGAGCAAATTTTATAAGTGTACTCTATATTTATCCTCCAAATCACTAATAAAAATATTGACTAAAATCAGTCTTGAAGATTTCTGCACATCTGCTCGGAATACTCTCTTGAAATTTACTTCCAGTTTGACATTGAGTCATTGGCAATAATACTTTGAGAGTTTTTTCATCTATTTGTATACACACTGATAATCATAATTTTGCATAAACTGCATTTTGCTAGCTTGTATGTAAGAATTCAGGTTACTAGTGCCAAAAGTCTTCTTAAATATATTGTCTACTGCTTCTTCCCATCATCAGTATTTACAGATATTTATGTACTCCCACAAAACTGTGTCAATGCAGCTATGTCAGAAAGGAGCAATTTTTAACACCTCCTGCAAATGTATTAATTTCATTAAATGAGAATTAAATTTCCTTCTTTAATGAAGGAACTGATGAGGAATAAGCCACTCAATTTATGTTGACAGTCCAGGGGAAAAAAAAAAGCTCTGTACCTTCACATTTGACTTTGTGTGCAGTATCAGCACAACAAAAATATTTGCTGATGATGTAGATGCTTCTTAATACAGCACATAGGACAGAAATTATGGAAGCACCTATTAATCCTAAAATTGAATTCCTGGTAAAAAGTGAAAAAAAGAAAAGGACTTAATAACCATAAATGTGTCAGTTTTACTTCTAGCATGTAATTAGATCAGAAGAAGATGATTTCAAAATGTCCAGAGCATAACTGCTTTCTGCTATTTAGGTGATCCATTTCTGATTCAGAAGCTGCAGTTCATCTTACATTTTTAAGTGTAAGAACCTCTTCGGGGCCTACATCCCCAGCGTGGTAGCGGAAGGATATTCTTTCCTAGACTCCAGATTTTGTAGTTTGCAGAGGAAAAGTATCCTAAACAAAAAAAAAAAAAAAAAAAAAAGACAACCACGCTTATAAAAGAGCTTGATTTTTCCCTGCATGAGATCTCTTACACATAACACCTTTGTTTCTGGCATGGACTGGAGGATTTTAGGGACGCCATCGATCTGGAATGCAGCGTCCGCATGCCAGCCCTCTCAGACAGGTGCTTGGGAAGAGGCCAGGAAAAAAGTTGCCCAAAGCTCCACGATGGAAACAAAGAAATTAGTCAACAACCTCTTCCCATAAAAACCTGTGTTAAGGGAAGGCAATCAAGGAGCCAATCTGGGAAACAGCTTGAGCGACAGGGCCAGCAAATACAGGCTTGTGCTGCAAGCAATGAGGAGGCAGGATGGATTCGGGTCCGGCCTTCACACTGAACAGTCCTGCTGGTTTTGGGGGGGTGGATGGTCACACTGCTTTCCTCTTCTTTTTAAGCTTCCTGCTGCTTTTTCTGCCAAACCCATCCCACTAAGAGAAGGAGAAAACGTCATTTTGTAGGTGTCTGCAATACAATAAAAGTGGCCCCAATGCAATACGCCATGAAATGCGTAACTGCAGACAGAGATGAATCATGCCACCACCAAGTCAGCTCTCACATATAGCCAGTGTAGGTGTTATTATGACTGTATCAGGCTTCAAAAGAATAAATCTCACAAAAGCTAGGCTGGCAGCGTTTCCTGTTAGCAGTAGTTCAGGTAATTCTGTTCAGATCACCTTCTCACATTACAATCACTGTTCCTTGAAGGAGGTTTGGCTGTAAACTCCTCCCAGCTCCGTGTTAATTCCGAAGGATAACATGAGTGTCAATTAGGCACAAGCATGACTCAGAAGATGAAATACTGCCCTTGGTGGGAAGTCAAGAGAGCGTGTTTTTCCCTGCCTTTGCCAGCACACATTGCCCTACCCACTAGGTGTCCCTGCCAGCCAGGGAAACAGCACGCCGCAGCCAGGGCTGCATTTGCTTTGTGCCATTTGGCTTCAGCTGAAAACATCAAAAACAAACAACAACCCAGGAAACATGTCTGAAATAACTTCTTCTTTTTTTTAAAAAAAAACCCAACACTTCCTTTTTGAAGCAGCTCCAAATTCATGCACAATGCACAAAATGGAAAAGGCAGCTCTCCATTTTGCCATGTGGGGTAACAGGAAGGTTTTGGCCTGAAGAAGAATGGTTTCCCCTCCAGGATAGAGCTGCTCTGGCCCAAGCTCTGCCAGCTCCATCCCTCCAACCTTACCTCTGAATTCTGTAGGAGCCAGACAAATTGTACTGTAAACCCTTACCTTGATTTGCTCATCTTTAAAATAGATGTTATTCTAATTTGTCTCCTCCACCATAGAGATGCGAAGTTAAATGAAGGGTAATTATGTTCTTTTTGCTTCCCAGTTAAAAACCTGCAAAATAAAAAAAACCCCAAACGATTCCTGTCAATGTGTGGATGTTCAAGTCTTACAAAAATATGCCTAATTTGGGTGTGAATAGGGCTAGGTGAATGCAGGTATTTATAACCTCAGCATGGATTTAAGCATAACACGCATGTTCAGTGGCTGCCTCTGTAAAGAAGAGACCTTTTTGCCTGGCTAAGATTTGCTCCAGTAATCCCTGGAGAATTTCCAGAGGTCAGCAGAGAATCATGGAGGAAAGTGAAGACATTAAAGGAAGCACATACTTGCAAATGTGGTGGCTTCTGCCAGCCCAGGAAGAGGGAGAGGAAGCAGGAGATAAAAACTTGAAGATATGCTGGGAATTTTTTGTTTTTAAAAATGTTTTGTCTCTTTGTATTACTGAATTGGGAGAGAAAAAAAAACCCAATCCTGTTTGCTGTATAAGCTGAGGAAACTAATTCCACATTTTTTTACTTCTCTTTCCTGATCTGTTGAAGAAAGGCAACAGCATTTCCCTGTCTCATGCTGATGCTCACTTACGAACAGCCTGAGATCCTCAGAAAGGGGAAGGGAAAACATGCAGCAGAACTGGGTTTTCTGAAGCCATCACACATGACAATTTCTGTATCAGAAGTCTCGTCTGAAAGCTCTGTATTTGGGAGCCACCAGCAGAGATTGAAGCCTCTTGTGTCGTGTGCTGTACAAACACACAGGGAGAGACGATCCCTGTCACAAAGGACTTACTCTCCAAATAGAGACGACGGAGGAGAAATGGGGGGGATTAGAAATGAGGTGCCTAGCTCAGGGTTGCACAG